>NC_051154.1:229271255-229428269 GCF_013339745.2 Dermacentor silvarum | reverse complement strand
GAGGAGAGGAGGAGGAAACCACTTTATTAAGAAAAATTTCAGGGCGTTGTAGGTGGCCGCTTGTCAGTGACGACCTCTTCCGCCCAGCCAACGATTCCTTTTTGTAGCTTTTCTTCCGGAGACCGTATTAGGGTCTCCCATGTCGTTTCAGAGGGAGCTGGCAGAAGCTCTCTGGGTGGGGGAAGACCCTCGCATTCTCAGAGGATGTGTCTTTGGTTTGCTATGGCATTTTTGTCGCAGTTTTGGCATATTGGGTCAACCTCCCCATCTGTGAAGATCGCTAAGCGATGAGGAGTGATAAGGCTGTTAGTTTGAAATCGGCGAAGGATAGTGGCCTGCGCTCTCGTAAAGTTGCTGTGTGGTATTGGGTATATTCTCCTGTTCTCTTTGTATAGGTTGGTAAGTTCGTTGTAGGAATTCACTACCTCTCCCATCGGGGGGTCCGGTTCCAAGGAGAGCGCGACCCGGTTTGTTAAACCTCGGGCCACTTTATGCGCTTCCTCGTTGCCGGGATTTCCCGAGTGAGTGGGGACCCAGATAAGATTGAGTTTTGTTCTGTCTTCCTGATTGAAGTTTTTTCAAGATCTTGGCTGTATTTAGTACCACATTACCCCTCATAAAGCTGAGAATAGCGCTCTTAGAGTCGCTCAGGACAGTATGGGTAGTTGGGTTCATGATGGCCAGCGCTATGGCCACTTCTTCGGCCTCTTTGATTGATGCGGCTCTAGTTGAGGCCACATTTACGATTCTAGATTTTCCGTCCACGGCACTCAGGGTGTATGTGTTGTGTCCCTGGTTGGCGGCATCGACAAAGACCGCGGTTTGGGCTTGCTCGTGCTTTTCGCGTAGTTTGACTGCCCGCCAGGGTGTTTTGGGGTATTGGCTTGATTATTATGTAATGTCTGATTGTGGGAGGTAGTGGTGCTCTGCCTCCCGTGGTGTATATGGCTTTAATGTTCAGTCTACTCAGGATGTGTAGTCCCGTCATCGTGTCCGATAGCCGTATTATTTGTGCTGTTTTGTGTGCTTCGATCAGCTCCTCTAGGGTGTTGTATGGGTTTAATGTTCAGTCTACTCAGGATGTGTAGTCCCGTCATCGTGTCCGATAGCCGTATTATTTGTGCTGTTTTGTGTGCTTCGATCAGCTCCTCGAGGGTGTTGTGCATTCCAAGTTGGAGGAGCTTCTCGGTGCTGGTATAAACAGGCAAACCTAGTGCCCATTTGTACGCTTGTCGAATTGTAACTTCTATTTTAGCTTTGTCTGATTTCCTGAAATGATAATAGGGGAAGGAGTAGACTATGCGGCTGATTAGGAATGCCTGAATCAACCTACACAAGTCCATCTCCTTCATTCCTCTGTGTCTGTTGGCCACTCGCCTGAGCAGTCCACAAATTTGTTTGGCGGTGTTCTGCAGTTTTGTGAGGGCCGCGGTATTCTGCGTGTTGTGTTGAATAAGCATGCCCAGCACTCTATTGGTCAGAACCGGAGGAACCGGGCCGCTTTCTAAGACAATTTTAATCGGTGCCTGTTGTTGGGTGTCAGTGTCTGGCGTCTTTTTGGTTTTATTTGTAATGATTAGGAGTTCGGATTTCGTGGGGGAGCATGCTAGCCCGTTGTGTCTGACATACTCTTGCACAACATTTGCTGCCTCCTGTAACGCGTCATTTATCGCACCATCCGAGCCGCTGTTTGTGCAGATGGTAACATCGTCCGCGTATATGGCATGTTTGATGTGTGGTATCCTGTTTAGTTGTTGTGGTAGGTTCATCATGGTGATATTGAAGAGTAGGGGTGAGAGGACGGCACGTTGCGGGGTGCCTCTTGTCCCTAGAGTAAGCTTTTGACCACGCACTTCACCCAGTTGGATGGTTGCCGTTCTTTCTTTGAGAAATTCGGAAATGTAGGCTTCGCCTATAAATTCAACTGGGATGAGCATCTGGCATGTTTCTGCGCCTTTACAATAAGTCTGGAGGCAACTATGCCCCTGTTCTTTGGGGGGTGATAGGCGTTTAGAATGTATAAGGTTGGTTAAGCTTTCTTTCTGGGGAGGATTTCTACGAAGTTGTAGGATATATCCTCGATCCCGAGTTCTATCGTGTTTGCGTTGAGGTTTCTAGGTATCATGAGTGCCGTGGAAGGATTACCGCCCTCCGTCACTTTCGCATTGAAGGTTGTGTAGCCAACAAGTTTGGCGTTTACGCCAGTTTCTTGAAGCGCAATAATATCAGGTTTGAGTTTAGAGTGATTGATCCTATATTCGAGATCGCGTCTTTTGGCACGGAACCCTCTGCAGTTCCATTGCCAGATCATAATTTGGTCACTGGCAATCATGAACGCGTAGGGGTTTCCACACGTGGTCCATGTGTTTTGATTGGGCCCTCTGCTAGGGGTCTTTGATCTAAGCTAGTATTATTAGGCACATCACCTCTAACTAGGAGGTGCGATTGTGCAAGAGGGCTTTGTTGTTGTTGCTGTGTCAGTGTGCCTATGTTAATTGTATTGAGCTCATTAACGCCGGACAGCATGTTTTCGATCGCGGCTTCGATTATGGTGATGCGAGCCTCAGTAGCTGCTTGTAACGCAGCCTGTTTGGCTTCTAGCTCCTTAAAGCGCGCGTTCATGGCGGTTGCTAGCTTGGCTATTCTGAGTGTCGAGTTTTTTACTTTTTCTCTTTTTTCCTCTGTGGCAGTTTCTGGCGCTGGGCTCGAAGCTTTGCGTTTTTCTCCTCTAATTTTGTGAGTTTCCATGTCAGTTACCTCACTACCGATGTTGTGGAAGAATTGCTGCATTCGTGTGCCTCCAAGTTCCGACACTCAGCAGCTTATCATCCACAAACTAATGGCCTCACCGAGCGCACAAACCGAACGTTAATCAACATGCTATTAATGTACGTCGCTTCGGACCACAAGAACTGGGATGAAGTATTACCGTTCGTGACGTACGCTTTCAACTCTGCGAAACACGAAACGACTGGTTTCAGCCCTTTCTTCCTTCTATACACGCGCCGAGCTCGTCATACGCTGGACACTATCTTTCCTTTTGTCATCCATGACGATTTGTCTATCACAGAGACTTTGTGTCGTGCAGAAGAGGCTTGTCGACTTGCTCGTTTGCGTACATTGGCCGCGCAAGACCACTCTAAAACACGCTACGACAGTGAACACCAGCATGTTACCTACGTTCCCGGTGACCTCGTGTGACTGTGGACTCCAATAGGCAGACGTGGCTTGAGCCAAAAGCTACTTGCAGACTATGCCGGGCCGTTCGTTATCCTCGATCGTCTAAGTGAGGTGAACTACACAATTGCACGTCTCACTTCAAATGGCCGTCGTTCATTCAAGACTGAGGTGACGCATGTTGCCCGCTTGAAGCCGTTCACACGAAGGAAGCAGGAGTGACTTGCCCGGCGGGCTTCGTCTGGGAGAGGAGGAATGTTACGCCGTGTCACTGCCAGTGAAAAGTGAGGGAAGCGGGAGAAGAGAAAGAGGAGGACTACGTTGCTCCTACGATTGACACCAGTGGGTGTGCGCCAAAGTTTAGGAAACAAGACAAGACACCAGCCAGTATATCGCAAGGAGCTACATCTTTGTGCCTTAATCATTAAACGCTCCCTTAACCCTCTCCCGAGGCCATAACAATGTTAAAAGACCACCTAAACCAGCCGGCTACTGACAACATAATAGCTACCGACGCTTCCCTGTGCACTGAGAAGGCAGGAATGGGCATCTCATCTGAATCTCTTCAATGGTCTTACTCTCTTCGCCTTCCCGACTTCACACCCATTTCGCAGGCAGAACTAATAGCGATTATATCAACACTACGAAAGATTCCCCAAAACGAGTCATTAGCTGTGATTGCGGCTGACATCACTGTCTGTATGCACAGCACTTACAGCCTCGTCAAATACAAGAATTCTGCGAACATTTTGTTCAATGGTTCCTTCGTACTTACGGCAAGTCTACTAGTTTTGGTTACCGGGACATCATGGTTTGCACTCGAATAAAATGGCTGATTCACTCGCACGAGCATCCCTTAATGGCCCTGTCATATCTGTTTTGCCGACATCAGCTTATGTCACCGCGGCTAGGTACAGAAATTTCTCTATATCGCAACAAAATTCAGCAAAATCTATTCTCCGGCATTTAAAGAAAGTTTAAATAATTTCGCCAAGGACAAGCCTAGCTGATCAGAAAAACGCTTTAAAAAGGCATTCAGCAGACCGTCGGGGCCAGGGCCTTTTTTATCGCTCAGTTTCCGTAGCATGGACACAACACCCTCCGCAGCAACCATTGGCACATTGGTATCATCTCTGACATGTTTAGATTCCGCATGCATGGAATCAATAGTGAAGACACTGTAAAAAATCGTTGAAACTATCTGCAATTATTTGTGGCTCCGTAACACGTTTACCACCTAACATGATTTCTTCTACCTTATCTGTAGCTTTACCAAGGTGTCTCCAAAACTTATGACGATCAATTTTAATGAATTCTGGCAGAGTGACATTATGATAGTATGCATTAGCTTCAGTAAGTTTCCCCGCTAAAAGTTTTTTTGAAGTCATTCCATGGTTGGGGTGATATAAGCCTATGTTTGGCAGGCGCTTTAGCTTGCGCTTAAAGTGCATGACCTGTCTAGTAACCCAAGGATTTTTACGTCGTGTGCGCACAGCTTTGGTTGGAACAAAATGCTCAAGACAGTATTCGACAGCATCCTTAAGACGAGTCCACATGCTTTCAACGTCACTATTGGTTTCATTTTCAAGTGTAGCTCCAAGGTAATCAATAATATCATTATCATTGCAGCGTGCATATATAGTCTTTAACATACGCAACTCGTTTATCAGTAGCAGCAATAACAGAGTTAGCATCACAACAAAATGAAAGTAGGCTGTGATCGGAAACACCAGGTTCCACTCTTATTTCTCCGGACGAAAAGTGCTGTCCGATAAACAATAAATCTAAGACAGCATTTGCACGTGTGCACTCGTTAACAAGTTGATCTAAATCTAATGCTAACATAAGATCTAACAATACATCACCGTGATCACACTGACCATACACAAGTTTGCGCCAATCAATTCCAGGTAAGTTGAAATCGCCGGACATAATTACGTTCTTAGAATTTAGTGACAGCAATTTGTCGTACAACTTAAGATAATTCGGAATCAGGGGCGCGATATACAGCACATACAATAAATGAAACACCATTCAAGGAAACGCTTACAAGCAAACTTTCGTGCTCACCTATTTGAGACAATACTTTAACGTTATGTGATATTATAGCCACACCACCGCCACGTAATGCACGATCACGCCTATATATTTTATACCCAGGAGGAATGATTTCGTCGCCCCGTATACCATCATGGAGCCAAGTTTCGATCGAAATTGTCAAATGTGGGCTGTAGGATAAAAGCAGAGCTTCAATTTTATCTTTTATTTACTACACTTCTGGCATTAAACGAAAGCATGCGCAACTCGTGTACTGTTGCTTCCTTGAGCTATGCAACTTTTGCTGCTTTATCAGGATACTTACAGTGCGCGTGTTAGTTGCATCGTCACACACATAGTACTGGTTATCAATGCGCAGCCTTTCGTCTATCAATGGCACCCGTTAACCTCTTCCAAAGTTGTTTCGCCGTCTTAATGTATCAGCAGAATAATCTCTGCAGAATTATGCGCGTACCTTTCAATTTTCCGCACTTACGAAACACGGCCTGTTTTTCAAAATAATCTTGAAAATAAAGTATAACTGGACGGTCCCTTGAAGCCTTACCCAGGCGGTGTATTCTAGCTACAGAGGAGCATTTCACACCAAGAATTTCCTCGAAAACCTCTATAAGGACTTTATTTCGCAACTCAGACTCTGTCTCATCTTGTTTTCT
Source organism: Dermacentor silvarum (assembly GCF_013339745.2). Classification (NCBI taxonomy): domain Eukaryota; kingdom Metazoa; phylum Arthropoda; class Arachnida; order Ixodida; family Ixodidae; genus Dermacentor; species Dermacentor silvarum. The sequence continues at coordinate 229,422,381 of NC_051154.1, read as the reverse complement.
TTAATGCCAAAAACGAGGAGATTATTCCTTCCTACTACGGTCTTCCAATTCCACCAGTTTTGTTTCATGCAGTTTTAAAGTTTTATCAATGCTAAAAACGCATTCGATTACTTTATCAAGGGTATCAGCCTTCACGGATATTTCATTCACTCTTTTTTCAACCGTGCACATCCTCTTAAAGAAGATATTCACAGTCTTCAGTTTCTTCAAGCCTTTTCATGACCTCTGCCAATTCATCCTTAATACTCTTTTGACCCTCCAAAAGATTTTCAAACATCTCATTAACAGACGGACCTGGATTTTATTCAATATCGCCGCACAACAATAGCTTACAAACATCAAAGCAATCATTCATAATGAGTATCAACCATCGTGGGCATGGCAATACAACCAAAAAACGATTATCGCTTTTATAGGATGAGTCATAACTAACCTGAAAGACGAAAAGGCAAGACATTTTCAGTCGTCCGATCCCTAAGCTTTCGCCGGGCCCACTGTCGGGTTCTTGGCTCCGATCTTTTATATTGGCTTTCGTTGATGTCGTCACTCTACCGATGAAGGGTGGATCCATAAGCAAGTCATGCCGTGCACCGACGAAAAAGCGTGAAGCACTGCACAATGACGCTGACGAACAGTCCAGATGAACCATCCAATTTGGTGACGATAATAATCCGGTGGTTGACAGCAACAGCGTCTGAAGACGAAAAGACGAGACATTTTCAGTCGTCCGGTCCCCAAGCTTTCGCCGGGCCCACTGTCGGGTTCTTGGCTCCGATCTGTTTTTATAATGGCTTTCGTCGATGACGTCACTCTACGGATGAAGGGCGGATCCATAAGCAAGTCATGCCATGCACCGACGAAAAAACGTGAAGCCCTGCACAATGGCGCTGACGAACAGTCCAAGTGAACCATTCATGTTGGTGACGATAGTAATCCGGCGGTTGACAGCAACAGGGTCTGAAAGACAAAAAGACGAGACATTTTCAGTCGTCCGATCCCTAAGCTTTTGCCGGGCCCCCCTAAGCTTTCGACGGGCCCCTATGATATGATAAAGCGCGCATTACCATGATAAAGCGTGCGCCTTCTCCGCTATCCCGGCTCTGGCTACGCATGGCTGTCGGCGCAACTGAGCGCGTACATCGCCCGCGCCCTAAGGTAAATAATTGCCGATGGGTGCAAATGTTGGCGAGCCAAGATGGCTGGTGGCTGTATGTACGCTGTCTTCCCGCGTGCCTAGCGCTGAAGTTTGCATAATTTGAAGTTTCAGAGATGCGTTGAAGCGAGAGGCGTCCGCGCTCCACATTGTTTACGCACTACATAACGCCAGTGTTGATAGCGCTTGTTCGCAGTCAATGAGTGAGATCTGTCCATGTTCGCCTGTGCGCGCGTGACAAAATGCTTGTTAATTTAATCAGCAAGCGAATGCTTTCTGATATTTATACGGCTTATATATAAAACTACAAACTTTACTTCGTGTTGTTGACTAACAGTTTGCCATCGTTATCAATGCTTCGCCTTTCTGGCGGAACTGTGGGGTTTAAAACTCCCAGGAAGTGATGGATAAGAGCCCTGCCGCGGGTATTCTCATAGCTGATTGCTTATACATTAATTCTGATGACGTACGGCAACATTTCCCAGTGCATGAAAGCAACCAATGATCCCTTGTCGGATGACATCTCCAATCCTGTTCTTCGAAGGTATTCGGACATTACTGCGGCCGACTCCTGGAGCCTGGCACGCACGTGGAGACACGTAGCCCCAGATGACCGAATGCAGATATTGTCTGCATAAATTGACACATGAACGATTCATAGAAAGGAAACAACAAGGTTGACAAGCGCAGGGTAACGAGCGTGAGCCTCACATTCCATCTTGCATTACACAACAGCAAACGACATGGCGCGAATCACAGGTTCCAATCGGAGCATTGCGTGATGGGGAAGAAAATACAGCAAAATTACATAGAGCATAAATAGGAGCAAAGGAGCGTTATAAATAAAGAAATATGACTTAGAACGTTCCATGTGTAGCGACAACTGTTACTAGAAAAATAAATCAGCATATTGCAAAAAAGTTTCTTTACAAAAATACGCTGTTCTTAATTTTCAGACAGCGATATCGCCGGTTCATTCCGAAAAGCTTGTCGCGCGAGTTCCACGATGTTCTGCCTTAAGAAGCGGCCTTCTTTTTACAGCGTAAGCTGTTATGGGCTCATTCCAGTGCCGTTTCGGGTCGCGATGATGCCGCCGCCGGCGACCGCCGCGTAACCGCTATCGCCTGAAAAGCGAAAAGAGTACCCGATTCCCGCCGGGATCGAACCCGCGCCCGCTATACGTGGGAACTGGATACTCTACCACTGAGCCACGCAAGCGCTTGCTATTGGGCCGCGGAAAATACTCATATATAAGGCAAGCACGCAGGGGGAGACGACTCGAGCCTCCGCCAGTATGGTGGCGTCATCTAGGTAAGATGCCTGCAAACGCAGCGTACGCAGGCGCAGACGACGATATGCGATTTAGACGAGGCGCGCAATCAAGGCACTCCCGAGCTGCCGAGCCTCCGCCAGTATGGTGGCGCTATCTAGTTAAGGTGCCTGCAAAGGCGGCGCGCCCGACATGTAAGTAGCAGTTGTAAGGCTTGATCGGCCTCAGCAGACTGTTGTGCAGAGAGCATTACAAGCCGCAGCTCGCCGTCAACGCCGGGCGGACAGCTCAGATCGTTCTCGTCTAAACGAGGCGAACACACTGCCGCGAAAACCTGTTGTGCGTGGTGCCCAAATTGGAGCTACTCTTGAGTCACTCCACCAGCTTACGCTGTGACTGCTCTGCGTGTGCCGCGCAGGCCTGTGACTTTTTTATACTTTCTCGCGTACTTGGCCCACTTCCCCATGCTTGGAGTCTCCTCTCCCAGGAGGATCCGATCTTAAGTCCATCCTATCAAACTGAATCTCGAATGTAAGTACGAACCAAAATTGATCCCGCAGGAAAAGGAAGATGGCAGTAACGCTTACCTTGAGAAACGATATGCGATTTAGACGAGGCGCGCAATCAAGGCGCTCCCGAGCTGCCGAGCCTCCGCCAGTATGGTGGCGCTATCTAGTTAAGGTGCCTGCAAAGGCGGCGCGCCAGACATGTAAGTAGCAGTTGTAAGGCTTGATCGGCCTCAGCAGACTCTTGTGCAGACAGCATTACAAGCCGCAGCTCGCCGTCGACAGCTTTTGGAGCAGGTCCAAAAGCTGCGCCCGCCGCGATACTTCACCCAGAAGCCATGGCCATGAACATACTGGAGCGTGTCATATACCCGTGGAGCGTGTCATATACCCGTGGAGCGTGTCATATATATATATATATATATATATATATATATATATATATATATATATATATATCCACGAACGCCCCATTCTATTTTATTGATCTCCCATTCTGAGCATAGCCATGTTAGTACAGTGTGCTACCCTCTACTCCCAGGCCCACCCCGATGCCCGGGGATCGGGTGCTTGATGACTGAAACCGATAAGACGAAGATGAGACGATGTTGCTGGCGCAAATGTTAGCACGGTGTAACTTTGAGTGCATCAAAGATCAAAGCCACCGGCTCAGACAACGACTCAGAGAGGAGGGGGGAATTTTGCGCACGCACACACGCACAGCCATGCTGCCGGCGCCTTTGCCTAGAGCAGTCGCATATACCGTCCTTCGTTGTACCATGGCTTAGATAACTATGTGTATACGAACGCGCAAAACGCGGCTGAGCGCGCGCGCTGCTTCGGCGGCCGTCATCGGGTCTTTGTGGTTGGAGAAAGAACAAACTTTTAGGCACCAATATATTTTCGCGCAGATGTACACGTTTGTTTGTCGGCTATGTTCTGTAGCAGTGTTCTGCAACATCGCGTCCTTGGCGTGTTTCCGGCTCCACAATTGATTTTGGCGCTTGCAGCCAGCTAAAACATAGCCTTCGAGATTTGTTTCTACTCGATGAGAGCCACCTCTGCAGCAGCGTGGATTAGGGCGTCTCTTATAGCCCAAACAAAGCCATGTCGCAGATTTTCAGTAGCCCAAATATAGCCACATAGCCAACTCGCCCAAGTCAACGCCCAAAATTTTTTGCTGTAGCCCAATTTGGCTATATATAGCCAAACCTGGCCACACTGATTTTAATAATCTAGCTTTCCTCTTGCAGTGCTCTCGCCATGATGCATCCTTGTATTTGTTCTGAAATCATTTCCGACACGAACGTATTTACATCTTGCTTTCAGATTGTTTGCAGAGACTTCGCTGTTTAGTACAACAAAACATAAAATTATACACGTCATTGCGCCACGTTTAAGGTTTCACGCTCTTCATAAGCAGGGCGGTTATCACCAGCTGGGACCGTATTCTGAAACGTTCCATTTCGGCGATAGTTCGACATTCGCCTTCAGGCGCGCGCTGATTGGCTGTTTCAGCAAAATTGGATAAGCTGATTGGCTCGTTGAACACGACGTCATTCAATTTTGCTCAACCAGCCAATCAGCGCGCGCCTGAAGGTGAAAGGCGAACTATCGCCGAAGTGGAACGTTTCAGAATATGGCCCCAGTACTCAACTTTTGCCCACAAGGTCTGTGTTCGCAACTAAAGGCTCTATCACACTAGGCCGACAGGACACCGATTTTGGTCTGCCGACTGTTGGCGACAGCAGTTTACGGGACGGAAAACGCTGCGGCCAACGGTTTAAAGGAAGGAAAACGCCGTCGCCGACAGTCGGCACACCAAAATCGGTGTCGTGTCGGCCTAGTGTGAATGAGCCTTAACAGATGAAAATCGAACTGCTGACGACGCAGGAGCCCACCGGTCACATAAGACGTGCGCTGAGAAGCAACTTTCTCGAGTCATACAGTGCGCATGCGCTGCAGTACCGCACCTGGCCAAAATGTATTTAAAGCCACGCGCTCTCGCGCTCCCGCCCAGTGGGATTAAGATAGTACCAGTGCATCGACGGACGGCGTTCAGGCTCAGGTGTCATGGAAAAAACGATGCACAAGTCATCGGAGCCGAAAGGTCGGCATGCTGCGGTCCGCGCCGGTTCGGTGCGGTCGCTGTCGTGCTACAGCGTCGACGAGAACGTGCTCGAAGTGCTTTGGGGTAAGCTGAACAATGGGCTTTCCACAATTGCGTGCGGGACCGAGTTCAGAATTCTGGAAGACAAGCAAATTGTAACGGTTGGGTCTTGGGATTGCCTGTGCGGATAAATGAGCTGACGAGTGTGATGGTTGTAACCTCTTTCGACCCTAACGTTACACCCACACGACGGGATTAAACTGGGGCAAAACAGAGGTAAACAGGCCGTGAAGTGGTTATGCTGGGGCTTGCCAACTTCGGTGGCTGCGTTTCTATGGGAGCGGTAGGGCCTCAAATGAACTAGTAAACTAAAGTTGAGGCACTCCTTTAAGGGTACCAATATTTCCTAGTAGTCTACAGCGCAGCGTTGGGACACAAAGAACAATAAGGCGTACTTGGCAAAGCAAGTGCGAATCTCGAAAGTAATGCTGCTGGTTTCTCGAGTGTTCACACCATCTTCCCGTCGCGTGATCCAAATTCGTTCGCATGTTCCAGTACCATACAATTAACGTACAGTCAACCACAAAAGTTTGCGGACCACGCGAGCGCGTGGCCAAGAGCCTCTTCGCGACACTTCCGCTACGTCACCAGCGATCGACAGCAGCGCTACGTTGAAGACGCATCCCTCCTTAAATCTATGGCCTGTTTATTTTCGCACTGTGCGCAAATATTTTCTACCTATCTCTTTCAACGTGACGCGCTCTTTGTTAGCCAGGGCTACTTGCTTATATTTTGAGAGCAGAATATCAGTACAAGTAATCAGCGTATTCTTCGGCTGTTATCAGTTCTATTTTCGCGTAGCCACGCTGTTTTTTTTTTTCGTGAGTGCGTGAGAGTGGTGAGGCAGCCATGGGACACAGATGCTTAGTCAGTAGGCAGAATTTTTCCGTTCCTCCCCCATCGCTAAGTGACAGTAGCGGCCGGGATTTGATCGCCTGCGCCCAGGTTTTGCTGCGCAAAGCCCGAACCACCGCGCTGCTATAGTGGTTACATTTAGAAAAATAAGAAATAATCGGGTGCGATGACTCTTTTTATAACCCTTTGCGACACGGCGTCCTCGTTTGGGGACTCGAACTTCGGAGGCGCGTCCCACGCCACGTGTTTCTTCAAATGACCTAAAACTCAGTGTGCACATTCGTGTCCGCTTCCTGATGGGACAACTAGCGGTCAGTTAACTTCATTGTCCTGCGTATTGCTGCAGATGATCACTTTTCTGGAGACACTACCATGTTAGACAATCGTTCGACGTGCCGCGTTCCAAGACCAACGTCAAGAGTATTTTTTTTCTCCGGTCGACACGAATACAACCGAAAAAGCAAGTGTGCATGCGTTTCGGGCCTAATAGTTGATTCTTTTTATGCAAGCATTGAAGCTGACGGATTTCAGAATAATTAGATAATGAGTTATACGCTAATTAATTTTTTTTACTGAAACTCGCACAAAACAGCACATTGCTTCGTCTTCTTTCTTGGAATGTAATAGTGAGCGTCTTGAAATGATGCCATGCGCATTTGACGCATTTGCAGACAGTGCATCATAATTCGTGTCTGAAGGGGATGAATTTATTCACAAGACATTTACAGAAGTGTCATGAAACATAGGTCTCTCAATGATCTAGTAGGAAGTGAAATGTCCGCCGTTTTCTAGCACCTTATTGATGCGTGTGGGCATCGACTCGTACAAAGATTCAGTAATCTCCGGTCGACCGCGCAGGCTTTCCCATTCTTGTGCGATCGCTTGCCACAGCGTATCGGCCGTGCGGCCGCGGTTGGCTCGTGTGGACAGCCGTTTCTTCAACATGCCCCAGACATATTCTATGGGATTCAAGTCGGCGCCACATGGAGGCCACTCAAGCTGGCAAACAGCATGTTCTTCTAGCAATGACTGGACGATACGTGCTTTATGGATCGGGCTGCGGTCGTGTTGAAAAAAATAGCAGCCGTCGCTGAAGGGACCGTCCAGCGCATACGGAACGAGGTGTCTAGTGATGACGTCGCAGTACCGTGACGCAGTGAAGGGCCCTTCCAGACGCACAAGGGGACCAAGGCCATCTTTGCTGATTGCTCCCCACACGCTCACGGAACACCGTCCACTGGATAGAACACTCTGTGTGTAATTAGGCAGATATCTGCAAGAAATAGCATACAATTGGGTTCCAGAGGCGCGTCTAAAAATGTTGATTCCTCTTGCGTATGAACTTTATAATGCTGTTATAGAGTTGCAATAGAAAACGTGCAAACATCATTAGATAGTACTGAAAGACCCACTGGCAGCTTTTAATTAGCTTCAGAGTAAGTAGTACTATGAAACAATCGTTAATGTTTTCAACATAATACCACTACAGAAAAATCTCGTAATGTCCAAAAGCTCATTTTACGTGAAACATGTTATGATGCAGAATTAGCTTCGTGAATTAACTGCCAATACACTGTAAACACACCTGCAGTTTAGTGGACGCCAAACCCGCTTCCGTTGGTCCCAGCGCGTGGAAAAAGTTGACTCGTCGCTAAAGATGACATCGCCCCATTTCTCTGTTGTCCAATCTTTCATTGCTGTAGCGAACATGAGTCGTTCTTGTAGCTGGCTGTCTGAGAGGCAGGGCTTCTGTGCTGCTACGAAAGACTGCAGGCCAAGCTCACTCAGCCTTCTTCTTAGTCTCAGACGATACCGTGAGCGAGAGCGCTTCTCGGATATCCTCTGCACTTTGAAAAGGATCAGCCACGATGGCGGCCGTAATCAGGCGGTCCTCTTCCTCAGTCGTGGCCCTTGGACGCCCACTGCGCTCCATATCTGTGAATCTGTCATCGTCGCGGAAAGCTTGAATAATCCTATTCACGGCAGTCCGGCTCCTGTTGGTTCGGCGGCAGATTTCGCGCTGAGGTATTCCCTCTATAAATAAACGCACAATGTGCCTTCTTTCGTCAAGTGGAACACGCAGCGGCATCTTTCCAAATAGGCAATCACCACGTGGCCTGAAGCAAGTCTACTACGTTTTCAGCGACTGATGCGAAGATGCGCCTATGTGTGAAAGAAAATTTTCTATGCATCCGCTTTTTCTTTATTTTTGATGACAGTGAAACACCTCCCTACCCTTTCTCTCAAGACGCAGAAGCAGCAACACTCATTGGACCAAGATGCTGCCAACCAAAGTGCGCCAGTAAACGTCGCGTAAAAAAATCGTCGCAGCGCTTCGTGAAACTTATCTACCCACTGGCACACCAGTCGACAAAGGTTGCAGTGATTGCTCCGATACTGCTATCAAGCCAGATATGTGGCGGTCTTATCGCAGACAGCGCTCTGCGTCAACACAACGAACTAACAATGTCATGCACGGGAATAAAAAATTAACAGGCAGGCGAGTACCAAGAGGGCTCATATCCGGGAGAGCGCCCCTGTCGCCGCTAGGTGGCGTACCGCTAGGTGGCGCGGATAGGCAGTCTGGCACGCGCTCGCGTGGTCCGCAAACTTTTGTGGTGGACTGTACGTCGCACTCTTGTCATTTACCTGTAAGAACACACGAGAAATACCCAGATTTCGTGATTCCATGCACATCGAGTAAATGGCGGAAATAGTGAAATGCTGCTCTGCGTCGACCGGCACAGTGCAAAACGATGATGCGTCAACGTGAGCACACGCGCTTAATTGGCTTCACAATGCTACTAATCGGGTCAGCGTTTTACGGTATTCACAAACGCGTTCATATGAATTTTTTTTTGTTGCGCCCTCTGACAAAGAAAACTGCTGGCGTCGAGACTTGCCGCTGCGCATGCTCGCCCTTTCGCGTTCGCATGTTCTGGATTACCGATTTTTATCGCCTGGGCTTCTTTAACGTGCGTTCAAAACACACCAACGTTTTTTTCACTCATCTCCATAGGGATGCGGCTAGTGAATGAGTATCGAGCGTAGGTTTTCGCTACACTTTATCTAACCTCGATTGCAAAGTTAGGTGTTATTTCGGCGGTCTTCTTGAGACTGGCTCTCGATATCGAGGGATGAAATGCTTAAACACTCGACCTCGTGCTCGGCATAAATAAATAAATAAATATGTAGTTCCATTAACGAAAAGAGGAGCGCGTGACTTTTTCTTTTGCAAATGTGGTGCAGTCTAACCGGTCTCATGCGCGCAGTCAAGGTTCGCGTATTGCTTTCATATTAACGGCTGTCTCTCTGATTCTGAATGTTTCGCCGCTTTCTTGGTCGGGCAAGCACAATCCAGTGTATACATGCAGGCCGTCGCCTGCACCTAGTGAGCCTAATGCCGAAATATTGTAATGTAAATTTCATACTAGCGGGAAAGAATCATTTCTCAGTATAGTTCGTGATTAGCGCAGCGCCACGAGACCACGACACAGTAAAACGAGGCGACAGAACACAGCGACGACAAACAACCAAGTTCTTAGTGCTGAGTGATGTCTCCTCCTCTTGTCTTGGTCCATTCGTGCTATACCAGTCACCAAACTAAACCCTTACAATTTTTGTTATAGCGTCAGCGTCCACCGCACTGTATACGTCAGCGCCTTATCGGGGAGATCAGCCACAGTGTGCGCGCGAAGCAATTTCCAGTTAGATTGCGGTCTGCTACGCTGTTCGCCTAGAGAAATATGCTGTTCGTTTCAGAAATGCACGCGCCATGCCTTAGTTTTCGCTATCGCATTGCGTTACTGAGCACGAGGGCGCGGGATCGAATCCCGGTCGCGGCGGCCGCATTTCGTGGGGGGTGGAAAAAAAAAAAAAAAAAAACCGCCGGTATGCCGTACATTGGGTGCTCTTTAAAGAACCCCCAGCTGGTCAAAATTAATCTGGAGCCCCCTGCTACGTCGTGCCTCATAATCATATCGTGCTTTTAGCACGTAAAGCTGTAGAATGTATTTGTTTTCAGAGTATACAACGTTTGCATAGCTGAGCTCTGTACAAATTATTGCACTTCACGCCCGTAAGGATGGCGTGTCGCATCAGTGTTAGTCTACTTTTTACTGGTGTCAGAATTTTTACTGGTGTTAGAATTTAGAGGGCCGTGGCTTGATCCCACAGTTTCTGCATGTGCCATGAATTTTATGGTTGGTTATAACTTACACAACCGAGGAGTTTCTGCTTCTTATTTGCTCAATAGTCGCACGAAATTTCGAGGAGACGGATCGAGAGTCCGACTGATTCCGTACATTCGCACGGCTCGAACTTGCATTTCTAAACTTGGACATGGAAGCTATTCGCCAAAGGAGTTCATTGTGATACAGCTAGGGTTACAGGAATCCGTCACTTCGGACGCTTCCTCGTTCCAACTGTCTGCATCCCTGGCAGCCCTATAGAGCCTGCTTCGGATAATACGAAATGGCACCATCAGTGGCCCTACCAAACTATTGTAACGCCGTGTATGAAACCGGAGGTTATGCCAAGCTTGAGGTCGTGCAGGGCTCCGATAGGGATCTTAACAGACAAGCAATTGATGAATGTCGAACTGCCCCGACTGGCGAATCTTGCAGCGTTGTCGCCCGAGGCACCCGGCGCCGACCAGAGGTTGCTACGAGGCTTCCATTTAACACCCCAGTGTCGCCGACACCGGCTGCAATGGTAGCCAAGAAAACGAGATGACCTGTGCTTTATTGTTCGAAGAATGTTACGCAACGAGCTTTGCAAGCTCCGACATGTACGTGCATTCGATCGCAAGCATGCCGAGTCATGCGCGGAGCATGAACACTTGGACATTTTTCAGATCTGCCCCTGCTGCCTTGGGAAAAGCCAAGCTGTACTTTCCATCGTATTTAAACTGTGTTCACTGCTTTTGCGCAGACGAGGAAATCCAAATGGAGGAGCTTCTCCACTTCTCCTTCGACCACATCGACAAGCTCGCAGAACGAAGGGGCAAGACGATCGCAAGCAGCGAGAAGTGGCGTCTCTGGGATTACGTGCAGCGGATGAGGGTACGTGCACATCGTTAGCGTGTATATAGGCTACTTAGGTGTTTAGATTACGAATACTGTACAGTTCGTATACATAATCTGTGAAGTCACTTTGAAGGGACATGCTCACGGTTGCTAGAACGAGTCCCTTCGAAAGAAATATCCACTCGCGAGGAAAGGCTTGGAGAGCGTGAAATGGCCTACTGGAGCGGCCATGGAACGCGTAATCGGGACATTAGCTCTGCACTGGCTTAACGCGCGCTTTGTACCACTCGATTTCCTACTGCATTTGTAGGCTGCGCAAGTTCACTCCAGATTCCAGACTTGACTCGGACGCATTCCCTAAGCTATTTTCGCTTTTATTTCGGTGCACTGTGATTGCGGAACTCGTGTGTTCTTAGCGCACTAACATGACCTCTTCGACGTTCTTCGTTAACTCTTGCCAATTGGCTGTATACGAACGTGACTGGGTGTCTATCAGTGATTTCGTTGTGCAACTTTACACCCGGGGGTGGGGTGAAGGTAAACAATCCTCTGATAAGCCAAATTGGCCTGCGACGATACCAGCAATGTTTCACGCTCTGTTGTGTTCTAACAGATGTGGTATTCAACGTTTCGGTATTGTGTGGCTAAGTGTTTTACGAGCATTGAGGGTATTGTGCTACCCGCTGTGGTTGCTGAACACGAGGTCGCGGGATCGAATCCCGGCCACGGCAGCCGCATTTTGATGGTGTGGAATGCAGAAAACACCCGCGTACCTAGATTTAGGTGCATGTAAAAGAACCCCAGGTGGTCCAAATTAATCCGGAGTCCCGCACTACGGCGTGCCTCATAATCGTGTGGCGGTTTTGGCACGTAAAACGCCATATTTTTTTGAATTTTTAGATAATTGTGCTAGATTTTTGAAAATTTTCTCGTATGCTGTTTATTCTGAGCATGTTTGCTCCCTTGAACGTTCTTCATATGTGCTCATATTTTTTTCTGCAATATATATATTTTTAGAAAATGCGCTCGAAATTTCTTAAAGTTGGGGCAGCTGAGCGATTTTCTCTGGGTCGCTTTTATCACAGTGGCATACATTTTAAAATTGGTTGACTTAGTATACAAGTAATATACAGAGTGATTATTTTAAAGCTTTATGAAATTATAAATCGCATGTTGCAGGCAACATAATTTTAGTCCTTGAGCTGCATTATTCAGAGACGCGGACGACGGAGAAATTAACACATATTCAACTAAGAAAAATCCACTAATTTTAAATTATTACTTTACGGCACGTATTGCAATGTACGAATTGTAGTCGGCGAGTTTGCAAGGCGTATGCACTTGAAATGAATTTCCAGAATGACGCCAGTTCGGAGATATGCGCCGTCAAACTTGCCGTAATAATGCACTGTTGTTCCACTTTTCTTAAGCAAACACTCTCTTATGCATTCAAGCACAAAAGTAACTGGATCGCCCATGTATTTTGTTCAACACTTTGGGAAATACCTCGAAACTGATACCATACTGGAAAGTAATTTTAAGTGAATACGTCTTACAAGCTACAATTTGTAAATTTCAATATGTGCCGTAAAGTAAATAAGTTAGTGATTTTGTTAATTAGTTTAATTAGTGTTTCGATTTCTGGTGCTAGTAATGTCTACCTCTTAGCATAATTATTGTTCTTGAGCTGGATTATTAGATTTGCCACGGGCGATCTTTAAAAGGTCCATAGAACTTGCAGGATCACCCTGTATTCATTACGCTAACTTTTATCCGAAAGTATCAAGCGTTCAATTGTAACGAGAATTGAGGGACGTTTTCCAGTCTTGCAAAAAGATAAAGCTGGTTATTTTTGGAGTAATGGATTAGGCCAATGTTTTTGCGCTTGCTTAAGAGCGCAACGGTCATGCTCCTAGAAGTCGCCCATGAGCGAATATTTCCGCCTTGATGAAATTGAATTCTCCGTTTGTAATTATGATCCAAGATCATGTCATTGGGAGGCAGGCCGTATAGTGGGAGTAATCCGGATTAATTTTGACCGACCACCTGGGGAGTGATTCTTTAAAGTGCACCCGATGCACGATACAGGAGCGCTTTTTTTTTTTTTTTCATTTCGTCTCCATCGAAATGAGTCGAGCCGGTATCGAACCCGTAACCTCGAGCTTAACAGCTCAGAGCGAAAACATGAGCGAGCGGCTCTGAAGTCGCGATCTGCTTCCATTTATGGCGGTCCGGACTTGGACCTTTGAACGGCAGTTAAATACCCCCTCCATTTTTTGTTCTTGCCCGATCGTGAGGCGAGGAAAGTCACGTGACTCATAGGCGTCTGCTATAGGTAGAGTGGTTGAGCTCTTCACTTCCCTTTCCGTTTTCTTTGTGAACTTGGTCTGAATTGAAAAGGTAGAGGTTTGGGCGAGTTCAGTATGTCATGATTACTGGGGAGAGCGGTAGCGCGAAGCAAATCTGGCCGATGAGACAAACGAGAACGAGCGCAACCGCTTTATTGATTTGCTGAAGTGAATTAGGAGCATCCACTTGTTTTCCCCCAAGTGTGAAGAAGCGGCTGTGAATTCTGCTCACTGCCTGCCTGCCTTCTACTCATTAGAACCCACTACATTACTTTCGAACTTCCTTCATGATACTGTACTTCCATTCTATATTGGCTTAGGCGCTATGAGTTCATTGTTTGCAAAATGGTGCGAGAAAATAGGTGACCTCGCATATTTCAGTAATTTTAACCTTATCATCTTAGACATTTGTCTATATTCACATGGTGATCACGACAGTGTGGCGGCTTGTTTTATAGCCCCCCCCCCCCCCCCCCCCCCCCTAAGTTCACCAGCAGGATGAACGTTTTATTTTGTTTCTGTACTTGCAAAGCGCGAGCAGCCCTACTGGGTGTCCAAAGAGTCTGTGCCCTGGGACGAAGTCGAGGCCAAGTACTCGCTCCGAAGTCGGTCGCTGTCGTCCGGCTCCTTACCTGGTGACCTGGAGTTCTCCATGAGTGGCCAGACTACACCCCAACCAATGCTGCACTCGCAGAGGAAACTACGGCCTCACTCGCAGAGGAAACCTCTGCCATCCGCTGCTCGTGCGGCTGCCGCCAATCAGGTGATTCTTTGCATCAAATGTACCTGAGCTTATCGCGATATACATCTGCTGGACAGAAACATGAGTCGGTTCCTTTACTACGCGATTTACGCGACTTTCGGGTCAGCAAAATGCGCAATACCTCTGCTTCTGGTTGCCTTTCAAACCGATGGCGTTCTTCCTTCGTCAATGCAAAGACGTTCGATCAGGCCCGCTGGATAAAAGGAAAAAAAAAAAAAACATTCGTTTTTTTTTTGCAGCGGTCATTTTATAGCATGTGTGAATTGTTATAAGCGAACTTTTCTTTCATGTTCATTGAAATGCTCTATATAGTTCAATGGACGTCCTCGTCTCATTTCGCTCACCTCGCCATATCTACAATCGCCTATTTCTTCATTTTTTTTCTTGAGTATTTCTCGTTTGTTGTAAGCTTGTTTGTTCGGGCACCAGTTCACCCGGTGCCAGATACCGCTGGCAATACCACAACGCCAAGCTAACAGACTTTTCACGCTTAGTCATTGGTCAGAGCGACGGTCCGCTCGCGTTATCGACGGGATCAGCCGTCTACTATAGTATAGAAACTATAGTATAGAATAAAGCATAACGCATCGCTACAAAATAGCGTCCAAGCGCTGCGCCAGCTCCTGACGTTCCTTACCCTTCAAAAATGAGAGGTTCACGTTGTACTGGTGAATTTGACCTCGCCTTACTGTTTGCGGGAAAAAAAATTGACAATTAAGCTATAGAGAGGAGCCATCAAAGCTGTTGCACCGGACATCCACGGCGGCCGTTCAGCCTTTTGCAGACATCCTTAATTGTGGTCGGCTGAAATGGTAGGTGCTACATCAGATTGAATTGAAAGTACGACTTTGCTTTTCCTCCGCTATTCTTTCCGTCTTTCATTTTGCTTTTTTTTCCGCTATTCTTTCGGTCTTTCATTTCCCTTTACCCTTCCCTCAGTGCAGGGTAGCAAACTAGAATCTTTTCGGGTTAACCTCCGTGCCATTCCCGATCCGTTTCTCTCTCTCTCTCTCTCTCTGCATTGACAGGTCTTCCATAGCGGAATCTAGTTTACCAGGTGTTTCCTTGTTTTAGTCCGTGTCGTTTTTTTAAAATTATTTTTCGGCGGGTTTGATACGCAAACGCTAGTTTGCGTATTGCGAGATTCCGGGACTTGCAAGGTGCTGGAAAGAAGCTGACCATGGTATAGAATGATTCTAGAACGTGTATTATAGAGATCATGACGTTAGTTTTAACCTTACCTTAAATGACACTGCGTGCGCGTCTACGAAGCTTTTACATTTTCCCACTTTATTCTGCTCCAAACTTCGTGTCTCCAGCAAACGGCAACTTATTCTCGCGCCAAAACTCCTCGCAGCCCCCGGACGAGCTGAAGTGCGAGCCGGACGAACGCTTCACGCTGTCCGAGCAGTGGGACGCGGGTTCGCCGCACCGGGGTCTTGTTGTTTCGGCAACATGCCCAAAGAAAAAGCAAGGCTGGCAGCGGCTCCTGGGGAAGGTGTTTCACCCAAAACACAAGAGTTCTGCGAAAGACGACGGCAGTGGCGAGTTCCATTTCGCGCTTGTCGCGAATTCCCCCAGCCCATGCTCGGTAGGTATGGAACGTGCGCTGTATAGAGCTCTCGTAATTTGCTTCCTTTGCTCTTTTATCTCCGTACCGCGTTCCACCCATGCAAGGTAGCCAACCTGAATTACCTCTTGTTAACCTCCCTGTCTTTCTATAGATTGTTATAATTAGTCGTACCCAATTTATTAGGTGTAAAGCCCGCGGAGAGCGAGTGTGCACTCCATTGCTTGGGGCAACTTCTCTAAATTATTGTATTCTAGGTGTAGTTGTCGCTAGCAGGATATTGTCACCGAATGTTGGGCGAATGTGGTTTAACTCTTCACCTAGTGTCTTTGTAAATGAACAGAAAACTATCGATAAAGACTCCTATGCACAAAGGATGTGGGCATGACGAGCGCTGCACTTAGTGTCCTGTTCGTTTGTTTTCCGTTGATTTACAAGTACTCACACGACCTCGCCTAACAAGAAATTCTGCTTATCATAGCTTCCTGGGCCGGTGTTTTATAGCGATGCCTTTCCGGTGCTAATGCCTTTTCGCGCTTTGTCAGTGGCCAGAGTGACGGTCCACTCGCGTTATCAACGGGATCAGCCGGCCGTGAGCGGTGGATAAGACTAGTATAGAATAAGTCGTAAGGCATCGCTACAAAATACCGGTCCTGTTCAAGGTGCAAGTGCGTGCTCGTGTTAACGGTCGCAGCCCGCGTGGATGACAGGCAGGGATGAAAACACGCACACACCACCCTTGGGATCAAAGTCTGCAGTGAACAGACTTTGATCTGTTGCATTGCAGTGAACTGCGATGCAGTGTGCAGTGAACTGCCGATGCCACTGTACGAATGTGACTGCTGTGCTGGCTGCTTTATTTTGTGTGATGAAAGCTAGGTATCCTATATGCATTGCCAAGGCGCCCTACCAAGTGTAGTGACCTGAAAAACACATCCGTTTCTTTATATACAAAGCTATTACTTTGTACCTATTCTTATAGTGGTGATTTATTGTAGTAGACGGCTGAGTACAATTTTTCAAGTCAATTTGGAGGCACACATGCTTTTCCGCCTCTTATCGCTCTGCTGGTTTTCAATACCTTTTTGATATAAGCTCGGAGCTTTTGTATCTGCGTGCAGTGTGTTGGAAACCCTATGTACAACGTCAAAGCATCTTTTGCTGCGCTTTCGCTCAGTCGCCAAAGGTTAAAAAAAGTTTGCCGCATATGAGAGGCGACCTCAACAGCGATATCGCGACATGTTGGACTGCAGGTCACCAACACCCCCAACAAGAGCTCCTTTCTGCTCTTGTCTTGGAAGCCATTCAGAGGGCACTTTTTGCTCACGAAATTTTTTTACGAGTGGCCACGTACCACCCAAGGGACGCAAGTTAAATGAGCAACTGTCTGCTGAACCATCGTACCAAGAAATAGTGGGAACGGCTACGGCATTCATGGAAATCGGCGTGTTCGTAACCTGCAGCGGCGCAAGTCGCATTGTGACCATTTCGATCGCTTCGAGTAATCGCTTTTTCATCATGACTGCATATCAATACACGCAAGTTTGGTGTGTAAAGCCATGCGGCTTCTGCTCTTGTCTTCTCAGCGCCACGAAGGTGGAACTCCGTCTCCACCCAAGATGTTCGAGAAGGAACGCCGGGCAGGATTCCTTCGACGGTCTCTGCGCAGAGTAGGCATGGCTACGCGGAAGCATAATTAATGTGAGATTGTCAAGATGAATGTTTGCGCCATGCCTTAAATAAGCTTTGACAACTTTTATTCTTTTAAAACTTTATCGATCAATCTGGACTAATAAAGGGTTAATCCTCCCGAGATCCACCATGTCTAGCATTTTTTTTCCTATGCTAGCGAAATCGGGGGGGTGGGGGGCATTACAGATGCTTCCAGCAGCATTACAAATGCTGCTTCCAGCAGCATTTGTTTCCAGAAGCCCTGTTTTGTAGATGCTAATCTCAAACTGATGCTCTTCCTGTCTCATCTTAAATAAGCACTCTATATGTGCTCACCTGTTAAATTCCGCAAGTATACATGTTCGGTGAAATTCATTATTTGAAAGCTATGCAGCTTTACAGTCATCCATCCGGCGATCATCACACAATTTCATGATGTTGGCTACCGAGATGACCTCTTTGTCTCCACTTTCCTGGCATACTTCTGCCATGGGCAAGCATCATTTCTGTCAAATTTTCTTTAAAAGACATTGTTTCTTGGAACAAATGTATCGTTTCCTTTTCTGTTTTCCTTTAGCGTTGTGAAGTCTGTCTGGAATTGAAATAAAGGTGATGCGTTGATAGCGCCAGTAATTTATTGCACAATTTAGCACAAAAAAAAACTGTTTTATAGGCCGTATATACTGCAGTAAACGTTCGCGTACTATCTAAACACGCATGCTGCCACGCGTGCCCAAGCAAACGTGACCAGATCTCGCTCGATGACTGCGAGCATTCACTGTAGGTTGGCGTGATGAGGTCCGCGGGTAGTTCGCGTGCCTGTCCCAAAGCGGGACACTGTCCCTCGCTTCACCATTTCAACCGAGCTAAAGTCGCCAAACTGATTAAGCGACCTCGGACTAGGCGCTCGGGAAGACAGCGCCTATGAAACCAACAGCCATCTCGGCTCGTCCCGTAGACCATGGCACCTGCCGCTAATGGTCTCGAACATAAGGTGTGCGGGACGCGTGTTGGCTCACCCGCGTGAACAGCCATGCGCAGCCACGGCCGGGCTATGTGGACGAGATGCACACTCTTTCCTGAGCGCGCTCTCCATTACGTTACCTACAACGTTGGGTGCTCGGGTAAAACGGCACACATCAAGCCACAATCCTTGTTGGCCTACACTAGCATGCTTGCCCCCGCAGATAGGCACGCAGGCTGCTCATTTTCGTTTCGCTAGGGCTTTATTCGGAATATCACGGCGACGGCGAAAGTTCGCCTGGGATTTCCGTATAGTTCCTGTCGCAATAACATCTACAGCAACGCTTAAAGGGTTCAACATTGTATGAATTCCGCGGACGACAGGTTTAGCGCTCACGCTTTGCGATAAGGACTGAGTGTAGAAGATTAGGAGCATTGTAATATCCGAATAGCTCATGACATTTGTCACCATTACGACACCCACCCATTGCCTCTTATCACTGCCTTGTAAATGCGAAAACGCCCGTGTACCGTGAACTGGGTGCACGTTAGATGACCCCGAAGTGATCAAAGTTAATCCGGAGCCCCCCCCCCCCCCCCCCCCCTACTACGTCGTGCCTAATTATAAGATCGAGGTTTTGACACGTAAAAGCCCAGAATTGAGTTTTTAAACCTTACGCGAGCACCAGCGAGTACACTAGAATGTTCAATGAGTCGTGTATAAATGAGTAGCCTACGCGTCTGATCCGCAGGTCAGATTACGATGATCGCCGAGTGGGCTCGCTGCTATCACTGTGCTGAATGTTACTAGCTTTGTTGGGCGCAGGTTCACTCAATAAAAACAGTTCCGTGACTTGCGTTTGCCGCTGTAGTTGTTCACGTTCACTACAACGCTACAATATTACGCCTCCTTCAAGTCTTGTTAGTGTAGGAAGTAGAAGCTCAAAGAAAAGAAGTACTTTGCTCCGGCATGCAGACGACACTTTCCCCTCCACCAGGCCGTGGTTCTCGGCATTGAACCACTTTTTGACTAAGTTAGTAGTAAGGGTTTTACAAGATGTTGGTGCGTTGCGAATTATTAGCCCAAGATATTCATGGCACATCCTCTCCGAGAGGCTGTTGCTGCGATAGCATTATTATTAAGCACGTGCCTCCCAGTCCTTGCGTCCAAGAGCTCACTCCATGGAAATGTGCGAGTGCTGCTGTTACTCACACATGTACATCATCCTTCAGTAATGGAACTTTTATGGTCATAGCATACATCACTAGTCATTGTCATTATTATACTTACGTACTTTGAACACTTTACAGCGATTAATTTTAGGCCTTTTTACAGCCATGTTACATCTAGTAGAGCATTCACAACTCATTTTTTTTTACCATTGACAATCCATTATCTTTTGCACGGCGCTCGTTGGCCATGTACTTGGCACTTTCGGCAATCAAATCTAGTGTAAATCAAAATATAATGCTTGCACAACACTTCCTGACCGCTTTGCTACTGCGAACAAGGCATGGTGCCATCGGATAGCCGTTTCTACAATATTCCATTAAAGCAACGCGTTTACCTTTTTGCTTCGTCGTTCCGTCGTCGTCAATCCGTCGTCGTTATTCTATGCCTTCCGCATTATGCCGTCGTTGACATTCAGTTGTCGTTAGTCCATCGTCGTCATATTTCATTCTCAGTACCTTCACTTTAACGTCGATCATTACGTCTGCGTCCCTCCATCGTCGTCACGCCTACAGACTACTACGGAGACCCGCAGTGTGCTATCAGGATCACACTTAGAGGTAGCACGTGGCTTCCAACTATATCGGCGCATTCTTGCGGTGTGGGCGCACTGCGCCACTGGTGAGAGTTTTCGTAACTCTCGTCACTCTGATTTAACCGCTACACTTCTGCGTCATATATGCTCGCCGTTTGCTGCACGCCGTGCCAAAGCTGCCAGAGAAAGATTCGTGGTATTGAATGAATGAATGAACACAACAACTTCATAGAATCACCCGTACAGAAACACTGTATTAGCTGTCCTTCCTAGCACCTATATAGCTCTGTTATCGAACAGGTTAGTGCACTCAAAATGACCGTTATAAAACGAATGCCCAAGCATTCCTTTTTCCATGCGTTATTTTATTGGTGAGATAATTTTGCACTATGCTCATCACTCAGTGCCAACCTATAGGCAAAAAAAAGTCGCAGGCCTGCGCGGCACACGCAGCACAGTCACACGGTAAGCTGGTGGAGCGGCTCAAGAGTAGCTCCAATTTCGGCACCACGCACAACGGGGTCTTTGCGGCAAAGTCTCTTCGCCTCGTTTTGACGAGAACGATCTGAACTGTCCGCCCGGCGTCGACGGCAAGCTGCGGCTTGTAATGCTCTCTGCACAGCAGCCTGCTGAGCCCGATAATGCCTGGTTGTAGCCGCGCACGTAGCTCTACGATTCGCTTCTTCAGCA
This sequence comes from Dermacentor silvarum, assembly GCF_013339745.2. Lineage (NCBI taxonomy): Eukaryota > Metazoa > Arthropoda > Arachnida > Ixodida > Ixodidae > Dermacentor > Dermacentor silvarum. The sequence continues at coordinate 229,401,629 of NC_051154.1, read as the reverse complement.
GCGGTTCGTACCTTGCGAGGCGACACCATAACGTTTATCGAAGAGGTATCCGGAATACGTGGCGCACATCTCGCATCTTTTGACCCGTGGCACGGTACATTGTGGCTGTTGTTGTTGACGATGATGATGATTGTTTATTGGAATCTTCAAAACGGGCTGGTGACAGTCACCTAGCCTGTTTGAGTTAACCAGGTCCAGTTACATGCAGCATGCAACTGCTATATATGCAACTTACACGTCGGGCACACTGCGTTTGCAGGCACCTTAACTAGATGGCGCCACCATACTGGCGGAGGCTCGGATGTAGTAATGCTAGATTGGATCGTATATATGTTCCTATCGAATGTTTGCTAATAATTTTCTGGCTATCAAATGATCTATGCCAGTTTCAGTGACCACTGTCACATACACCATGCTGGCATGGTTACAATCGGTATGAAGAAAATAGCTACGAAGTTTAATTGGGACTTGTGGAAGTTTAATGATAAACTACTGGAAGATAAAGGGTACTTGACCAAAGTCAAGGATTATATAGTGAACATGCTGCGAAGCGAGTCCAGAAGTTTTATTAAAGTAGGGAAACAGTTCAAATGCGATATTAAAAGAGCCGCAATTGACAGATCATGCACGCTTCGGCGGAAAATAAAACAAGAAAAAGAGCTTCACAGTGCCCTAGATTTTATGCTTAGTATGGAGTGTTACAAGCCGGGATTGTTCCCAAAAGAAATTAGACTAAGTTCGAGGCAATAGACGATGAAACGTGCGGTGATAAGGGCACGTAACGAAAGACTGGCTCGCGGTGACTCCCACCAAACGGGCGCTTGGTGATGAAAAAAGGCACGCATTGTCGAAAGGGATAAAAGAAATATGCTATCAAAACGAAGTCACAAATCAAAATCAAATAATCGAGTGGGCGTTCGTCGAATATTACAGAGACCTATTCAATCTGAAAATACCGAACATTGAGTGCTTCAGAACAGAATTTCTATCGCTGATGCCGAGACTAGACGACGACCTTGTGCATTGCCTTGTAGCGAAATTGAGACAGCGATTCGGGAACTAAGTTCAAACAAGTCTCCTGGGCCCGACGGTCTCGGTGCACACACACACACACACATATATATATATATATATATATATATATATATAAGCCTTTAGAATAGAAATGGCAGTCGCCCTTGAACGACTGTTTAGCGAATGCTACGAAAATAAAGTAACTCCTGCATCGTTTCGAACGTCGCACGTAATACTAATTCCTAAAACAAATTATCCGATTAGGTTATAGTTTGTAAAAGCATACCGTCCCATTAGCTTAACGAATGTGGACTACAAGATCTACATGAGGGTTTTAGCTCGACGCCTTCAAAGTGTAATTAAGGCACTTTTAAGTCCCCATCAGACTTGCGGCATAAAAGGCAGGGCAATCTTTACCAATGTTCATATAGCTAGAAGTGTCCTTGAATGCCGCGACGCAATGCATGGGCGTGTGGACATGTTGCAATTAGATCTACACAAAACGTTTGACAAAGTTGTACACCAAGTTTTGTTCTCCATATTAGATCATGTCAACGTTGGAACCGTTATTACAGAAGGCGTTAAAATGATGTACAATGTTTGTAGTGCGAAGCTGGTAATAAATAGGCAGTTAAGTGATAGTATACCTGTGCAGTCATCTGTGAGACAAGGATGCCCTTTATCTCCCCTGATTTTCGCTCTCTACCTCGAGCCTTTTTGTTTGCGACTGCTTATAAGACCGAACATCCGGGGATACACTTTTTATGAAACTGAAGGTCGAGTTTTAGCATATGCTGATGATGTAGCAGTGTTTTGTACGGACCATGAAAGTGTTAAAGAAGTTGTAAAAGAGGCTGAAACATTTTGTAATGCAGGTGGAAGGGCTAAGTGTTTTGTTTTTTGGCACGGGAGATGGTAATACACGCCAGATACATTTTGTAAAATGGAATAGGCGTTAACACCAGGAACCTACTTAGGTGTTCCACTCGAACACTATCGCGAGACCAAAGAATATTGGGCAAACGAAGTAGTGCGAGTGAAAGCTCAGGCTGGCAAATGGGGAGGGCATACATTTTTAATGTTTGCAAGCGCGACTGTGTGCAATTTGTTTTTATTCGCAAAAATTTTTTACGGGATGCAAGCGTTATGTCCGACGAGGATGTCAGTGCAAAAGCTGCATAGAGTTTCGCGATGTTTATTTGGGCGTCAACTTGGGAACGTACAATCCGTAGTAATTTGAGTGGCGAATGGAGGGCTAAGGTTGTCACATTTGTTCCTCAAGCAACTTGTAACCAGGTTCTTTTTTTTTTTTTCGAGACCAAAAGTATGCTTTTCTGAGAACAATGATTCAAGTACGATTACGCGATTCTTTGCCTGATTATGCAATGTCATCTATGTACACGGGTTCAATGGCTTTAAATGCGTTTTTGCGCGAAGCGGTCGCGTATTTTGGCACACATAAGGCGAGTCTTTCAGGTGAATATCTGGCCGTAGCTACTCGTAAGAAATTGTACAGAGATCTTGTTGACGCAATCTTGCCTGTCCCTTTGAATCGTACAGTATTTTTTTTTTTTTTGGGGGGGGGGGGGGTTCAGAACGAGATGTTCTTAAGAGAGTTAAAAGAATTCTTGTAGGAGCCTCCGTTAAATCTCTTTTCCCAAATACATACAGACACTCTCCCAGTGAAGCCCTGGCTGCAAAGCAAAGGCATATTTGTACCTCGGTCCGTGAACTGCTTGATATGCAAAAAACCGGAGACGATCTTCCTGGACTGTCATGACGCAGTGTTATTGTGGGATGTTCTAAAACGCAGCATTAAAAAGGATATGTGGATAAGTACATGTAGGATACGTCTTCTGCCATGCGTCGAACCACGGGGAGTGCCCTGCGATCTGTTAAAGCTTCTGTGCATGCATAGCGTGTGGAGAACGCGTATGGATGTGAAGCATGAGCATATTGTTGTGACCCCTGCTCAACAGTACTTTATTGAAAGTGTGTTATACATACGCGAATTTTTCGGTGCACAAAGCGATCCTCCCGATTGGTTACCAGTGTTGGACAAACTGACCACGCTAAATACTCTTTATCACAACACACTGGTCAGACACTGATTAGTGTTTTTATGCTCGTGTAACTTTTTACAATGTACCTTCTTTTGCCAAGGCGGTAATAAAGAAAAAAAAAAAAGCTTGCGTGGCTCAGTGGTAAAGTATCCGACTCCCGCGCAGCGGGCCTTGGTTCGATCCCGGCGGGGACAGGGTACTTTTTTTTCGCATTTCCGGCGATAGCGGTTACGGTCACCAGCCGCGGCCGCGGAGGCGGCGAAACGGCTATTGGAAACGGCTAAACGGCTAAAACGGAAACGGCTAAACGGCGAAACGGCTATTGAAATGAGCCCATAACAGCTTACGCTGTAATAAACTACGCAAATTGGTTACAGGCGGAAATAATGAACGGACGTCGTTTGACGCGACTTTCTATCTTGTTAAGAGGTGCTCCCCCGAGTCGGGCTTACCCGCGCTTAAATAGTTTGTTAGGCATGGTGTTTCTGACTTTTCGCTGAAATCGGCACAGAATACAGGAACCATATCGAAAAGGAATGTGCTTTGCTTATTTACAAAGAAACATTCATGATAATGAATGGTGGACATTGAGACCAGCTCCACCAGGCGGGCTTGGTGGCGCCGCTAGCGGACGGATGCTGATCCAATTTGTTATTGTAGAGGCTGGCGACTGACATTCAATTTACGCTATTAGAGATGACTCCGTTACCTTGACGGGTGCTACCAAACCCATGTTGTTTGCTTCGTTTGCTGTCTGATTGTTTGTACGTCGTCAGAATGACTGTCATTGAGCAGGAATTGTGCCATATTAAGAAATACGAGAAAAACTTTGAGGTGCGTGACGACGCTTGCAGGCGCACAAACAAACTTTTTTTTTTAATTAGCAGCAAAGGTTGGTGATTTCAAAAACAGAAGTCGTCGGAACTACCTAATTCTTGGCGTCAATGAAGAACAAGGGGACGATTCCAAACATTACATTCTGGGGCATTACATGCCAAAACCACGATGTCATTATAAGGCACGCCGTAGTGGGAGACTCCGGATTAATTTTGACCACCTGGGGTTATAGCCCCACACCACTGCCGAGAACTGATGCTACTACAAGACTTTGCTCTCTGGTGCGTGAGCTTGCAATGACACAGTTCGACCAAATTCAAGAACACTCGTCCCCATAGCTCGGATCCACGTCTGCAGCTTCTTATTCCGCCGGGCACAACACGAGCCGGAGCAAGGCTTCTGAGTCACATGTGGCTCGGTGTGGTATTCACGAACGCCTACTGATTCCGCATGCAATAGCCGACAATCCTGCATGCGACAACTGCCGCTTCGAGGAGACGACCAGGCATCTCTGCTACGAAAAGTAGCGCTGAACACAGCGCTCGTGTTCGTCGTTTCAAAATTTTGTCCGCCATTCTCGCGCTGATTTCCACATGATGGATATCAGCTGTGACTGCCCTCAGTATAGTATGCAACAAAAGGAGCTATCGACCATGCTAGATAGACTGTATGATCGCCCCTTATCGAAGGGGAGAATCTTGGGACCCTGGTCCACACCGTGCTCAGCACAGAAGGCCTTCAACGCGTTGCAGCGCTTCCCAAGGACATGCGGAGTGTACGTAGGCTGCATTGCGTTATGCGCAGACCTTTTTAGGTGCGAAGCACCTTATGCGCCTGGGCTGTCGGCGTCTCCTGTCGTTGTCGTAGTCACGGTGAGCAAGCGGCTTGTGCTCGCGCTCGGCACGCGCTCGTGCCACTGCGCCCGCGTTCGTCGTTGTCGTCTTCCACAGCTGGCTGCGTTGCCGCTCATCGTTCCAGCGTAGAATTTCACTTCTCTTCTGTCGTCGTAATGGGGCGGCCGCGTTTACGGTGTTACGAGCCATTGCTTAAGGCAGTATGAGCCCGTTAGCGGTGCATCACAGCATGCTTCGCACCTCCCCAGGTTTCACGTTAGTGGAGCTGGATTCTCTCTTAACTTCTAACGGGACCAGCGATAGCGTCTCACGAGTACCCTTGCTGCGAGAGCGTAATAATAATCCAGCTTTTCTCTTCCGGTAGTCTCGCCATAATGCATCCTTGCATCGGTTCGGAAATCGTTGCCAACATGAACATTTCACATCTTAATTGCTCTCGGAATTGAGGTAGCACACAGACTTCGTTGCTTCCTACAAGAAAACGTAAAGTAAAATAATATAGGTCATTGTGCAACGTTTAAGGTTTCACGTTTTTCATAACCAGGATAACTATTGTCGGTACTCGGCTTACACTGACACTCTATGTCTGCATGTTAAAGATGAAAGCGTATAGTTGACGACGCGCAGGAGCCCACCGGTGACGTAACACGCGCGCTGAGAATCAACCAAGGTAAATATACCTGGTAGCGAAGCTTCCATAGAAGCCCATACATTCAAAACATGTGGCCTAGCGTCATCTGTGCGAGAGGGAACACTTCCCACGGAAGAAAAAAAAAATGTGACGCCATATCCGTTAAAAAAAAGGCCGAATATTTGTTTTGGTGGCCTGCCATCAGAGTTGAATTTTCAAATGCCTCGCAATTTGAATGGATGAGCGTTTCGTGCTTTCAGTGCGGAAAGCGATGCAGAAAAGGTCAGCCGTACGGGTGTCGCAATAACATGCCTGCACGAACGTCGTTTCTTTGGAGGCCGACGAAAGCTTTGGGTGAGGAGTGCTGATCGCATCGTCGGACGCCAAGCCCGTCGGCCAGCGCAGCCGCACGAAAACAGCTAAAGGAAACAATTATCTGGTGGTCGCAACTCCCTACTTTTGACCGAGCAGGTTGGGCAACGATGACACAACCCGCGCCACCAGAATTCAAACAGTAACAAGCAAAACAACAACGTGTGAGGGAGGCGTATTGTAACAGGTGAGCTTTACGAGCGCGCCTTTCTGCACACTTCAAGAGCTGCGTTGCATTGCAAGTGATAGTGATGATAGCGACGTAAATACCCCATTTTACGTTGTTGTTGTTGTTGTTGTTGTTGTTGTTGTTGTTGCCTCCACACATGGCTCGAACCCACAGGGGGGATTTATAGTGGGCACTGAAAAAAAAAAAAGCAGGCCCACGAAGCGGCCGCCAGGTATTCCCTGTCGGTCCCTATGTGGGAGACGTCCTCTGGGCGCGTCCTGCACGACCTAAATAAAGTTTTTTCCAGTCCAGTCCAGGTGCCTATTGTTGATTATAGATTAAAATACAGTTGTCCTTGCTTTCCTCGCGACGCGTATATAAAATTGATTAGACATTTTATTTTCGTTGATCGGATCACACTGTCTTGCTTAAAAAAAAAGCGATTTTTCTTAATGTTTGTTCCCTCCTCAGATAGTCGCGCTTCAATCACTGCTCCCATAACCACCCTTGCTGATGTTGGTGACAATTGGTTATGAACCGCTTTTCGCCCGAAGCTTCGCGACCTATTTGAATCGACCTTGCATCAGCTTTCGCGAGCCACGCAATGCGCGTGCGCTGCAGTGGCGCACCTGCGCGAAATGTATTTAAATCCACGCGCGCTCGTGTTCCCGCCCAGTGGGTTTGACACAATACCTGTCCACTGAATACCATCAGGCCTCCCGGGCATTCCAAGACATCGACGATGCACAACCGATCGGTGCCGAACAGTCGTCGCGGTGCTGCTCGCGCCGGCTCAGTGCTGCAGTCGGGCTTCAGCGTCGACAACGTTGTCGGCGTGCATTGCGGTAAGCTGAACAACGGGCTTTCCATAATAGCGTGTGGTCCTGTCCTTGCTCCTGTCCGCGGCGGCCGGATTTCGATGGAGGCGAAATGCAAAAACGCCCGTGTGCTTGCGTTGTAGTGCACGTTAAAGATCCCCAGGCGCTCAAAATTAATCCGGAGCCCTCCACTACGGCGTGCCTCATAATCAGAACTGCTTTTGGCACGCAAAAGCCTACAAAGAAGAAGACTGTGACGGTTGTAACCCCTTTCGACCCTAATATTACACCCTCACGACGAGGTTAAACTGGGCAAGTGTACAAATGGGCACAAGTGTACCCCGGCCTGGCGTTCGGATTCCTTCAGGGGTTATACGCTTGGAGCCTGCGCCCTAAATTCCCGTCGAAACCCTCGCGAGCCCAAAATGTGATGTTTTGACCGCTCCCACGCCGGCCATTTCCCGTGTGGCGCCCCAAATGCACTTGTTTAGGCAGGGATGCCTTCGGGGAGGAGACAAACGCCCCTTTCAAATTGCGTTGAGGTCCCATCATGACCACGCACCAGGCGAGGAGCGCGCTTGTACCTATTTTACCGGTAGGTACCCGGCGGCAGCACTTGCCTCCCACAACCGCGGCGGATGCTCGTCTACAAGGCCGTCTGTGGTTGGAAACTGCCGCGCGACTGGCCGCTCGAGGCACTTTGCGTGTATTCGCGGGCTTCTTTCACGCTCGGGAAAACACTTTTATCTAGCACGTATTGAGCAACAGAGAGCTGTATCGGGAGATTTTCATGTTGCTCTAAAATTTTCTCATGGACACTTTTCGTCTCATTATAATATTTGAGAACTTGATTAATTAATTAACACTAATTATGTAATTGGGCGAAATCCCAGTATCTCCAAGCGATGGCAAAGACTACCTTGGTTTCGTCCATTTACGTGGCATTTGCACATTTTCAAATCTTGGTGCATGATAGTTGGGACACAGAGAGGCTTTGTGTCAATTTTACGCCGTCTAATACAGCGCTCAAGCACAGTCAAGGTTCGCGGATTCTCCTCTTGATTTCATGTTCTCGGCTCTCGCTCTTCGCGAGTTATCAGCGTTTCGCCACTTATTTTGAACTGGCCCGGGCAAGCCTTTGTATGCATGCCTTCACCTGCACTTTGTCTGCTTAGCAATGCAGAGAAATGGTAATGTGAATGGTAATGCGTTTCTACTTGTAATTAAGGGACATAATGATTTGTCACTATCGTAAAATGAAACAAAACGACAAATTTAATCTACAGTAGTCTATGTATGTAGGTTCCTTGACAAAAACCAGTGATGGATGACCATTACGTCGCAGTCTACCCACCTAGTTAATGTGGATGAAGGTGTCTTTGTCTATCTTGGAGGGGGGGGGGGGGGGGGGTCCTTTATATGGCAGCACGTTACTCTACAATTCACAAGGTGTTTAAGCGAATGCGTTTTAGAGTGCGCGTTCTAAATTCATTTAAGATGGCGAAGATGAGCGATTGCCTCTGAATTAAATCACAGCGACACAAATTTTAAGGTGGCTCGAGTCAGTAAAGAAGAAATTATATTAATTCTATCTCTTCAACTGCAAGAATCCAGCGATCGATTGCATTGAGAGAATTGAAGGACGTTTTCCGAAGTGTTCGTAATCGTTTCTAGCCTTGTAGAAAGCTAAAGCTGGTAATTTTCGAGGAGTGACTTAGGCGAATTAGGCATAAGAGTGCGACTGTCATGCTTCGAAGTCGCGATCTTCCTTGTTTTATGCGTGCCCATTGGTCAGGCGAGAGCAGCCGCATCACTCATGAGTATCTGCTATAAGGAAGTGGCGGTTCCGCTCTTCAGCATTTCATTTTCGGTTTTCTAGGTGAATTCTGTCGGCAATAATTTTTTTTTTTGCAGACATTAGCAGTCGGCTTTTTAATTCCGGAAGCGGTTATGACCTCTGCCGACGACGTTCGGCCATTTCATTTGAATCGATTATCTTACTGACTGATAGTCTTTTTTTTTTTCAATTGCACGCGGTTGTGGATAAAGCAATGCCTAGGATATTCGGTTTACTGGGGGGGGGGGGGGGGGGGAATTAGGTAGAAATGTTGAAAGCAATTGCTTCCTGTTACTGAACGTCATTTCTATACGGGTTGGGACACTACAAGTGTAAAAGCACTATGCGTGTACGAGTCTCATTTTTAAAATATAAGCAAAAAAAAGAAAGTCTTGACAGACGTGGAACATATCGGAGCAAATAGCTTGTTTTATTTTTTTTTGGTGTAATTTCGAACGTACTTCTGAACCTCCCGCATCTGCGATAACACGTGGGAACTACAATGTGATGGCTTATTCTTTATAGCTCCAAGGCGCCAGCCGTGGAACGCCGTCGCGGCCATGCGCAGTCTATCTCTGTCATCTGACTTCGCTGATTCTCCCCTCGACATCTCTGGGATCGACGGCGACGCCCAGTCCTCTGTGCGAAATCTATCTCTGTCATCTAACTCCCCTGATTCTCCCCTCGAGATCTCGGGGATCGGCCTCGCCACTCCCCCGCCATTGTTGTATTCACTGAGGAAACCACAGCCAGCGGCTGCTGCTGCAGCCTTCATTGAGGTGAGTCCTTGCATCAAATGTATCTGAACTAAGAGCTCACCATGGTATGCACCTGCAGGCCGGTAACTTTAGACATCTCCATCACTACGTAATTATTGCGCAATTTCACAGACCAATAGTCGTGATACCTCTTGCGCCTCGACTTTTTTTCCCCTTTCCCATCAATGTCCCTCTTCCCTCGACATTGAAAACCTGCTAGCTCAGTAGGCCTGCTAGCTCAGGCCTACTGGACAAAAAGAAAGGAAAAAAAAAAAATTTAAAAATGTGGAGGATACCACGCGTCTGTTCGAATCGCTGAATTTGCGCACGGTTCTTTCTAGTTTACTGAAATGCAATCACTTCTATGTAGTTTAACGTTTCTCACTCATTTTGTTCACTGTATTTTTACTCTATACTAGACATGTTTCGTTGACTTCACTCCTTGCGTTTTGTTCTGCTTGTGCATTCGGGCACCTGTTCACCCAGTGTCACGTACTACATTCTGGGGGACTGGCCAAGAATGTTCGCATGTCCAGTTGCAAATGCGAACTGCCATATACCCAGTGGCCGTAGTTGCTGTATTCTCGGCAAGGCCAGCGCAAATGAATCTTCCCTTTAAATAGCTTAACTTTGAAAGTACTGTAACAAAGGAAAGGGTGAACAGGGTGTTTCAGGGCCTATTTGTGAACACAAACTGTACCATTAAGCTCACTCCCAATTAGAGAATACGTTTGTATCGCGGTCTCTCTCCACATTACGGGAACTTTCGACAGCACTTTATGACGAGTAGTGAATTACGGAAGCACGCAGCCAGCTTGTATGTGCATCCCACGTCGGTGAAAAAGCTTCATCGTTCGCTGTTGTCGAGGCCGGTGTGGTGCGCTGGCGTTTGAGGTGTGCCTTCCCGGACGAAGCGGTGATGCGGCGAAGACTTCGGCAGAATTATACGTCAGCGGAGGCGATAATGAATCGCCGCACCTTTTGTGGACGTCCTGACCAGCAGCTCAAACAGCTGATGCTCGCATAGGCCTACGCATACAATAAAAATTGTTTGGAAAGGTCTTTCACGTCGTATGGAGAAATGACACCAGTTTCGAGACATTAATTCCCAAACTTTGTGGAGAGATAATGCATTGGCGTTCGAGTTACTTTAACTTACTTAAGTAAGTGGAACGCTAATGCATTTTCCCGCAAAGTTCGGGAATTAATGCCTCGAAACTGGTGTCATCCTGGGAAATCGTTCCAAGTGGATCCGTCTTGCAAACTCTACAGCTAGAATTTGTAAATTGCAATACGCTCCATAAGGTAATTCATTGAACAATTAATTAGTGAATTTTCGTTAATTAGTCCATTATGCATTTAAATTTTTTTGTGCAAGTAATGTCCACCTCTTCGAGTAGACCAACTCCTGAATTGTGCTATGTGCCACAGGCAACCTTTAGGATAGAATGTAACGTGTGCGATGGAATCATGGAAATCAGACACATGCTGGCGGGCTGTCCCGCGACTATCGCTGACCCCGAAGAAAAATGGCTTTACTCGAACAACATGATATCAAGCTCTTCATATGAAGATCAACTACGGGCTGTACAGAGAGTCCACGATGGCGCCATAAGGCTCGGTCTGAAAAGACCGGGCTTCAGGGCTCTATTATTATAAAGTTTTGTAAATGAATGAATGACAGACAACCTTCAAAATTTTTGAAATTTCTCACTGAAACGCTTGGCTGAAACACCCTGCATTAGAATTACCCTGCTTTCGTTAGTGTCGCTCTTTTCCTTATTTCAGATAGTACACACAGTTGCAAAGGTGTTCATGCGTAAACCCTGAAAGTCCGTATTATCCGGTGCTCTTCTATACGTATTCCAGATGGCAAGTCATTATTGCTCTAATATTACTTTTACTCACTTCTCCGGGACTTCCAAGGTGCTTGATATGTGTTGACAGTGATGGAATAACTCTGATACGTGCACTGCACAGCCATAATGAAGGGAGCTGAAACATTTAATCACGCGGCAAGCCCGTCTACCGAGCTTTTAAATTTTCTTTTCGGATTCTGCTGAAGCTTTCATGTCTTCAGCTAACTGCCGCTCTCTTTCGCCAGAAGTCCTTGCGGACTCTGGACCAGCTGATGTGCGAGCCGGAAGAATCCTTCACGCAGTCCGAGAAGTGGGAGGTTTCTACGCCGCGCCGGGGTCTTGTTTTGGCACCACCAAGCTCCAAGAAAAAAGTAAGTTGCCATTCTTCGGCAGCGGCGGCTCGCCCGTAAACCGGCTGCGGCTAGTGCCGCAGAAAACGCGCGCGCTCTCACCGCGGAGAGTAGGATTTGACTGGGGAGCGACAGAACGAAGGAGGTTCGCGGAGGATACTAACTTGTGTAGTTCAAATCCAGCGCTAATGCAGCTTCCAACTAACGTGAAACCTGGGGAAGTGCGAAGCACTGACGCGCCAGCGTTGTCGCTCGATGCGAGTGCTTGTGGGTAGGTGGCGCCCTCTCTTGCACTGCGTTGGTACCAGTCTGGCGTTTCGGAATCGATTTTGACGAGTTTCTGCTAATCAACACGCTTAATGCTTGATTATTCCTGTATTTCAAATTATTCTGAATCATGTTAGTTTATTTTGAACCAGTTTTGATCAATTGTGCAGTTGTTTTGACCCTGTTTTGAGCACTTGTTTGTGAGCGTGATCACCACGGACGCCGCCGACAGCCCGGACCCATAAAGTGCTTCGCACTTAAACGCCAGGCTGGCAGCGGCTCCTGGGGAAAGTTTTTCACCCGGGACACAAGGACTCTGTGAAAAACCACCGCACTGTCGAGTTCGACTCCGTCCTCGCTGGTGTCGCCAACTCGTCCAGCCCTTGTTCGGCGGTAGGATTGAGCGCTGTCGAGCTCGCATAATTTGCTTTGTAGTGGCCCGAACACCGAGTGACACTCTTGTTTATTGCACAGCAACTTCCGTTTAGGGACCGACTTCCGGTTTGTCAGAAGGGGGGCGAAATTACCGTACACCAAAACACACAATAGTACACTTTAGATACCCACCGCATCAGTATTGGTTCCCGTGAAACTCCGATCAGAAGTGAAATCATCAGTGACGTCACACTCACACCAGGGGTACCCGCTTATTACTAATTAAAATAAAGAACAAGCCAATTAGAGCTACACATCACCTGACAGTGAACGCCTGCCCAACACAGCCGATGGGTGACGTCCCTCCCTGTTAACTCGCTTCTCTCCCGGCGTGTAACGGCTCCGTCATGCTCTCACGTCAGCGGCGGAGGGGCGAGTAAGGAGGCTCCGCGTCTCACCTTGTCTCACCCTCCTTCGCTTCCTTGCCCGCTCCTCTGTGTGTGGTAGTTTCCCGCCAGTTCCGTTCGCACGCTCCTCCGAGATCGGTTTCCCGCCCTACACTAGGGTACACCAACGTCGAGGTGCGAGTGCCACTAGCAGACACTTAAGTCATGATTAGGTGATTCTATTTTTTTCTTTATTTTTATCCCCATGCCCCTTTTCAACCGTGCAGGGTGGCCCACCAGACATACCTCTGGTTAACCTCCCAGCCTTTCTATACTGGCATACCCAATCGCTTTATGTGTTTTTTTTTAAAACCTCCGCGAGAACGCAAACTAGTGTGCTTCATAACTTTGTGCAAATTCTCGAAATTGCAGTGTTTTGTCGCTGTCATTTGCACTAGCAGGCAATTCTGTCAGTGTTGGGCTATCCAGGTTCTTCTACTTCTTTCTGGGGTTTTACGTGCCAAAACCAGTTCTGATTATGAGGCACGCCGTAGTGGAGGGCTCCGGATTAATTTTGACCACCTGGGGTTCTTTAACGTGCACTACAACGCAAGCACACGGGCGTTTTTGCATTTCGCCTCCATCGAAATGCGGCCGCCGGTTCCAGGTTGAACCCTTCGTAATGTCCTTGTAAACGAACAGGAATTCATTAATAAAGACTATAAAGTACGAGCGCTACACTTGCCTGTACCACTGTGTGCGAATGCGCCCACCAAGAAAGTGCTGAACATAGTGTCCTGTTCAAGGTGTTTGTGCGTGCACGTGGTTAACGGTCTCGGCCCGCGTTAGCCGAATGTCGCAGAGATACGCGCAGGTTTCTTTTCTACCGAAAAGTGAGGAGACATGAAAAAACCTGATCGTGCAGTCCTACTTACGGCATCTTATTTTGTGGGGCACTTCCCTATCTGTTGACAGCCTGCTTTTCATACACAATTGCATGTGCAGGACCGTCGTTTCTTAGTTGAATAGTCTCATTGCTATTTAAATGAGACTTTGATTTGCTCACTTTATAGCGCGCAATTCTATACACCTTTCAAGCGCCGAAGTGCTCCTGTGGCCCTGCAATCTGATGAAATGTCAAATGTCTCTCCTTCCCGTATAAGTGAGATGAAACAATAAAAGCATCGTGCCTCGAAACCCCCCGAACAGTGTCAGAATGACTGCGCACTCCTTTCGAACCGTGCAGTTGTCGCCTTAAAGAACACTGCAATGTTCGTTACGGAGTGCACATTTCGCGGATTACCCACACAAGTAGTGTTGTCCACATGGGGCTCTCTAGACGTAGACATCCTTGGCCCCGTCTACTTTTGACGCACTGGGTTGCAATGACAAGTTAAGCAATTCCGTCTAAGGTAATTCTAGTAGGCAACGGAAGCTGCCGCTTATCAGAGGTTGGGGGATTTTCTTATTTGTAAGCAACGTCAATCTTGCGTTTTCATTCATACGCGTGATAAAGGCACAGTGGATGCAACAACAAAACACCACCCATTGGAGCAAAACCCGAAACCAGCACATGCATAGTGTGGCCTGGCAATGAAACTTGAGCAAGTGGCTGCGTTGCTGGCTGCTTTATTCTATGTAATGTAAGGTATTATAAGCATTGGCAAGGTGCCTTGACAATTTCAGAAACGTGTGAAACGCATTCATTTGTATGCCAAGTTATTACGTACGTATTTTCCTAATGTAAGTTCTTGTACATTGCAGGCGTCTGCGTATAATTTCATAAGGCATTTTGCGGGTACGCGCCTTCTTGCGCATCTGTGATCGCTCCGCTGCCTTTCAATCTTTTTGCATTGTGGTAGCAACCCAGTCAGAGCATCTTTTTGTCCGGTGTCGCTCAGTCACCAAGTAAGAAATATATTTTGCCGCGTGCGGGGTGAGCTGCGACATCACACGTTTACTGCAGGTCCCGAACACGCCAACGAGAGCCCCTTTCCGGTCTCGTCTTGGAAGTGATTTGGTTGGCACTCATTACAAGGTAAGTATACCTGGTAGCGAAGCTTCCATAGAAGCCCATACGTTCAAAACATGGCGGTTCATCTGCGGTTCATGGGGCTTAGCGCCATCTGTGTGAGGCGGGAACACTTCCGGCGGAAGAAAAAATAATTTGACATCATATGCGTTAAAAACAGAAGTGACGTCATTTTCCTCTCAAAGGCGCGAAATTTGTTTTCGAAGGCCTGCCATTAGAGCTGTATATCATATTCAAATGCCCTGCCATTCGACTTGATGGGCGTTTCGAGCTTTCAGGGCGGAAAGCGATGCAGGACAAAGTTCAGCCGTACGGGTGTCGAAATCGCATCGCTGCACGGAACATACTTTCTTTGAAGGCCGACGAAAGCTTTGGGCGTAGAGTGCTCGTCCTTTCGTCGGACGCCAAGCCCGTCGGCCAGCGCTGTCCCCCGAAAACAACTAAAGTAAGCAACTATCAGGCGGGGGCAACTCACTACTTCTGACTGAACAGGTTAAGGAACAATAAAACTACCCGCGTCACCAAATTCAGACAAACGCCGACAAGCAAAGCAACACAACATGTGAGGGGGGCGTGAACATTACGCGTGCGCCTTTCTGTCCACTTCAATTGCATTTCAAGTGATAGTGGCGTCAACGCCCGCCGCTATCGGTGAGCGCTCTTACGTTGGGCGCTGAAAAAAGGTATTTATTGATAATGATCAAGTACAATAGAGTTGTTCTTTTTTCGCCATGCGTATATAAAATTGATTAGGAATTTTATTTTCGTTGAATGAATCAAACTGTGCCTCGCTTTAATTAAAAAAAAAACGCTTTTTTCTTTCCCAATGTTTGTTCCCTCCAAACATAGTCGCGCTGCAATCGCTGCTCCCATAACCACCCTTGCTGATGTCGGTGACAATTCGTTCTGAACCGCTTTTCACCCGAAGCTTCGCGACCAGTTTGGATCGACCTTGCTCATTACTCGCGAGAGATTTCGTTTTGGCGAGTGGCCACCATCGGAGGGATGCAGGTTAAGTAACTGTCTGCCGAACGAAAGAAATAGTGGGAACGGCCCTGGTACTAATGCCTTCAGTGTGTTCGTAACCTCCAGCAGCGGCGAATGTCGCGATGTCGCCGTTTCGGTCGCTTTAAGTAATCGTTTAATCGTTATGAATGTACAAGAATACAGTTTGATGATTAATGACGTGCGAATTCTGCCCTTGTCTTCTCAGAGCCACGCAGAGGCTTCACCGTCTCCACTGATGAGGTCCGAGAAGAAACGTCCGACCGGATTTCCCCGGTGGTCTCTGCGTAGGGTGGCCATGGCTAATTGCAAACCCGATCCGTGCGGTGATGTCAAGAACGATGTTTAGTGCCTGCCGTAAATAATTTATTTGATTTATTTTAGGTTTGATGACTTTATCGCTTACTCTGAGCGAAAAAACTGGTTAATCTCCCCGCTATGTATATAATGCCCAGTGTTTGTTGCCATGCTAGAAGTATTCGTCAAATCGGTGGGGGGGTTTCATCACCTATATTCAATTGTGGCATCTGGTTACGAAGGGGATACGATGGTAAGTTTGCATGCAACACCATCCTTGCAAAAGCTGACTGAAAAACAAAATGTGTTGAATTTTTGGGAGATAATAGAGAAATAATAGCAACGATTGCGAATGCTTGCACCCGATGTTTTTAGCTCTGTAACCCAGTTTATCTGTGTAACACGTTTGCAGGCTAAGAAGCATGCAGACGACGGGTCTTTCTTGCGCGAGCTTTCCTTGCTGTAGTGTTCCCCCGAAGGGCCTGGAGTGATCAGGAAATGAATTCAACGCCTGTTTGTTGCCTTCCGTCGATACCCGAGTTATTGGATGTTTGGTTAAACCTAATGTTACCAACGCAAGAGACGCTGTGTGTGACCGTGCGTGCGTGCGTATTTGCGTTATACTATATTTTTCTGCGTTATAATTCACAGCGATTACCCGACTGTGTACATCAACTGCCGTCTTCCATCTGCTCGATGCTTCCACTAGACCAAGGAAAAAAAAAGAAACGCTTAATCTATTCTAGCTCTATTCTAGCTATATGACCAGATCCCACTGCCGCCCGATTCTTGGCCTATCCCCCTTAGTGGGTGCGAGCCATGACAGAGGTACATCATCATCATCATCATCATCTATGACCAGAACAGTTTACTATGAGAAGGTTAGGCAGGTTTGTTTGCGAACATTTTCAGAGACCAAGGGTTCTGTGTTCCTTCGTTGCCCGAGCAGTGCTCCGTTTACCTCTTCATATCCTCACCTCGCAGGCCGGCGGTTCACCGTACGCTCGCTTGTGCCCCGCGACCAACTCAAACTGGCCGGCGAGCTCGTGCATCGAAACCAGCCTGGCATCGAAGTCACGCTATCTCATCGACAAACCACCCACGCCATCGAGAAACATGGATAGACTGCACAGCTATCACCCTGCCTTCGAGTTTCTTTTTTTTCTCATGTTCAAGCTCTGTACGGAATTGTGCCTGCTAACTGTGTGTGTGTGTGTGTGTGTGTCTCTGTGTGTGTGTGTGTATGGCGAATAGCACGAGCCTGGGCCCAAGTCTGTCCATGTACTCATATTGTCTGTGATGTCGCGTAGCTGCGCGCTGATGCGCACGCACGGTGTGGGTTTCAGAAGCCCAAAGTTAGAACCAAACACACAGCGCAAGCGCTGAAACGTCTACGGCGCACGTTCTGTGGTCAAAGTGAAGTAGTCAAAACGACTGACCGATTAATGATTATGATGACCCTAACGTCTTTGGCACATACGCACTCACGGGGATTGGCCAATATTAAAGGGCGCGGTCTTATAGCTGCGCACTTCAGTTTCAGGCGTGCGTTCAGAAACGTGACTGTTCGTTCAGGAGAGCGTTTATTTGAAAGCGCCATGCCATGTGCAATTAAGGCCCATGCACAAGGAGTTCGCGACGTAGGTAAGCCTCCATCGTTCCTCAGTTCACCAGGTGGGGTGCGGGAGTGTACATTATGTGCATATTCAGTTTATATTGTGGTGTAATGTGAAATGGAACACATAGGTATCTTTTGAAAGGCAGGAATCACTTTAAATTGCGTTGAATTTAAAGTTCTCTATGCACTTTTTGCTTCAACAATAAAAAAAAATGTCACAGTTTCGCCCAAAGGGCGAAGCAATGAATGCGATAGCAACACAGCAATGTCATACGAAGTAAGGTGAGCGGCTTTGGTAGCAATATGAATTGTAGTAAACATGAGCTGATTAAGTAAGCAGGTGTGCTGCGGCGTAAGTAGACCGACATGAAGAGAGACTCGATGACCACGAGAAGGCACGTGTGAAACGGTGGTGTTGATGAGAAGCGCTTCCCGTGGGCAGCGCGTGCGAAGGCACACACCTGCGGCGCTGCACTGCCGATCCGGGCAGCATTGCATGTGTAGCGTGCGTTGGAAAATGTGGCCCGACTATTACTAACTGAATGAACAAGCGTGGTGTGAGCGCGCACAAACATGAATAGATCACACTGAATGACTGCAGACGACGACTGTCAAAACTCTGGCGGCAAGCGCATACGCCGCAGCGGCGAAGGTACGTGCGGTCTATCGCTTCAGCGGAAACTGAGCGGCGAATGCATGGCGCATAAAGGTCAGAGCAGCCGTGTGGAGATAAGAGACGGTGCGGGCGAGCGACGAGCACGGTTGTTGGCAGAGTAGAAGTGCCCCCGCCCCCCCCCCCCCCCCCCCCGCTTCCTCCGGCGCTGGCTTCCCGCTTCCTTGCTTGCGCGTGGGAGATTGAGTGCGTTCGCTCTCCGTGATAGCGCGCGTCCCCGCACGCTTCCGCTCGGGCATACGGCGCGCGGCGAACGATTTTATCTATAGGGAACCTCACGGCGACGGCGACGCCGACGGCAGAAATCCGGTTGAAGTGTCCATATAATTGCTATCGCAATAAAACGGTTAGGCGACCCTACTCTTTGGCTTAGGTGCGAACCGAACTCTGAGACGCAAGCGAGATAACGTCTTTCCCCTGGCACGATATGCGGGCGAGGAGGGAGGCAGGGCGAGGAGGAAGCGCAGCGCGTACCAAATGTAGAGGTGTGCGCCGAGACGTCGGCGCGCCGCCGCCGACGCAAATAGGGTGCCTCGATGCCAATGGCGGCGCTGGCATCGAGGCACCCTAGACGCAAACTGATCGGCGCGCCGCCGCCGCCGCCGACGTTTTTATTGCGATAGCAATTATATGGACACTCCAAAGCAGATTTCTGCCGTCGGCGTCGCCGTCGCCGTGAGGTTCCGTATGACGTCAATAGAGATGAAATCGTCGCCGCGCGCCGCCGAACGCTGTATGTGCGAGTGAAAGGGCGCGAGGGACGCGCGCTTTCACGGGGAGTGAACGCACGGCGGAGAACAAACGCGCGTTCTGCGCCGTGCTCCCTTTAGGGCTGCAGAAGTAGGCGTCTCTTTCCTCCTTTACAATCACCTGTATGTCGAGCAAACGCGCCTTCTTCCGACGCGTGAAAAACCGGGGGGGGGGGGGGGGAACTGAGGCGACGTTTAGCTGCGGCACCAAGTGCCTATTTATATCAGAGGCTCCGGCAACAGTCACCAACGCCGCACGCATTTTGTGCGAACGCGTGCAAAACGCCGACGGCGTCGACAACAGATCTGCGTGTTGCCGGTGCTGCTGCATGTCCAAGTTTATACAGCTGATAAAGCTACTATCATTACTCCGTATAGCTCTCTACAAATTTGCTATCGCAATTGATGCTTCGCCTTTCAGGTGAAACTGCGACAACTTTTTTTTCTCGGCGCGATCGGCGTGCCTCTCCGCGCGTCTGCGCATGCGTGTTGTCACCAGTCAGCGCAACGTGGGATGGTGGGATTCCGAAACTCCTCTTTCAAAAGCGCAATATGGAGCGACGAGAGGGAACAGCGGCCTCAGAACGTCGGAATGACGGCTTGACAGTCGTGGGTACTGTGGTTGCGGATAGAATTGGCGATATGTCTTAAAAAAAAGCATCAACGCGAGAGATGCAACTTGTTGCGAGATAGCAATTTCTGGCCCCGATGTGTTAAAGATTCCGGTTGGAAGTTTTCGGATTATTCCGTTGCATTCGAAGGTGAAGTCTAGTTTTGTTTGGAAACATTTTGGACACATCAGTAGCGCACTCAGGATCTCTGCCAGGGGGGGGGGGGGGGGGAGTGTTGACAGTTTGCCAATACCATCTAAACAGCAGCTGATTCCAATTTCTTCACTGGAAATTGTAAAAAAATGCGCTTTTTGCGAGTTTGCAGACGATTGCGCGTCTTACATCTTAGTTGCAGTACTCAAATGCGTAAGGAAAGAAAAGGGGTTAAACAAAAGGCGGGGTTGAGTCGGCCTCAGGGGGGGGGGGGGTTACAACCCCCCCCCCCACCCCCTTGTCGGTGCACCACTGCTTAACATGCATCACTGGGGAGATCAGAAGACAGTTGGAACGGACTACTACTGCAAGAGCTGCTTGACAAAGTCATTAAAGGAGGACGACTCAAAGCCTTTCGAATCGTGAGTAGAGCGCCGTTGGTTCTTTATGGAACTAAATCTGTTGGTTCTAGCCGTTTCATCATTTCATTGTGAGAGTTTAAATATTCGCCTGTTCCCACCGCAGCTGCAAGGTAAAACGCTACCCGTGCACGGTAAGCTCGTCGAACATGCAGAGACACTTTATGGATGTTCACAAACTGCAAGACGACTGCAAGAAGGGGGTAGCCGTGACGGTCAAGGATTATTTCCTTGATAACCACAGCCTTTGCAAATCTTGCCTCTGAACGAAATTGTTCGGTCTAATCATTGTTTTGTTCGCAGTTTGTTCGTTTCCTAAATAAAAATATTTCTACATGTCTACTGAATGGTGCTGTTTCTTTGGAACATTCATAAGAAAAATCAAATGCAACGACACCGATAGCTGCACTGAACTATAACACAGTTTCGACGTGCAGGTTAAAAAAATTTTTTTTTCCCCTGAAGTAATTGTGCATCAGAGCAATGCCTGCATTTCTACTAATCCGCACTTGGTTCAATCAACCTCGTGATGACGAGTTATCAAATTCAGCAAAATTTGTTTTGAACCACGTCATAACATATCTTAGCTGAAAAAAATATTCACCTGAAGCAAAAACAAACAAAAATATATATTGATTCATTTTTCTTCCTGGAAAAAGTCCGTTATAAGAAAAGTTAAGCAAAGGGTAACTAATATTCAGAACAAGTGATTTCACTTACTGTCCAGTCGGGAATGTGTGTTGTAGCACCTGGTGATTGGTTGACAGCTTAAGAGTTGAACCAAGCCATAGATGGTACTAGAAGAGGTCTGTTCTATATTTTTATTTATTTTTACATAAAACATTGAGGACAAATGGAAGCAAGATTAACATATCTAGAGAGTGTCACGTGCGCTGGTGCTGGCTTAGCAATTCTAGTCGAATTCACTGGCTATTTGCTCAATGGAACAATATCTCATATAAACCGAGGCATAGCAAAAAAAAAAAAGAATTGCGACTACGACGCAAAAAATAAGCAAGGTTCGGCATATTCGTGGGGGATGAAATGTACAAACGCACTTTACGCGCCTTCAGATATGTGCCGAATATTTTTCCAAATGTGTCGGCTAAAAAGCAAAAGATTATCAATGTTTTGTGTTTCTCTCACTCTCACTTTCTCACCCTACGGCCTCTTAAACGCATCTCCAACCAACGAGGGGGACTCGAAGAAGAAAGCCTTCTCCGCCTCGTGCAGTCCTTTGTCATATGCCATATCACCTACGTTACTGCGTACCTCAACTGGTACCGGGCTGAGCAAAACAAGCTCGACACCCTCATACGAGGGGTCTACAAGCAAGCACTTGGCCTCCCGCATTGCACCAGTACTGAACTCTTCAACCAACTAGGAGTTCACAACACCCTTGCCGAACTCATTGAAGCACAACAACGCTCTCAGCTTGAACGGCTCACCCTTACTGAAACGGGACGCTTTGTCCTATCTACGCTTGGCTTTACTTACCATCAGCAACAGGGCCCCAAACAATCGATCCCGACTGACATCCGCAGCTGGATCCACACAGACCCTATTCCTAGTGATAAGACGCGTTCAAGGTTAGATGCGTTTGGCGTTTTTATGAAGACCAGAAACAGGCAACGGCCAAGCGGAGCGAGAGCGAGCACCAACAACAAGAAACGTCTTCTTCTTCTTCCTCTGCTGGCGCCGGTATTTTTCACTACAATCACTCCCCGGCGAAAAAGGAGCCATCCTGGCGACCTATGGAACAGGCAGCACTGGTGGGTCGTAGTGCGGCTTCAGTCGGTCGACATGAACAGTTTCGCGTCCGCGACGCCGTTGGTCCGTAGATGGCTGAACGGGCTCAATGACGTAGTTGACCGGGGACGTCTGTCGTAGAACCCGGTAAGGGCCGTCATACTTTGAGATGAACTTTGTGGAAAGGCCGGGAGTAGACGAGGGAACGCGGAGCCATACCAGCGATCCAGGTGAATATGATGGAAAGGACAAGCCGGCGTCTCGACTATGTTGCTGGCTGGCCTGGTTTTGCGCGGTAAGAGAACGGGCGATCTGACGACATTCTTCAGCATATGTGGCAGCTTCGGATAGAGTCGTAGATTCTGAAGCGTCGGGGCGATACAAAAGAATCGTGTCCATAAACGAGGAAGGTTCGCGACCATAAAGAAGAAAGAAAAGAGAGAATCCTGTGGTCGACTGAGTGGCGCTGTTGTAGGCATACGTAACAAAGGGAAGGATGCGGTCCCAGTTAGTGTGGTCAGCGGAAACGTACATAGCGAGCATGTCGCCGAGAGTGCGATTGAAGCGTTCAGTCATACCATTGGTTTGCGGATGATAGGCGCTCGTAGTTCTATTTACAATGTTGCATTCGCGGAGCAGGGCTTCTACAGCCTCGGAGAGGAATGAACGACCACGGTCACTCAGTAGCTCGCGAGGCGCACCATGTCGAAGAACAAGGTTGCGAAGGATGAACGAGCCGACTTCACGTGCTGTGGCCGCCGGAAGCGCTGAAGTTTCGGCGTAGCGCGTGAGGTGGTCCACGGCGACGATAACCCAGCGGTTGCCATCTGGGGTGTACGGTAGAGGGCCGTACAAGTCAATGCCGATACGGTCGAAAGGCCGGGAGGGACAAGGCAATGGTTGAAGCGGCCCTGTTATCTGGTTAGGTGGGCTCATGCGGCGTTGACACTTGGAGCACGAGCGGACGTACTGCCGAACGAAGCGGTACATTCCGCGCCAGTAGTATCGAAGCCGTAGGCGTGCATACGTCTTTAGGACACCGGCATGGGCGAATTGAGGATCCGCATGAAAAGAGGCACAGATGTCAGAACGTAGATGGCGAGGAATCACTAGCAACCATTTACGGCCATCAGAGAGGTAGTTGCGGCGGTACAGGAGCCCTTCGCGGATGGCAAAGTGGCGAGCAGTGCGCCGAAGCGAGCGGTCGGTGGTGCGGGGTGATGGCTGAGATAAATACTCTAGAAGAAATGCTATCCAAGGATCCCGGCGTTGCTCGGATGGCATGTCGGCCAATGTAAGAGAGGAAGAATCATAGCTTGAGACAGACGCAGCACCAGACTCATCAGGCAGTGGTGAGCGCGAAAGAGCGTCGGCATCCGAATGCTTACGGCCTGACCGGTAGACAACACGGATGTCATAGTCCTGGAGACGAAGCGCCCAACGAGCTAAGCGACTAGATGGGTCCTTTAATGACGACAGCCAGCACAGGGCGTGGTGATCAGTAACGACATCAAATGGACGGCCATATACGTAAGGTCTAAATTTGGTGATTGCCCAAACGATAGCAAGACATTCTTTTTCCGTGACCGAATAGTTCATTTCCGCTTTGGTGAGAGTGCGGCTGGCGTAAGAGACGACGTACTCTTCGAAGCCAGACTTACGCTGGGCTAGAATAGCGCCCAGGCCGACTCCACTAGCGTCTGCGTGGATTTCTGTTGGAGCGTCTGGGTCAAAGTGGCGTAGAATAGGTGGGGATATCAAAAGATGGCGTAAGGTGGCAAACGCGTCTTCGCAAGCTGTAGACCATGCCGAGATGCCTTGGCTGTTGGCAAGCAGCTGCGTTAAGGGGGCGATTATGGACGCAAAATTACGCACGAATCGGCGAAAGTACGAACACAGGCCTATAAAGCTACGGAGCTCCTTCAGCGTAGACGGCCTGGGGAACTCGGCGACGGCGCGAAGCTTTGCAAGGTCGGGAAGGACACCGTCCTTGCTGACAACATGACCTAAGATGGTAAGCTGGCGGGCGGCAAAGTGGCACTTCTTCAGGTTAAGCTGCAGTCCAGCGTCGGAAAGGCAAGTCAGGACGCTTGCGAGACGCTTTAGATGGGAGTCAAAGTCCTTGGAAAAGACTACGACGTCGTCCAGGTAGCACAGACATGTGTGCCATTTGAGGCCTCTAAGAATGTTATCCATGAGGCGTTCGAAGGTGGCAGGCGCATTACAAAGGCCGAATGGCATCACGTTAAACTCGTACAACCCGTCTGGGGTTACAAACGCTGTCTTCGGACGGTCAGTGTCATTCATAGGGACCTGCCAATACCCAGATCGAAGGTCCAGAGGAAAAGAACTCTGCTCCTTGTAAGCAGTCGAGAGCGTCGTCGATTCGGGGCAGCGGATAAACATCTTTTCGTGTGATCTTGTTAAGGCGCCTATAATCAACGCAAAATCGAATGCTACCGTCCTTTTTCTTTACCAGCACAACTGGGGAGGCCCAAGGGCTTTGCGAGGGTTGTATTACGCCACGATGAAGCATGTCGTTGACCTGTTCATCAATGACACGACGTTCAGCGTGAGAAACTCGGTATGGACGCTGGCGTAGGGGTGCATGAGTGCCGGTGTCAATGTGGTGAACGATGGAGGATGTGCGGCCCAAGGAAGATTGCTCATGATCGAACGACAGCCGAAAGCGATCGAGCAGTTCCAAGAGTTGGGTACGCTGGGCAGGTGGAAGTTCGGAATCAATTGACGGGAGGAAGGCTTCTAAGGAGGACGAATCGGCGGTGGTAACAGGAGTAATGCTGTCGGCGTGAAGACTCATCGCGTCGTCAGGCAGTTGAGTGGAGTAGGTGGAATCAACATCGTCAAGCCGACCGATACATTCACCACGGAATAAGGTGGCTGGGGAAGAGGACCGATTCGTGACATAAATGGCGCTGCAAGAGTTGTTGACTGTGAGAACTGCAAAAGGAAGGAGGAAGTCTTTGCGAGAGGTGAAGGCTTCGGAGGGCGCAAACAGGGCGGTGGAAGAGGGAGCATAGTCGCAAGAAAGTGGCACAAGAACACAAGACAAAGGAGGTATATCAGTGTCCGCGGCGACGACCACTCGAGAAGGCGGCTTGTCAGATGCGGCGTCACACGTCGGCGACAACTCAAGTTCGGCACGCGCACAGTCAACAACGGCATGGTTAGCAGCAAGAAAGTCCCAACCCAAAATAACGTCAGTGTGAACACGGTGAAAAAACGACGAATTCGACTACGTACAAAACGTCCTGAATGACAAGGCGAGCTGTGCATGCCAATGAAGGGTGAATGTGGTGCGCGGTTGCGGTACGCAGGTATGCACCCTGAATATAACAGGGCCCGGCGCCAAGCTCGGGCCGGAGCAATCATAAAAGCCCTTGCTCGTGTACCTGGCGTTACATTTGTTGATGCAGCCCAGTATTCCCATGGCACACGATTTGTGGCCGTCGCCACACGCGATGGAGTCCTACACCACGCCTCCAGCGTCACTACCCCCACTACCGAAACGGCTGAAGAAGTGGCCATCCCCCTGGCCACTCTAGATCCCACCTGTCACACCATCTTGTGTGACTCTCGCTCAGCCGTCACTAACTTCAGAAAAGGCCGTATTTCTCCTCAAGCTCTTCGTATCCTCCGTCAGGCACCACACTCTAAAGAAAGCATGATCTCCCTGACATGGATCCCGGCCCACGCGGGCACTGTCCACCCACACCTCCCCAACCTCCACGAGGTCACTCACTCCATTGCGCGAGGACTAGTCAACCGCGCCGGAGACACTGGAGACGAGTTGGACACCAGGGACAATCTGACTACTTATAACGATCTCGTTAAGGCATTTTACCTTAGTCGCCGAACCTTCCCCCCACCTCACCCCAAGTTCAGCCGGGCGCAGGCTACCACCCTTCGTTTGCTACAAACAAATACGTACCCTTCACCCGCCCGCCTCCACCTTATATTCCCTGAAGTTTACAATACCCCCAACTGCCGGTGCTGTTGTACTCACCCGGCTACTCTTCCGCATATGCTGTGGGAGTGCCCAGCACAGTACACAGACATTAACACCACGACCCTCTCGTCGAGGTTGCGTGAGGCTCTGCGGAGCTCCGCCCTCGACGACCAAACCTGGGCGACCCAGCACGCCCGTGAGGCGGCGGCGAGGCAAGCCCTCGTCGTCCCCTCATTGGAGCCTTAGTCCCCGCCATCTTAAAGTGCTGGTTCCGCAATAAATGTTTATTCCTCCTCCTACTCTATCACTTTCAACGCCTCTGTATTCGGTCCTATCCACCCTTATCATGAAAAGCCCAGAATTTCAATTTGTTCAGCAATGAAGGATGTAGCGAACCAGCTCTTTAAATTTGTGGTTTCGGTTTCCACGCCGCCGGCGCCGCCGCCGCCGACAAAAAATGGCAGTGTGCCGCCACCGATCAAATATCCGGCGCCTGCGCCGACGACGCCGCCGCCGCCGACCAGAAACGACCACCACGCCGCCGCCGGTCGAAACCGACACCTCGCACACCTCTAGCCAAATGGCGGGGCGTAGCCCCCTAGCAAGCGGCGCACGAAGCGCACCTTACGCGCCCTTTCCGGTGAAAGGAGGGAGTTACGTCACAACAGCTGCTAGGCAGATGTTCAGTCTTTGCCAGGCAACTGTTTTCCATTAATTAGCCGGTTAAATGTCATGCCACCTTCTTGTGCGTGACGACATAAGTGACCTCATTACTTCCACTTTCTACTTCCGGGTTTCCAGTAATAAAGCCAAAGTCGTGCTCACGTGGCGGGTCCCTGTAGTCTACGATTCTGGGCTTTGGTGTGTGGTAATCAGCGATTTTAATTATAATTTTTCTGGACACTTCAGTAACTAAACTTATGCTCTGGTATCACATCTATAATGAAATCCATGAATTTTGTACTGTGGTATTTTTGTTCTATTTTATTGCGATAGCAATTATATGGACACTTCAACCGGATTTCTGCCGTCGCCGTCGCCGTGAGGTTCCGTATAAAGTGCAAGCGCGATAAAGTCGTCGCCGCGCGCCGTATGCACGGAGAGCGAACGCACGGCGAAAAACAAACTCGACCTTCGCGCGAAAGGCCATGGGGGTGTGGGAGGGAGGGAAGCGGGGCGACGCTGTGCTCCGGCACCTAAGGCGTATCTTGCAACCGGGCGTAAGGGGAACTTGCCACTCAATCTCCCACGCGAAAGCAAGAAAGCGGGAAGGCAGCGCGGGAGGGAGGGGGGTGCGGAGCTTCTACTCTGCCAACAACTACGCTCGTACTTTTCTCGCGGCTGAGGCGGTCGCCCGCACCGTCTGTTATCTCCACACGGCTCTGACCTTTGTATGCGGTGTGCATTCGCCGCTCAGTTTCCGTGGAAGCGATAGACCGCGCTCGCTGCCAGCATTTTGACAGTCGTTGTCTGCGGTCATTGAGTGTGATCTGTTCATGTTTGCTTGTGCGCGCTGACACCACGCTTGTTAATTCAGTTAGTAAGCGAATGTGTCCAAGTTTATGCAGCCCATAAAACTACTATCCCTACTCCGAATAGCTCTCTACTAATTTGCTATCGCAATTGATGCTTCGCCTATCGGGCGAAACTGCGACATTTTTTTTATTCATTTTGAATTTCGGCCCCGGTTGTCTCAGGACGTGAACCGGAAGTTAATTCTAATTATTCCAGTCACTTCACTAACTCAACTTGTAACTAAACTTACCGCTCTGATATATATATATATATATATATATATATATATATATATATATATATATATATACATATTGACGCGAGATAGGCTGGCACCTGCGGCCGCCGGCCGCTGCAACGAGAACGACGAAGTGTTCTGGAACGCGCGCTCTCCGAGTGTCAGCCTACATTGAAAAAAACACCGTTTTGCCAAGGTCTCGAATGCTATCTTCGTGACATTTTCTGATGGAGGTGCTGGATAAATGATACGATCGCCCGAGACGCGGCGTACTCCTGACTCGTCACCAGTGCGTAGTCCGACAGAGCTCACCCCGGTACACGTCCGTACCAGCCGTCGTCTTCAGGGGCTCCAGCCACAGCACGGTCTGCTACTTGATCCTACCAGGACGATGCACCAACCGTCTACTGCTGCGCTTGCCGCGCCGACACAGGTCCTTTTGCATCAGCCGCAAACACCCAATGTGTTCCACAGATGTGCTCTTGAAGACGTCGAAGACTGGCTCGACCACTTCGAAAGGGTAGCCGAATTCAACGATTCGTCCCAAGAGCGCAAGCTGCGTTATGTGTACTTCGCTCTCGGAGATTCCGCAAAGACGTGGTTCGAAAACCACGAGACGACACTGACATCGTGGGACGAATTCAGTCGGCAGTTAGTTGCCGCCTACACCAGCGCCGACAGAAAGGAGAGAGCGGAGTTGGCGATGCAGGCAAGGATTCAAGCCCCTAATGAGAGCGTCACGACATACATTGAAGATATGGCTCGGCTCTTCAGACGTGCAGACGCTTCAATGCCCGAAGACAAAAAAGTTCGACACCTAATGCGAGGCGTAAAGCAGGAAATCTTTGCCGGCCTCATCCGCAACCCACCGACTACGCTTGCGGCCTTTCTCGCTGAAGCCACTGCAATGGAAAGGGCACTACAACAGCGCGCCAGGCAGTACAATCGAAACGTGACTTCAATTTCGAGCGGCGTCCCTAACGTGACACTGTGAAGCGACGTCAGCGACCTGAGAGCTTTAATAAGAGCGGTCATAAGAGAAGAACTCCAAAAAATGCAGGCGGTCGAGCCCCCGGTCGCGCGACTTTCTGTGGCGGAGATGGTGCGAGACGAAATCAGGCAAGCCATCTAAGTTCCTGAACGCTTCGGGGCACCACAGCCGCAGGAGCAAGTTAGGATGACATATGCGGAAGCCGTACGACGTCCGTCACTGTATAATACATCAAACGTCGTGCGCACCACGGAACAGACAGAAGTCGGGTTCAGCCGTCGTAATGCGCCGTTTATCAACGAGTCCAGGCCAAGAAAAAGTGATGTCGGGCGCTTCTGACCACAGTCCGCTCTGTTTTCATTGCGGCGAAGCCGGCCATATCTACAGGACGCGTCCCTACCGACGCGTGGGTCTCCATGGGTTCTCTCCGAATGCGCCGCGTCCACGACCTGGTGAGCGTCCGGTGGAAATCGAGAGCTTCCTGGCGAGTCGTCCCAATTTCTTCGAACAGCCAAGGCACGAGCCTCACTCGTCGTCACCGGCTCCATCACGATACCGGTCGCCAAGTCCTACCTTCCGTCGAGACGCCCCTAGGCGCCGTTCGCCCAGCCCTGCAAATCGGGAAAACTGAGTTCAGAGACCTCCGGAGGTGAGGCGCTGACGCCGAATGTACCGAATATCCTCCATTACGACGCAAGCGACGACAACAGACCGACGTTCAAACGCACTCAGGTGATCCAAGGCACGTCGTAACATCGGATATACCAGTCAGCATAGACGACGAAGAAGTCACAGCTTTAGTCGACACTGGCGCGGACACCTCTGTTATGAGCCGAGAACTTGCCGCTAAACTGAAAAAATGTGGTTGATCCCTCTTATATAGGAATCGGTATAGAACACGAAAGTGAAACGTGTCTTCACAGAAGTAGTGTAATGTTTATTGCACATTGATATATAATGTCTATTGGTGTTTTGTGGCTAAAGCGCCCTTAGGCGTTGATGCACCCACGCTGACGCCTGGTGGCACGTCTCCTCCATCACGACTACCAACGTCAATGACCATGAGCAACCGTCGTGCATATGGAAGCTGCACTACGCTGCACACGCTAGCACAACGCGAAAGACGAAGCACGTAACTGACACACTAATACAACGCGCAAGACAAAGCACGTAACTGAATCGTCACCGAGTCAAATCAGCGCGTACAGCGCGTCGTAATTGCAGCCTCCGCGATCAACTTCAGAAACATTTTCAGAGCTAATTGCGGAGGCCACGCTCCGCTGTGCTGAGTACGGTGAACGCCACCTAGGTGGCGTTGGTAGTGCTTCTTGATGCCAGCGTCCCTTCGAATGCTGGCATCGAGGCGTCGTAGTGCTGAGACCACCGAAGCGTTCACTGTCGGTGCGCGTTAGTGTCATAATGCAGTACTTCTCTTTTCTGCTCGTAGGCGGCGGCACCGCCCCGAGCAAGAGCGCGGGTACACGGAGGAGTGTTAGATATATAAGGCGCGTCTGTGTAGCTCTCTGCAAATGCGTTTGTGGCGCAATGGGTTAAACGCTCGGCGATCTATCGTCGCGGACCGAGAGGTCGTGGGTTCGATTTCCAAATTTTGCATGTTTGTGGAACTTTTTCTTCTCGTTTCTTTCTTTGTATTATGTTCTATGACGTATTTCCGTGACGGAAATACGTCAGTGAAGTCTTGGCGGACCCCGGCATAAAACACTTTCGTGTTAAAAAGTTTACACGCAGTGGACTGGGTCGCAGGTCCGTATACTGCCGGAGGACACCTCTTAAAGCCCGTGGGCAGGTGTACAGCACGAGTGAATATTCGCGGCTTTACGTACGTCGGAGATTTCATTATCCTGCCGAGTTGTTCGCGAGAGTTGATCCTTGGGATGGACTTCCTGCAGGCTAATGGAGCCATCATTAGTTTGCAAGAGTCGCGGGTAACGTTTTCGACAGCGCATGCCATAGCAAGCAACAAGTACGACAGTCATGACAACGCCTTGCGCATCGTCGACGACAACGTCACGTTACCGCCGAGGAGCAGCGTATTAACCCTTGTAAACTGCGACGCGTTCGACGACAGTGAGGGCATTGCCGAGGCAAATATTCCGCTGCTGCTCGAACGGCATATCTGCATAGCTCGAGGCCTTGTTCAGTTGCAGAGCAAGCGGTTACTAGTTCTTCTGACGAAGTTCAGCAACGAGTTTCAGCTCGTCCCTCCAGGCACGGCTGTCGCCTTCCTCAACCAAATTGCGGACTTCTCCGACGTCGGCACTTTAGATGTGACTTCCCCAGACGTGACAGATGCTACCACGCTTTGCAGCCGCATTCACATTAATGCCGGTTTGTCGGAACAACAGAAGCAACGACTATTAGGCCTCGTGAGCGAATTCTCTAGCTGCTTGTCTACGGAATCTAAAGTTTAGCGCACCTCCGTTTCGAAACACCGTATTTTCACAGAGGAACCAGCGCGCCCAGTTCGTCAGCATCCATATCGCGTGTCACCAATGGAAAGAGAGGCGATTAAACGCCAGGTTAAAGAAATGCTGGACGATGACGTGATTCAGCCTTCGACAAGCCCGTGGGCGTCCCCCGTTGTTCTGGTAAAAAAGAAGGACAATACACTACGCTTCTGTGTCGACTACAGACGGCTTAACAAAGTCACCAAGCGCGATGTTTACCCTCTGCCAAGGATTGACGACGCCTTGGACCGTCTACGTCATGCCCAGTTCTTTACCTCGTTAGATCTTAAGTCAGGGTACTGGCAGATCGAAGTCGACGAGCGCGATCGCGAGAAAACTGCATTCGTGACACCTGACGGGCTATACGAATTTAAGGTCCTCCCATTCGGCCTGTGTTCCGCTCCCGCCACATTCCAGCGAATGATGGACACTGTACTCGCTGAACTGAAGTGGCAGACATGCCTCGTCTACCTGGACGACGTCGTTGTGTTTTCAAGCACGTTCGATGAACACCTGGCTCGGCTGAAGAGCGTTCTTGATGCTATCCACAAGGCAAACCTCACCATCAAGCCTGAGAATTGCCATTTTGGTTTTCAGGAACTCAAGTTTCTGGGACACGTGGTCAGCCCCCAGGGCATTCGGCCAGACCCTGAGAAGTTGGCTGCCGTTGCTGAGTTCCCTCGTCCTACAGATAAGAAGGCTGTTCAGAGGTTTTTAGGACTCTGCGCCTACTACCGTCCTTTCGTTGAAAGTTTCTCCAAAATAGCTGAGCCTTTGACGAGATTAACACGCCACGATGTGCCTTTTCTGTGGACAGAAGAACAAGAACAGGCTTTCACAGAATTACGCGAACGACTGCAAAAAGCTCCGTTTCTCGCGCATTTTGACGATGATGCTGAAACTGAAATCCACACGGACGCCAGCAACATTGGTCTCGGAGCCGTTCTTGTTCAGTGGCAAGACGGTACGCAACGTGTAATCGCTTACGCGAGCCGTAGTCTCACAAAGGCAGAGGCTAACTACTCGACCACTGAAAAGGAGTGTTTGGCAGTCGTTTGGGCCATCAGTAAATTTCGACCCTACCTGTATGGCCGGCCATTTCGAGCGGTCAGCGACCACCATTCACTTTGTTGGCTTGCCAATCTCAGGGATCCATCAGGCCGCCTCGCTCGTTGGAGTCTCCGCCTACAGGAGTATGACATAACTGTCGTCTACCGATCTGGACGAAAGCACAGCGACGCTGACTGGCTGTCACGTGCTCCGATTCCACTGACATCATCAAATTTGGAGCAAGATTTGCCATTTCTTGGTGTCATTGACACGGTGCGGATGGCTGACCTACAACGTGCGGACACAGACCTGCTTGCTCTTATCCAGTATCTTCAAGGAGCTGACGTTGTTATCCCACGACCGCTGTCACGAGGACTGACATCGTACTGTCTGCGGAACAATGTCCTTTATAAGAAAAACTTTGAAAACAGTCAAGAAACGTTCCTTCTCGTCGTCCCTACGGCATTGCGCCAAGAAGTTTTGCAGGCATGTCACGACGATCCCTGTGCTGGACACTTAGGCTTCACCAGAACACTAGCACGCATACGCCAGCGATACTACTGGCCACGGCTATTTTCTTCTGTTCAGCACTATGTGAAAACCTGTCGGGACTGCCAGAGGCGTAAAGTACCACCCGTCAAGCCCGCCGGTCTCCTCCAACCTCTGGACCCATCTCCAGCGCCGTTCCAACAAGTGGGCATGGATCTCCTAGGTCCATTCCCTACGTCATCTTCGGAAAACAAATGAATAATTGTCGCAACCGACTACTTAACCCGTTACGCCGAGACCAAAGCTGTACCCCGGGCAACTGCTGCTGAAGTCGCCAAGTTTTTCGTCCTCAACATTGTACTGCGCCATGGTGCACCCGCTGTCCTCATTACTGATCGCGGTGCAGCATTTACAGCTGATTTAATACAAGAGGTGGTCACGTTGACGCACAGCAACCATCGGAAAACTACGGCTTATCACCCCCAAACTAACGGATTGACAGAGCGCCTTAACAGAACACTGGCCGATATGCTCTCGATGTATGTTGATGTAGAGCACAAGACATGGGACGAAATTTTGCCATACGTGACATTTGCCTATAATACAGCTGTGCAGGAGACCACCCAGCTCCCCCCATTTGAACTTGTCTATGGACGTCGCGTCACGACACCTTTAGACGCCATGCTTCCAGTAGGCGACGGCACCACGACAAGCGAGGGCGCTGATGACTTTATCCAGAAAGCAGAAGAAGCTCGCCAGCTTGCTCGGAACCGCATCGGTAGCCAGCAGAGTACCGACGCCCGTCGTTACAACCAGAGCCGACGGAATGTCCAGTACAACCCCGGTGACCACGTGTGGGTGTGGACACCTGTCCGTCACCGTGGGCTCTCGGAGAAATTGTTGCGACGATACTTCGGACCATACGAGGTTGTGCGCCGGCTTAGCGATGTGAATTACGAGATCCTGCCCCAAAGTGTTGATCCTCGCTTGAGCCGACGACCGTCCCCGCCCCAAAGTTGTACACGTAGCACGGATGAAGCCGTACTACACCCGCGAGTGAAGTGCACCTTTCAAACCCTCCGTCGTCCTACGCAGTGTTGTGTGGTTATCCTTCGTTTTCTGTGACCACATTTGCCATTAGAGCTGACTTGCCCCCTTATGAACTTTATTCTACCCAGCCGACCGGGACGGTCGCTTTTGGAAGGGGAGAAATGACGCGAGATAGGCTGGCACCTGCGGCCGCCGGCCGCTGCAACGAGAACGACGAAGTGTGTTCTGGAACGCGCGCTCTCCGAGTGTCAGCTTACATTGAAAAGAACACCGTTTTGCCAAGGTCTCGAATGCTATCTTCGTGACAATATATATATATATATATATATATATATATATATCATAGCGTAAGTTTAGTTACAAGTTGAGTTATATATACAAGTTCAATATATATATATATATATATATAATGTATATGTATATATACTGAAATGCATTAATTTTGTACTGTACTATTGTTTTTCTATTTTTTCTGATTTATCTTGAATTTCGTCCCCGGTCGTTTCAGGAGGTGAACCGGAAGTGCTGCGCAAGAAATACGAGTGTTACTCGATGCTCGTGCCACTAAAAAAAGTTCAGTTCTGCGTATACATATGTTCGAGCTCAGACCTGGGCCTACTTGATGGAACTCATTTATCACGTAGTAAAGTTTACTTCGCAACGAACTAGGACGGACCATCGCCAACAAGTGTGCTAAGCCCACCACTTCTTTTAATGCACCAGGCGTTTCCTACAACCATTGCGCGCCGTGAAGCAACTGATCAGCCGTGCCGACGCATTTTTATTTGCTTGCTCACACACGTGACTTGCGTAAGCATTCCCTTATTGCTCAGTGGCGCACTTCTCGGGTGCCGAAGACTGCGAGCCATTGCTAAGCGTTGCATGGCTTCACAGGTTCTTAGCAGCATGCCTTTGGCGGCATAGGCACGGGTAGGCTGAGCTCGGTGGCACTCGTTGGCGACGGTATGCCCCAATTTACTTCGAAGTAAATTTCACTCCTGAATAGATCTGTCACCTTGGTACCTTGGTTATCTTGCTACCTCGCGACTGTGTTTTAAACTCCTTCATGGATCGATGTATTCCAGCAAATGGGCCCTGTGGAATTATTCGATGCTTGAATGCTTTTTCGACGTTCCGTTTTATATTGCACACGGATGAAGATCAGGCGAAGAGCACACGGCGTGTAACTTGCATTGAATCAATATTTGCGTGGTATAGCTGGCCCTACATTTTCTACTTTGTTCAGAAGTAGGTCCATTGTTCATGTGGCGTTAAGGTCGTGGACGATTCGGCTTTTACAGTGGTGACGCCAACCTTTCTGCTGGCAAATATATCTGTGTTCATTGCCACTATTCACTAGCTATTTATTTGTTCACAGTACGGTTAACGGCCCTCAGTTGAGGTTATTACATAATGGGGGGGGGGGGGGGGGGGGCAGTACACACATAAAACTGATTAAAAAGTAGTAGTGGCAAAAAACGATAGGATGAAGTATAGAACAAAAGTATGCTTACAAAGTAATTGAAATGTAAAAAAATACTAAATATTCCAAGACAGAAGTAATGCATAGAGCAACATCATATGGGTGGGAAATACGCACGCTCACATAGTCTACGTAATAATACAAGTATGTAATAGTAACAACAAACAATACACAAATAAAAAGACGAATAAAAATGTCGCAGTTTCACCCAAAAGGCGACGCATCAATCGCGATATCAAATTAGTAGAGATGTATACGGAGTAAGGATAGTAGTTTTATCAGCTGTATAAAATTGGACATGTGGCAGCACCAGCAACGCGCAGAACTGTTATCGACGCCGTCATCGTTTTGCCCGCGTTTGCACCGAACGCGCGGCGTTGGTGACTTGCCCGTGCCTCTGGGGGCGGCTCGGTGGTTTTCGACGAGACCAGAACGGGACACTCGTCGAGCAGCGTCAGAAGTCTTTACCATCTTCTCACCTCGCAACGTTTTTATATAGATACACATTTGGTGCCGCAGCTAAACGTCGCCTCCCTCCCTCCCTCCCTCCCTCCCGTCCTCACACGGCCTTTCACACGACGTAAGAAGTCGCGTTAGCTGTCCGCCGTGCGTTCGCCCCCGTGAAAGCGCGCATCCGTCGCGCGCTTTCACTCGCACATACAGCATACGGCGCGCAGCGACGATTTTATCGTCGTTGGACTCTATACGGAACCTCACGGTGACGGCGACGGCAGAAATCCGCTTGGAGTGTCCATATAATTGCTATCGCAATAAAAACTGAGCGTAGTATTTAGTGAAATTTTACAGGGTCAGTTTCACTGGAAATATCAGAGGGCAAGCTGTTCCGTTCAATGATAGTGCGGGGTATAAAAGAGCGCGCATAAATTAACGTGTGACACGGTATGCGGTTGATTACGAAATTGTGATCCCGGCGTGGAAAGACGACAGGCGGTGACTGAAAGAAATCGTCATGAAGAGGAGTATGAAGATAAAGTTCGTAAAGTAGGCAAAGACACGTTGACTTGCGGCGAAGAGATAGCGCCTGTAAATCGTCACGTGCTTTTAATGATGAAACGCGAGCGTAAGATGAATAGTCGGAAAAAGTGAAGCGAGCTGCCCGGTTTTGAACAGATTCAATGTCGTCGACGATGTATGCCTGATCCGGATCCCATATTGCCGATGCGTATTCGAGCTTCGGGCGGATTAGTGTAGTGTGAGTTTACGTATGTTAACAGAAGCGTGCTTTAGGTTGCATTTGATGATGCCAAGTGAGTGCATTAGCAGCTGCAAGGGTAGAGTAAATGTGATTGTCCCACGTTAAGTCTTAATGTAAATGAACGCCTAGCAGTGTTGTACGGAACGGCCTTCCTGGAACTATAGTTCCTTTTGGGAGGAACGGAGGAACGCCACCGTTAAGGGTCGGTGGAACTGTAACGGTAACTCGTTAGGCTTACGAAAGAACGGGAGAGGGAACGGCGTTTCTTCTGTAAACGTTCCACGGCATTGAACAGACGCACACATGTACGCAGCACATCATGCAGGGCGGATGGGCGACCGCGTGAGGCGCAAAGAACTACCGCTCGCCTGTCACGTGACTATGGGACATTCTTTCGTGAGCTTTCCGTTATATTGTTTTATGACTAGACTTCAAGATTGTCACGTGACGCTCCCTCCTGTAGTTTGTTTCCTCCACGCCGGCCTGTCGGACACTAACATCGAGATGTAACTCTTGCCTAGTTCAAACAAAGGTCTTTACTAAATTGCGAATATCTATTCTGGACATTTCTTTTTCCACTCGTACTGAAATTTTGAATCAGCATTCATTAAACGCTTATGTATTGGTTCTTTCGATGTGGTTTCTTGTGCAAGAAATGGAATTATATTGTTGCATGTGAGTAACTTTCTATTTGCAGATCTGAAGCGCAGTATCCTGACGGCGCATTTGAAGGCCGAAGTAATAAGGCCGAAGTAGTTGCACTTGTAATAGACGAGCACCAAAGTTGCAGTTAGACATGTGTAGAGTATGAGCGGTGCTGACTAAAAAATATTCGTCTAGGAGCGTTTCTTTGGATTGTTTTTCTTTCCAGATAATCTGCCGGCGGCGATGTTCAAATTCATATAATATACGTTGTTCCATGTGAGATTTAAATTGCTCATTTTATTTCGCTGCGGGATTATTGACACCATATTTTAATTAAAAAATAACATGTAACGTTAATGTAATGACACGTTCCAATGTTAGAAGTGCAACAGGAGCGCGTTCCTTTCACATTAAATAATTTGTAACGGGAACTCTTTCCAAGATTTGGAAGGAACGAGGAACGAGCTTTCGTTCCTGTTTTAGAGGAACCTGTACAACACTGACGCCTAGACACTTATAGGTGGGGACAAGTTCCTCACTACTGCGTTCTAAATGATATGAAATGTAGTCTCGGGTGGCACGGCGGGTAAAAGACAGAAATTTAGTTTTAGTAAGATTTAGGGGCATTAACTATAATTAACACGAAGTGTTAACTGCGTCTAAATCATTTTGGAGAGTTATATCTCGTGAGAATGATCATATGTTACGATAAAGTACACAATAATCGGTAAAACGTCTAATGCGGGACGAAACACCATTAGGGAAGTCATTACTACACACAAGGACCAGTAACGGTCCAATCCCACTCCCATGATGCACTCCGAACGTTATGTGACTAAAGGTTGAGTAAGAGTTGTTAGCAGATATGTACTGTAGTGTAGATGCTAGGAAATCAGTTATCTACTCTAAAACATGGGAATGAATATTAAGTCCTGAAAGTTTAGCCAGGAGTCTGTCATGAGGCATACGATCGAAAGGTTTTTGGAGAAGTCTAGGAATGCTGCGTCAACTTGGAATCCGGCGTAAATAAATGAATACAGGTCGTGAAAAAATCAAGCGAGCTGTGTGTCACTTTAGAGCAACCTTTTCTAAAGTGTTGCTGATATTTAAATATTAAACTGTGATCTTCGAGATCTTTGATGACTTGCTAATGAATAATATGTTCCTCAAGAGTACAAATTGTGCTGGCTAATGATATTGGTTGATAGTTAAGGGGTGAGAAACCTTCGCCTAATTTGTACAATGGGATGACTTTATCTACTCGCCATTCATGAGGAATGGAACCGGTGGAAAGTGATTGCGTGAATATTGCGGACAGTAATCGAGAGAGACCCTGTGACGCTTTCTTTAGTAGCCGTTGTAATTCTATGCAGATGAATTTGTAAACCTGTATAGTAAGGTAAGAATGGCCTACTCGTTAATAATTTCAGACATGCTGATATCGGATCGTGCGGGCAAGGCAGGGCATGTAGTGACGTCATCGCTAATGTTAGGCTGAAAACAGGGATTTATGATGCGCCAGAATCGCCGAGGGTTATTCGTCTGTAAGGATACTAAATGATGGCTGTCAAAGTTCCGACGTGTACAATAAAGTAGCGATTAATTGGTATTCATTGCCACTTATATATATATATATATCTGCCATGTCTCGGAATTTTGGTCTGCTTTAGAAGCCGTTATATAAAGGCGCTCCTTTTTATTATTGAGGCTCTGCAGGCGTTTCTTGAATTAATGGATGGTATTGTTGCCTCTAATGCTAACGACAAGGACGCGCGTTTCGATAAATTTGTAAGGGTGCCTCTAAACATAACTCTCCCGCAGAGGCGTCTGCGTCAGCAGGCGTTTGGTGAGTTGCGACACCACGGATCCGAGCACATGAGGGTTAGACCCTCCGCGTGTAGCCGTGCGCGGCTGAGCCGTGTCTGAGGAAATGGGGATCCTGGGGGTTGAGCCGATGCCGGGTGTTCGGACCTTTAAGGTCCCCTCTCCCCCCCGGCAGAGGCAACACACCTCTTCGGCCTCTGCTTAGACGGCACCCCTGGGCTGACCCACCTAGGGGAAATCGGCAGTTGCCTTTTCCTGTACTCCTCTTAAATCTTCGTCTTTCTCTCCCACTTTCAGTCTCCCCTGTCTTCTTTTCACTTCCTTCTACTTCCAATTTCCCAGGCAGCTGGGGTTAACCTTGTGTGGGTAGCCAACCTTGGATATTCCATATTTGGTTATACTAGCGGCGTACAGCTGGCCTTTGCAGGACCTATCTTTTCCGGGTATTGCAGCGTCCCCTCGTTGGGCTCCATGGTGGGTGGCTGGCGCTGCTGCCGAAACATTCACCTATACTTATGGAAGGTTCATTCCGCCACTGCCTGATCGCCGTCTGAAACGAGGGCGCACCGAAGATGTCTTCCAGTTTTTTTGAGCGCCAAACACAGAACTTCCCTCGATTTCATGTTATTCACTCTGAAACTTCACACAAATCGGTACGAACAATGTCGCCTTTCATTGTCTCAAAGTCTTTCATATTTTTGGACCAGGCTATAAAGCATCCAGAATGGCAAGCGGGATCATTGGCAAGCGGGATCCAGAATGGCAAGCGGGATCTGAAACAATATGAGAAACTACCCAATCTAGTGTGAATTCGGGACGCCCAAGTGACAGTAACCCCACATCGTACTACGAACACCACCCGTGGCGTTGTCTCAGATGATGATCTGTTAGAGCTGACTGAGGCGGAACTCTTGGAGGGCTTCAGTGAGCCGAATGTCATCAACGTTAAAGGAATTAAGATGAGGTGCGACGGCAAAGAAATCAAGACCAAGCACCTAGTACTTACTTTCGGGTCAAGTGTCCTGCCCGAGTCCATCGAGGCCGGGTACATCAAACTTCGTGTTAGGCTATACGTGCCAAATCCTCTGAGGTGTTTCAAGTGCCAGCGATTCGGGCACAGTTCACAGAACTGCCGAGGCCGGCAAACTTTTGCAAAGTGCAGTGCCAATGAACATTCCTGCGAAACTTGCATTAACACTCCACATTGTATCAACTGTGATGGTGAGCACACCGCATACTCATGGTCGTGCCCGTCATGGAAGAAAGAGAAAGAAATTGTGACTATTAAAGTCAAAGAAAATATAACATTCAAGGAGGCACGTAGGCGGGTATCATACCTGCCCAAGAACAGCTTTGCCGATGTGGTACTTCAGCGGGCAGCGACACAACGGCTTCCGGCGCTTGTCCGGCCAACGCGCAGTGAGCCGCCAGCGACGCCATCAGCCCCCTCGGCGGCTGCAGCTAGCGCTGCTCCGCCACCCCAGCAGAAGGGGCCATCGACCTCCGGGCTGGTGGCTTCAAGGGTCTCGTCCCTCGAGGCGAGGCCTTCACGTCAAACCAACCGCTCACAAGAGCGCGTGTCCAGCGCCTTGCAAGATGCTATGGACACAAAAACTGGCCAGACGGCGCCACCAGCGCCTAAGGAGCCGTGAGAGTCTCGCGATCGCTCCAAACAAGAAAAACACCGCATCACGGCACCCGGAAAGGGCTCTGTCAAGTAATTCCTCTTTCTTAGCACACAGCACAAAAACCACATTCAACATGGATAAACAAATATTACAGTGGTATGTCTGAGGACTCCTCTACAATCTCGATAACATCAAAGAACTCCTACATAAAGTATAATCCAAGGGTGCTGTGTGTCCAAGAAACACACCTTAAACACACACAAACAAATTTTCTCCGACAATATGCTATTTTTCGCGAAGACCGCGATGACACAGTCGTGTCTTCCGGTGGTCTGGCTATCGTTGTCGACAGAGGTGATGCCTGCCGGGAATAAACACTTCAAAAAATTAAATTATGGGGTTTTACGTGCAAAAACCACGATCTGATTATGAGGCACGCCGTAGTGGGGGACTCCGGAAATTTGTAACACCTGGGGTTCTTTAACGTGCACCTAAATTTAAGTACACGGCTGTTTTCGCATTTCGCCCCCATCGAAATGCGGCCGCCGTGGCCGGGATTCGATCCCGCGACCTCGTGCTCAGCAGCCCAACACCATAGCTACTGAGCAACCACGGCGGGTGGGAATTAAAACTTCGTACGCCCCTGGAGGCAGTTGCTGTCCGAGCGGTGTCGTTTGACAAGCTGGTAACTATAAGCTCTATATACATCCCTCCCAATTATCAACTTCATAAAACCGAATTCCAAAACTACATAAATGAACCTCGGCCGCCATACATAGTTGTCGGAGATTTAAACGCACATAACACTTTGTGGGGAGACTCGCGTTGTGATGCAAGAGGTCGCCTAATTGAAAACTTTCTTTTTTACTCAGGAGCATGTTTACTTAATAAGAAAGAGCCAGCGTACTACAGCATGTCGCATAATACATACTTCTTCATAGATTTAAGTATCGTGTCGAGTACACTAATTCCGTACCTGGAGTACGTGGTCCGTTCTCAAGAACTCTTTTGGGAGCGACCACTTTCCAATTACGATAAGCTTAACAAAACAAGATGGATGCTCGCCTCATGTTCTCCAATGGAAGGTTGACTTTGCTAACTGGGAAATTTTCTGAGAAATACCATATTTAAGCCGGAATGACATTGCCTCTTTTAACATAGACGATGCTATGGCATATATAGCAGGTTTTATCATTGACGTTGCAGAAACGTGCATACAAAAATCTAATGGACTGGCTAATAAGCGTCGCCTGTCTTGGTGGAACGAGGAATGCCAAAAAGCACGTAAAAAGCAAAACAAAGCCTAGGGATTGCTTCGCAACTCCCCAACAGCCGAAAACGTGATAAATTTTAAACAAGCAAAGTCTCAGGGCAGAAGAGCGCGTCGACGTGCAAAGAGAGAGTTGGGAAAGGTAAATTTCCAGTATTAATTCTTACACGGACGAGACCAAAGTCTGGAATAGGCTAAATAAATTAATAGGACGAGAATCACATCGCCTACCCTTTGTAAGTAGCCTAGGGAATAGCCTGGAAGACAAGGCGGATTGTCTAAGAGAACACTTTGAAAATGTCTCGAGTGCATCGCACTATACACAAACTTTCCAGATGTCCAAATTACGCGAAGAGCGGCGACGCCTAAATCGTAAAGGCTCATCGAGTGAGGCCTACAATTGCCCATTTAGCCCTGCTGAACTTAAGACATCCCTCACTTGTTGCAACAACTCGGCACCAGGTGGCGATCGTATCATGTATGACATGATTAGATACCTACATCCTGAAGCACTTAAAACACTCTTATCTCTTTTTAGTGCCATGTGGGCGGCTGGGTGTATTCCGTCCTCGTGGAAAGAAGCCATAGTCATCCCTACACTTAAACAAGGCAAAGACCCGTCCTTAGCCAGCAGCTACAGGCCAATAGCTCTAACAAGCTGCCTGTGCAAGCTGTATGAAAAAATGATAAACCGGCGCTTAATCTGTTTCCTAGAAGATAACAAAATACTAGACCCCTTACAGTGTGGCTTCCGAGAAGGTATGTCTACAACAGACCACCTTGTCCGCATTGAGGCATATATTAGAGT
Organism: Dermacentor silvarum; assembly: GCF_013339745.2. Lineage (NCBI taxonomy): Eukaryota > Metazoa > Arthropoda > Arachnida > Ixodida > Ixodidae > Dermacentor > Dermacentor silvarum. The sequence continues at coordinate 229,359,088 of NC_051154.1, read as the reverse complement.
TGCTTTCATACATAAGCAGTTCTGTCTGCCTGCTATATTCATATGGTGTGGGCCGAGGCTTTTATTCTTGTTAATTTACTCGTCTCACAATAAACAATGTCTGCTTTTCTATAGACCTAGAGAAAGCTTACGACACAACATGGCGCTTTGTAATTCTCGGAGATCTTTCGGCGATGGGTGTTCGTGGCAACATGCTAAATACAATCGAGAGTTACCTCTCTTATCGCACATTTCGCGTAAGGGTGGGCAGAGCTTTGTCCAGGTCATTCGCACAAGAAACTGGTGTGCCGCAGGGGGGTGTGCTTAGCTGCTCACTATTTATTGTAAAAATGAATTCTCTGCACACAGTCATCCCACGCACAATGTTTTATTCTGTTTATGTCGACGATGAGCAGATAGCCTTTAAATCATGTAATATTCCCATCTGCGAACGACAAGTACAGCTGGGAATAAACAGATTGTCCAAATGGGCGATGAAAATGGTTTCAAAGTTAATTCACAGAAGAGCACTTGCGTACTCTATACAAACAAGAGAGGTGTAACGCCAGACCCAAGTATTGAAATCAAAGGAGATGCGCTCTCTGTGAGCAGCGAGCATAAGTTTCTAGGAATCATTTTAGATTCCAAGCTGACGTTTATTCCTCATCTTAAGTATCTGAGGACAAAGTGCCTGAAGACAATGAACCTCCTAAAGCTTCTATCGCGCACAAAATGGGGCAGTGATCGAAAGTGTCTCCTGAACTTGCATAACACTCTTGTCCTCTCACGCTTTGATTACGGGTCTATAATGTATAATTCTGCAACGCCAAGTGCATTAAAAATACTAGACCCCGTTCACCATCTGGGTATCCGTCTCGCGACCGGTGCTTTCAGAACAAGTCCTATCCCGAGCCTATATGTAGAGTCGAATAAGTGGTCACTTCATCTCCAGCGATCATATAGCAGTTTTACATATCTGAAAATACACGCGAACATTGAACATCCTTCTTATTTAACAATAAACAATGTGGCCACTGCCGCACTCTTCCATAACCGACCTGCAGCGAGAAAGCCATTCTCTTTGCTTGTGAGGAACCTCAGTGAGGAAATGGGTGTTCCAGTTCTTGAACAGTGCCCTATGGCTCCAGCGGAACTGTTACCTCCGTGGCAGTGGCAGCTCATAGATTGTGACACATCATTTATAGAGGTCACAAAACACGCACCAGAGGCACACATTAAATGCATTTCCTAGAACTTCAGTCCAAGTACTCGTTCAAAGAATTTTACACAGACGCCTCTAAATCACATGCCGGGGTGTCTTATGCAGCCGTCGACCCATCCTTCTCGGAATCCGCTGTACTCCACTCGGAAACAAGTATCTTTACGGCTGAGGCCTACGCAGTATTGTCAGCTGTAAAACACATAATGAAATCAAAACTTCAAAAAGCCATTATATTTACAGATTCCCAAAGCGTTGTAAAAGCCCTAAAATCGCTCTGTAAGCACAAAATTCCTGTACTCATTGAGCTGTATTCCGTTCTGTGTGGAGCGTACATATCTAACCAGCATGTCATTATATGCTGGGTGCCTGGCCATAGAGGCATCGAGGGCAATTAATGTTCTAGCTGATGAAATGGCCACGTCAACTACATCGCGAGCCCTTAACCCTACCGCTTTAATCCCTGCCAGAGATCTCAAGCCCTACTTGAGAAAGAAACTTTGAAGCCACTGGCAGCGATTGTGGGACGCGGAAACGAACAATAAGCTCCACTTAGTTAAGCCACAGATAGGTCCCTGGCATCCCGTTACGAAAATACGAAGAACTAATGTCCTATTCTCTCGTCTGATAATAGGACATACATACAGCACCCACAATTTTCTCTTTACGGGAAATGACCCACCAACCTGTGGTAGATGTGGAGAGAGGCTTACCGTGCTCCAAGTCCTCGTGGAGTGCAGGGAAGCCGAAAGAGAGAGAAAAAAGCACTTTCCTTTAGCGTACCGGTACCGTCTCCCTCTCCATCCGCTGTGTTTCTTGGCGACGAACCTCTCTTTAACGCTAAAGCCGTCCTGGATTTTCTGAGGTGATGTAGTATTGCATGTTATTGTTTATTGTTATTTGACCAATAGTTTCGTTGCGCATCCTCTCTTCAGAGGATGTCGCTGCTAGAGTAGTTTTGCATAGCACGCGCCTCCAGGCCCTTGCGTTTCAAAGGGTCTGTCAAGGCAGTAGTGCTTTTTAAAAAGTTTTATCTGTGATATATTTTCGTTTATCTTGATTATCTTGCAATTTGTTCTTTCGTTTCATAGTGCACCTTATTAGCCATTGCCATAATTTTATTACATATATATTTTACGCATTTTACAGCAATTGTTTTTAGGCCCTTTTACAGCCACGACACATCTACCTTTCGCAATTCATTGCTCCATTGTCGACTCATGAACACTGGCCTGGCGCTCTTTGGCCATACCTGGCCCTTGCGCCATTAAACACCATACATCATCATCTAAACATAACTCAGTTGTCTTCAATAGTTCGAGTGGAATATCTATCCATGTACATGTCTGCGAAGGTGGCTAATTCAACGTTAAGCAGACCTGTTATAACTGCGCGATCAGACAGCCCGTTAAGGCGAGTGATGTCGGAACAGATTAGAGGATCGCTCGTCGAGATGAGATCTAGAATATTGGCCGATGTGCATTGAAACAAAGGAAATCCTCAGCGTGAGCAGCCGCGACAGATTCCATTGTGCAGTTGATAACGGGCAAATTAAAATCACTCCAAATGATGAGAGTAGAACGTGCCAAAAACGTACGCTCTTAATTTACAACCCTTCGAAACTTCCTTGAAAATGCATCATTCTTATCTAGAGGGCGGTAGAACACGCCTGCAGTGTGATAACGTTTCTGCTTGAGCATTGAAGTGAAATGAAAACGTGCTCTGGGAATGAATGAATGATTGACAGTTGGAACGGCGCGGAATTCCTTTTCAAAAGCTATGAGCACGTCACCTCCTCTGCGGTTGCGTCGGTCACAACGAAAAATATATGCAAATGTCGAAAGAATTTCGTTATCCGAGATGGTATCGTTTAGCCACGTCTCGGTTATAGTACAACCAGAGATGCCGGGCATGAATCAGTGAGCGATGAAAGTGACACGTTTTTCGACATCACACTTCGAATGTTAGTGTATAAGAATGACATGTTCGTCGAAGTGTTATGGTTATGTGGTTGCGAAGGCTGTCTGGTTTCCACATTTGCAGACGGCGAAGGCTTGGCTTGTCATTCCGAAACATGCTGCGACACACGCACTGCACAGTTTACTTCCGTGTCCCGAAGATATGTGTCGCCGTTGACCAAGAGAGAGAGAGAGAGAATAAACTTTATTCAAGAACTCCGGTCCGGGTTCGCCCGCTTTGCTTTAGTTGTCTGCCAAGCCCAGCGCCGGGATCAACTCGATCATGGCTTGTACGTAGTCGGGGGAGGAGTCCGCCAGCCACTACTCAAGTGTCGCAGGTCTACGGGTGGGTGAGAGTTTAGCAAGGCTCGCCTGAATAACAGGACGGCTCCCCGGACAGTCCCACAGAATGTGAGGATTATCCGGGAAGCCACCACATGCCATTCAGGAAGGTCTGCCAGGCAAAACTCTGTACGTAGTGTTGGAAGTGTGGGGACAAGAGAGAGTGCGTCTGCGCACGCCTCCATAGTACCTTCGCTTCATGTGTGTGTCCGCTTGCGGATACTTCATGCAGTTGTTTCGTAATTCGTCCAGTTTTTCGCGCATTTCCTCCCGCGCGAAGGCGTACTGCTCATTCAGACTCAGTGGATCTGGTCACCACCGGGGAGGGCCCGGGAGACTTGCAAGGGACACGTGCCACTTCGTTCCCTCTGATACCAGTGTGACTCGAAATCCACTGAATACGTACACTTTAATGTTAGGGTGTAGCAAGAGCTTGTTACAAACTAGGAGAACATGGTCACTAGGTTTCTTTATCGTTTTGGAAAACTGCCACAGCTTTCGTCGTTCATATCGTACTGCTTCCCAGTAATCACGCGACATGCCAAAATTGGTGTTTGTCAGCTTATAGCCACGGTTCAGCACGAACTCTACTTCTTTGTCATTGCAAAACTTAGCTATTATGGTCCTCACTTTTCCCGATGCGAAGCGGCCCAACCGATCGCTGTGCCCTTGAAACACAGGAAATGGATACTTCCAGGCGGTTGGTACAAAAGTCGACTGCAAGTCGCGTAAGATCTGAGAAATAGAAAAACTTACTTATGCAGAACCCTTTGTATATATCACGGCCGATTATTGGCACTGAAGGAAATAATCGAAGACTCTCCTCTAAAAAAAAATAAAGTATAGCTTTTATAGATGATGCAATATGAGTGCGTTATCCATAACTTTATGGCCCACGAGGAAAAATGGTGAAGGTGTAGGAGGGGGGGGGGGAAGGGCGGAGGTAGAAGGGGGTAGAGCGTAGGCAGGTTTTCGGGCACGCCATCTACGTACGGTACAAACATTCATATAGCCGCCAAAAAATTCAGAAGGAATGTGGGCGGCGAGGCTCTCCATTCTACGGTCTTCAACGAACAAGAATGTGGTCTTGCTCAAAGAACTTCGAAGAATCACAGACAGCTGTATTTCAGTACAAGACTTCTGTGGCAATTGCTACTCACATGAAAGTTGCGCACATGCGGAGGCAAATTACTTTCACTCGTTTTCCTCTCTCATTGCGTCTGCAAACATACGTATATGTTCATATGGTGGCATATGGGCTGGTGTGTGTGTGCGTGTGATTGCGCGCTTGCGCGCTTACGCGCCTGTTCCTGCCCGATGTAGCGAATTGCCATGTTTTGTACTTCCGTTTCTATGCTGAATGTGTAGTTAGCGTCCTTCGCGTGTGCGCCGCTCGAGTGCACGAGACTAGAAACACCTGAGTGCAGCAGAGTACCTTGATGCAGCACTCTAGGAACTTCGTCTCCTTGAGATCAGCTACCGTGGCATAGCGGTCTCGGTCGCAGGCGAATATGAGGTCCATCTCGTCCTGTACCTTCTTCTGTCCTTCTAGGCTCTGGGCCAGCAAGTAGACGCACCAAGATATGGCCGCTGACGTCTTGTCATGTCTCTGCGTGTGCACATGTAACGCATTGCGCGACACGTCTCTCGGTGTCGTGACAAATTTTAGTTTTGAGCAGGCCGACTTTAAAATTGATTACGAATTTGGTTTCGGTTGATTGACTGAAACTCTGTCTTGCTTAAATTAAAAAGAAAAACATTTTTTTTGTTCCCTCCTTGCATAGTCGCGCACTTCAATCGCTGCTCCTATAACCACCCTTGCTGATGTCGGTGACAATTGGTTATGAACCGCTTTTCGGCGAAGCTTCGCGACCTATTTGGATCGACCTTGAATCAACTCTCTCGAATCATGTAATGCGCATGCGCTGCAGTACCACATCTGCGCGAAATGTATTATGTAATAATACATGAATGTAATTAGTAATAATACATAATAGGAATGTAAAAACGGTAGCCGACCCTAATCTTTGATTTAGGTGTCCCTTAGTGGCACTCGCACCTCGGCGTGGCTGTTCTTTTGGTTAACTTTGGCAGAATTTAGCCATAGTCGTGCTCACATGACGGGTCTGTAGAGTCTACTATTCTGTGCTTTGGTTGGCGGTAATCAGTGATTTCTAATTCTAATTTTTCCAGACACTTCAGTAACTGAACTTGTCACTTAACTTATGCTCTGATATCACATCCATGATTAAACCCATGAATTTGGTGCTGTACTATTTTTCTTTCAATTTTTTTTCTGATTTATTTTGAATTTCTTTCCCCGGCGTCTCAGTGATTTCTAATTAATTCTAATTATTCCAGACACTTCAGTAACTCACCTTGTAACTAAACTTATGGTTTACTATTTTTTCTGATTTATTTTGAATTTCGTCCCGGGTCGTGCCCGGTCATCTCGGGAGGTGAACCGGAAGTGCTGCGCAAGAAACAAGAGTGTCACTCGATGCTTGTGCCGCTAATAAGCAAGGCGGTTATCAGCAGTACTTAACTTTCGCCGACAAGGTCTACTTTCGCAAGTAATAGATCAAAAGCAAATTGCTGACGACGCAGGAGCCCAACGATTACGTAAGACGTGCGCCGAGAATCAACTTTCGCGAGTCATGCAATGCGCATGCGCTCCAGTACCGCACCTGCGCGAAATGTATTTAACTCGACACGCTCTCGCGCTCCCACCCAGTGGGATTAAGATAGTACCAGTGCACTGAAGGACCGCGATCCGGCTCGCGTGCCATGGAAGAAACTATGCACAACTCATCGGAGCCGAAGGGTCGACAGGCAGCTGCCCGCGCCGATTCAGTGCGGTCGCTGTCGTGCTACAGCGTCGACGAGAATGTTCTCGAGGTGCTTTGGGGTAAGCTGAACAACGGGCTTTCCATAATAGCATGCGGTCTCGTCCATGCTACCGAGGTCGAAATTCTGGAAGGCAAGCAAATTGTAGAGGTTAAGTGTTTGCATTGCCTGTGCGGGTAAATGAGTTGACGGCTGTGACGGTTGTAACCCCTTTCGACCCTAAGATTACACCCACACGACGAGTTTTAAAAAAAAAGGGGGGGGGGGAGAGGTAAGCAGCTGGCAATGTGGTTATGCTGGGGCTTGCCAACTGCGTTGGCCGCATGGGGGGCAGAGCACTCGCGAACTAAGGTGTAGGCGTTCAGTAAAGATCCGCTAGGTGCCAGTATTAATTCGGAATCTTTCACAACGGCGTCTCCCGGAGAAACGTGTGCAACTTTCGGACGCCAAGAACAAGGCTAAGTTGCCGAAGCGAGTGCAAGTCCCGTAAAGAATGCTGCTGGCTTCTAGTGTTTGCACATCTTCCCTTAAAGGTGAACTAACTGCTTTCGCATGTTCCGAAAGCATCCAAGTAATTAACGTATTGTCGCGGTCTGCACTCTATATACCTCTAAAAGCACTCGGTAACTGCTCTAATTTCAAGATTACATGCGCGTGCATCGAGTGGACGCTATAGGAATAAAGTGTTGTGCTGCTCTACGTCGACTCGCAGTGTTACTGGCGTCGAGACAGGGCATTGCGCACGCTTATCCGTTCGCGCTCGCAAGCTCAAGATTGCGTTTTCTCCCCCCTCGTGGCCTTTTTTAAATTGCGCCCTCAGCACGAGCGCTTTTGCACCCCGCCCCATCGGAATGCAGCTGGTAATCGCATCCATGACCTCTTGCCCAACAGTAGCAAAGCATAGCCACTCAGCTTCTCCGGCGGGTGAAAGCCCGTATAATATAGGGCTGCACTTGTGAACAGATAAGCGCGCGGCTTCCTGTCAATGTTTCGCCGTCTAATACATAATCAAGCACAGTCAAGGTTCGCGGATTCTCCTATTGCTTTCATGTTCTCGGCTTTCGCTCCTCGCTGGTTATCAGCGTTTCGCCTCTTTTTTGGATGGGCCGGAGCAAGCCTTTGTATGCATGTCTTCACCTGCACTGTGTCAGCTTAACAGTGCAGAGAAATGGTAATATGAATCGTAATGCGTTTATCGTTATAATTAAGGGACAAAAATATATCTCAATGGCTCGTGCAGCACGTTCACGACACAGTACAATGGGACGAAACTCAGCGGTGACTATAGGACAGAATTCATAGCGCTGTGTGTTTTCGCCTTTTTTTTTCTTTGTCGTGGTATACCGTCGTTTTACACCAGTCGTGGGCGTATACCCTCTTGCTGTTTTGTTGATATCATGCGAGCGTCGACCGTCCAGCATTTAGCAGCGAGATCGGCGACACTATGAACAAGCGCCCAAAGATTTTACCAGTTAGGGTGCTGTCTGCTACGCTGTTAGCTTCACGAGCGCCCACGCCGTGCCTTTGTTATCCGCGAGGCCACATCGCGGACCACTACGAATAGCGAGGCCACGCTGCTCCAAGAATTCGCAGTCATTGCCTCTTTACAATACCTCGCGCGTGCTCATAAATTGTTTTTTTCCTTGCGATAGCAATTGTATGGACACTGAAAGCGCACTTCTGCCGCCGGTCGCCGTGAGGTTCCGTATAAAGTCCAACGGCGATAAAATCCACGCCGTACGCTGTCTGCGAGTGAAAGCGTACGAGGGTGAGCCGGCAATCGCGGCTCAGTGTAGCACACGCGAGGGAGAAAGGCAGGCCGGAAGCGCATGGTCTTCTTTCGCGCGCGAGACACGGGCCTCGGAGGGGGAGGCAGTGCGTTCTGCTCAGTCGGCTGCTGCTCACAGCGCGGCCGCGCGGGTGCCGTTTCTTGAAAGGGATGCTGCGACGTGGTGGAAGTGCACGCCCGCACAGGCCTCATCTTCAAAGCGATCTGCGATGGGGACAAAGTGCATGCACCGAGTGCCGGTAGCGTCGTATGCGCTGTGCTTTCGACGTCTAGTCCGCGTTGAAGCGAGACGAGACAGCGCGGAAGGTCAATTTGCCCGCTGCTGCTGCGCAATTTCTCACTCCGGCGTTTTCACAGCTAGTTTCCGCGGTCATCGAGCGAGATGTGTTCATGTTTACCTGTGGGCGCGTGACACCGTGCTTGTCTATTTTGTTAGTAAGCGAATGTTTACAACTTTATACGGCCCATTAAACTACTGTCCTTGCTTCGTATAGCTCTCTACTAATTTGCTGTCGCAATCGAAGGGCGAAGCAACGATGAGCGTGTTTCGGTAATACGAAGGAAACGAAATGTCAGACTCAACTGTGGTCTACGTTTCCATAATACGAAGCATTCATGATATGTGGAAAACTTTCGTATTAATAATGTAAGTTTTGTAGCGAATGGTTATGCACATATAACAGGCTGTGGTGTTTGTATAATACAGAATATTTAGAATGGCAAGATAAAATTGTATTCTACACCTAATCATGCACCGAGTTTTCGCAAACAGGACAGTGCAAATAACCCTAGCAGAGCGAGCGCTCCTCGTGTGGCGAACAGCGTTGCTTATTACGCATATTGGAGCGTGTACTTGTTTATCGTTTTCTCGGGGATTACATTTCACCCGCTAACAAATTAAAGTTATCGCTCAGCGCAAGACGCGCCTGCATGATTGGAACTTACTCGAATGTTATCGTTGATTCCATCGGTTTATTTTCTCGCCGAACTTTGTGTAATAAAATTGTATGCGTGACACAAATTGTGTTGTACTTTCTGGAGGGCACAGGGGCGCCAGCGATTACGCTGGAACCTTCGTCTAGTGATGTATAAGAGACGACGCGCTTGACCCACAGATTTTCGACAATCGTCGACAGTGCTCGCCGCGATCGTTGTGCTTGACTGTTGCTTGTTATTTATGGGCACAGGTTCTCCCAATAAAGAGTTACTTTCGAGATTTGGTCACTACAACGTGACAATGCTATCGCGAGCCTCACCATTATAAGGCGTTGACATGCTCTCCGGTGTACACCATTTCGCCCAGTTATGTCCTAATCTTGCGATAGTTTAAGGCGCCGAGTAAGCTCAAATACGCTCACATTTAGAATTACCTTGCATCTACTGCCCTTCACGTGGTGGTTTTATTTCCAAGGAAGGCATAGTAGATAATACGCGAGCATGGTAGTTGTCTCCTGCTGGTGGATACCTGAAGCAAGGCCGATCCAAATCGGTCGCGCAGCTTCGGGCGAAAAGTGGTTCAGAACGAATTGTCACCGACATCAGCAAGGGTGGTTATGGGATCAGCGATTGAAGCACGACTATCTTTGAAGGGAACAAACATTGGGAAAGAGAAGTTTTTTAATTAAACCGAGACACGGTTAGATTCATTCAACGAAAATAAAATTCCTAATCAATTTTATATATGTATGGCGAGAAAGGAAGAAACAACTTTATTTTACTTGATCATGGTCAATAAATACCTTGTTTTCAGTGCCCGCCGTAAGAGCGCCCACCGACAGCGGCGGGCGTTGACGCCGCTATCACTGGGAGTGAAGCTCTTGAATTGTACAGAAAGGCGCGCTCGTAAAGTTGACCTGTTACAAAACGCCCCCCCCCCCCCCACATGTTGTGTTGTTTTGCTTGTCGACGTTTGTTTAAATTTGGTGACGCGGGTCGTTTCACTGTTTCTTAGCCTCTTCAGTCAAAAGCAGTGAGGTGCGACCGCCAGATAATTTTTTGTTACTTTAGTTATTTTCGTGCGACAGCGCTGGCCGACAGGCTCGGCGTCTGACGGAAGGCCGAACACTCTACGTCCAAAGCGTTCGTCGGCCTCCAAAGAAAGTATGTTCTGTTCAGCGATGCAATTTCGACACCCGTACTGCTGACCTTTTCCTGCATCGCTTTCCGCGCTGAAAGCCCGAAACGCCCATCAATTCGAATGGCGGGCATTTGAATATACAACTCTAATGGCAGACCTCCGAAAACAAATTTCGCGCCTTTGAGAACAAAATGACGTCACTTCTGTTTTTAAAGAATATGACGTCACATTATTTTTCTTCCACCGGAAGTGGTCCCTCCTTACACAGATGTCGCTAAGCCCCATCAACTGCTGTTTGGGCTTCTATGGCAGCTTCGATACCAGGTATATTTACCTTGCTTGAAGTGTCTCGCGGCCAAGAAAATGAGGGAGTGGTAAAGAGGACGTTCTTCACGTATATTTAGCGCTGTCCTTCCTGACATTCGTGTCTTATAGGCTTTCAGGTGTAATTCCATTTAACTTCGTTGCGCATCTTGATAATTTTTGTTCTTTTAACAAGATCAACTGAAATACGTATTTGAGGAAGTTTGCAACGCTGGGCGTGTTGGTAAAGCATGATCGAAATAAATGGGTAAAAACAGTGCACAAAAAAAAAAGACCCGCAGAAGGAACAACGCACACCAGAGCACCTATGGTGTGTTGTTTCTTCTGTGTCGTCGTTTTTTGCGCTCTTCTTACTTTTTTTTTTTTTTCGAAGGTATCTGGGACTCCCTATAGATATTTGCGTCTGTCCTGTCGCGGCGATACGTTTTATTAAATATGAGAAGAACTCTGCGACGTGCACGATGTAGCACCTGACACCCGTATGGCTGGCGTATATCGTTTCAGCGTTAACGATGACCTTTTACTGTTCGCCTTAGGACTGAGAGGGTCGTGGTTTGATCGTATACAGTTACTGCGGGTGCGTTCAATTTTATGGTCATATTTATGGCAACTGTGTGCCGCACTCCACAATGGCGAAACTTGTGCTATTTATTGGCTTGACATTTGCATGAAATGCCAAGAGACGGTCAGCGCATTGGAGCCGTTCCTTATACACCCACCGTGGGGGCCCACTACATGCCTCAAACTTGCCTTTCTACGCTCGCAGAAGGTACTTCGTAAAGGAGTGCGCCGACATCCGGGCCATATGAAGATTTCACGTTTATGCCAAGCCTGACGCCGTGCAGGGCTCCGACAGGAACCTTAGCAGACGACCACGCAATCGGGGAATCCCGAATTTCAAACTTGCCAACGTGGCAACGGCGCCGTACATACCTTCATTTATTACCCCACTGTAGCCGACATCGTCCCCACGCGAAGGAAAAAAAAATGGCTAATTTATAACCCACGACACGCTTGCTTTCTCGTTCATGTGAATGCTATGCACCGAGCTTTGTGGAGCTCCGACATGTTCGCGCTTCTGATCTCGAGCGCCAACATGCCGACTCGTGCGACGCGCGCCTACTTGGATATTATACCCTGTAGCCTTGCGAAAAGCCATCGGAGATGTTACAAACGTTTAACGCATCCCTTCCGTTTTGTTTTCCCCGCTCGCTAGGCTGTGTACTGGCGCTATACTGCTGACTGCGGCAAGCTTCAGCGCAAGTGTATACCGGGTGTCTCGGCTAACTTGAACCTAACTTGGAACACTAAGAACTTTAGAGAAATCGTACCAACTGCATATTAGCGGTAATTGTGTGTACTTACAACCGGTATGTTTTTCATCGCTAAATATTGTTTATTGTCCTTATTTGGTCAAATTTGTACTTATTACTTGAATCTCTGACATCTCAAATATAAAGTTGTAGAGGGCCTCAAATAACTTCGGATTCAAGAATTTTTTTTTTCGTGCTAACATTTGCCTGGTTCTTACCGAGAAACAAAAGCCCGTGTAATACGAAAAAACGTCATGGGGGCACTTCCGCGACTGCGGTTATGCTTCATGCAATGGATGAACAAGCCCGGGCGCAGTCTGGATGAAACTTTATGAGCCTTTACTCTTTCGTTCTCTTGTTTGTATGACTTCAACCGACTTGGAAACTTATCAGGTGATTTTTATCCAACGGGAAAATTACTCTAGCAGTTATCGCCTTCCATCGTTCTCGCGCGCTTCACCCCTTCATTCCTTCATAGAAACAGAATAACATTCAGCGCCATTCCACTGTGAAGGTGGATGACCAGCGTATCTGTGTATGTGGTGATTGGCCGTTGCTCCAGTGGAACGTTCCAAGATTGCGGGATCGGGGCCACATGGACAGTTCGCATTACTTTCCGCCTCGCGGTCCTGACGGGCAGTACGCTTACGCTTGGCGTTCGCGGCCCGCTCATCGTCGGTGGTCTCCTTCCGTCGCCGCCACGCCCATTCCCTTTTCTGTTCGCGCCGTCGTCCTGGTAGGCACGCTTTTCTTCAGACCGTACGACACACGGCCTACCCATTTCAGTCAGATCAGAACTGGGGAAAGCAGGCTACGTAGAGCATGACGTCCGGAGACGGAAGACACTCGTATTGGTAGGCACTAATTTGATAACGCGGGATGGCGTACACGTGCATGGTGCGAACGTATAGACATGACGGACGTGGACCAAAGTGTAGTATCCGTTCTTCTCAGCTTAATATCTGTTACGGGTTGTATTTGAACCCAACATGTTAAACTTATTTTTGCAAGTTGGCGGAGTGCTTGAAGCCTGCTTCACCTCCACCACCTATCGGCCCTTTATTGCACTATCTTCGGGATCGGCCCACGGTTTCTGTCCAAGGACATCGCTCCGCTGGAAACTAGGGGCGTAGCTTCGCTGTGAAAAGCTGTTTCCATCTCTTTGGTAGTCTTGGACCCATTATCGCTTCGTCAGCGCTCGGCTAGTAGCATGCATCTGCGCCGTTGTGCGACAAGAGCCAGAGGAACAGATGCCTACAAGCGGCGTAACGCCCTTGACTTCCCCGTTGCCACAGTCGGACTTGTAATAGTGCTTGTAATTACTACTACTACCGCTAAGATGCAGTTGGTACGATTTCTCTAGAGCTCTTGGTCCTTTTTTAAATATTGGTCCAAGTTTGCTGGGCCACCCGGTATACGCTATAGCATAATCGAAAATCGGGCACAATCGTAAATCGCATGACTGTACCTGTAACATGGCAGCCGTTGCCATATTACCCCTTCTTTGCTCCACAGTGTTCTGGACAGGTTCGACCTAAGCTGCAATTTTCAGCATAGCCCAACTGTGTTCACTGCTTGTGTGCAGACGAGGACATCCACATGGAGGAGCTACTCGAGTTCTCGTTCGACCACATCGACCAGCTCGCAGAACGCAGGGGAAAGACGATCGCAAGCACTGAAAAATGTCGTCTCTGGGATTACGTGCAGCGGATGAGGGTACGTGCTCATCGATATAGCTCGAGCGTCGATCACCATTGCGGATCAATATTAAAGCTGCGAACTACATTTATAACCATTGCGCACGCCATCATCTATAGCTTACCCATATATGCGATGGCTGTAGTTCCACTATTAGGGTAGAGGCTTGGGCGAGTTGGTCGTGGTTCATAACGGCGGTATTGCGAAGCGCGCGAAATGTAGGAAAAAGGACAGAAGAGTAAAGAGCGCTCTTTACTCTTCTGTCCTTTTTTTTTCCCCCTGCATTTCGCGCGCTACGCAATACCGCCGTTATGTAGTTCCACCTTCAGCCTGCTTCAATTACGAGTGCTTTACAGATGGTCTATTTATCCGTGAAGTCGCATTGCAAAGACAAAATGTCTGCCGAGTATGCTAACGATGACGCATGGAATTGGTGCTTTTGTGACATGTTTTCGTGTATATTTTCATGCATTCTATTTCAATGACGGTGTGGTAGATAGTGGCTCCGTGCGGCTTTCTGAGCTACTTCGAGAGTCAATTCCAACAACTAATTTTAACGTTCTCGCAGAGTGTAATACTGTCTATCGTTTTTTTTCTCTTTTCTTGCTGTCTGTCTTCTTTGTTTTTCATCCACGTAGCCACAAAATAGCACTTTATAATAGCAATGACCGTTCCTCATGGATAAGTGTCTTTCTTCAGGAGGTACACAACCCTCTGCCAAGCTAGATCAGCCTATTCCATTACCACCAGTACTATACCCCGAATCAGTTTCACGCTCTGCTGTGTTCTCACAAGTGTGTTCAATGTTTCGGTGCTTTGTGGCTAAGGCATGTTGAAAGCGATTGCTTCCTGCTACTGAACGTCATTTCTATATGGGTTGGGGGCCCTACAAGTGTAAAGGCACTATGGTTGTACGAGCCTAAATTTTTGTAAAATGATGTCATTTCTTTTTGCAATTTCAACCTTATCTTCGGAAACACCCTCCGTACTTATACGATAACACGTGCAAACTACGGCAATATGACGGCTTATTTTTTATAGCTGTCTCAAGCAGAGTGGACGCTTTAATGTCTTTTTTTTTTTTTTTCATGCACCTTCAAAGTGCGAGCAGCCCTACTGGGTAACCAAGGAGTCGGTGCCCTGGGACGAAGTAGAGGCCAAGTACTCTCTGCGAAGTCGGTCTCTGTCGTCCGGCTCCTTCCATTCTCACCTGGAGTTCTCGGGGATTGGCCTTGCCACGCCCCCGCCAATGCTCTACTCGCTGAGAAAACCCCTGCCAGCGGCTTCTCGTGGTACAGCCGCCGATGAGGCGAGTCTTTTCATCAAATGTATCTGAACTAAGAGCTCTCCACGGTATGCACCTGTAGGCCGATAACTTTAGTCAGCTCCATCACTACGTAATTATCGCAGACTTTCGGCTGCGAATTGTGCAATACCACTTGCAGCTCGACTTTTTCCCTTTCCCATCAATGTCCCTCTTCCGTCGCCGTTGCAAACACACCCGCTCAGGCCCACTGGCCAAAAAAAAAAAAAAAATGCGTTAAAGTTATTTTACAAATACGGAAGATCCCACGCGTCTGTTCGAATCGCTGCATTTGCGACTGGTTCTTCTATGTTTACTGAAATGCCAATCACTTCTATATGTAGTTTAACGTTCCGCACTCAATGCACGTTGTGGTCACATTTCGTTCATTTCTTTTTTCTCTACGCTAGACTGCTTTTGTTGCCGACTTCACTTCTCGCGCCTTATTCTGCTTCTGCAGTGTCACGTACATACATTCTGGGGGATTGGCCAATAATGTTCACATGCTCATTTGCATATACCCAGTGGGCGAAATTGCTGTATTCTCGGCGCTGAGCACGAGGTCGCGGGATCGAGTCCCGGCCGCGGCGGCCCCATTTCGATGGAGGTGAAATGCAAAAACGCCTGTCTCCTTGCGTTGTCAGCATTCGTCAGTACTTTATGGCGCGTAGTGAATTACGGAAGCACGCAGCCAGCTTGTATGTGCATCCTACGTCGGTGAAAAAGCCTGAGTACGTCCTTCATCGTTCGCTGTTGTCGAGGTCGGTGTGGTGCGTGGGCGTGCAAGGTGCGCCTTCCCGGACGAAGCGGTGATGTGGCGAATACTTCGGCAGAATTATGCGTCAGTGGTGGCGATAGTGAATCGCGGCACCTTTTGAGGACATCCTGACCATCAACAGCTCATGCTGGCTCGTGTGTCCACCTTCGCTGTGTCCTTGTCTATTGTGCGCGCTAAATATTTCACTATGAATACGCACCAAGTCGCCCAACTGTCCGTTCTGCTGCAGCTGATGCTCGCATAGGCCTACGCATACAAAAAAAAAAATTGTTTGGGAAGGTCTTTCACATCGTCAGCGATGCCACTACACGCTTCCTGGTATTTTCTCATATACCAAGGTTAATCGGTGGAATTCCCTTGCTTTAGTGTTGCTGCTCTCATTGTTTCGGATGGTGCACATATAGTTGCACAACAAAAATGCCCATGCGTCAACCCTAAGAGTTCACCTTATCTGGTGCTCTTTTATACATATTCCAGATGGCAAGTGATCCTTTCTCTAATATTACTTTTACTCACTTCTCCGGGACTTCCAAGGCGCTTTATATGTGCTGACAATGATAAAATAACTATGAATCCCGTTTAATCACGCGGAGGGCCCCGTCTACGAAGTTTATAAATTTTTTTGGGATTCTGCTGAAAACTGCATGGCTTCAGTTTTAATTGCAAATCTCTTTCGCCAGGACTCCTCGCAGCCACCCGACGAGCTGAAGTGCGAGCCGGACCAACGTTTCACGATGTCCGAGCAGTGGGACGTCGGTTCGCCGCACCGGGGTCTTGTTTCGGCAACATGCCCCAAGAAAAAGCAAGGCTGGCAGCGACTCCTGGGGAAGGTTTTTCATCCGAAACACAAGGCCTCTGCGAAAGACCACAGCATTGGAGAGTTCCACTCCTTCCTCGCAGGTGTCGCCAGCTCCTCCAGCCCTTGTTCGGTGGTATGGTTGAGCACTGTCGAGCTCGCATAAATTGCATTTTCTTTTGTCCCCGTGCAGGTTGGCCAACCAGAAATGCCTCTGGCCAACCTCCTGGCCTGTTTATACATTCTCTATCGCAATTTGTCGTACCCTATTGTTTTATGTGATATAAAACGTTCACGAGAACGCCGAGAACGCGAACTATAACTTAGTGTTCTTCTTAACTACGTGCAAATTGTCGAAATTGCAGTGTTTTGTAGCTGTCATTTGCACAAGCAGGCGATTCCGTCAATGTTGGGGGATCCCCGTTTCCTGTACCGTTTCCTGTACCGCTGTGTGTGAACGTACCCAGCAAGAAAGTGCTGAACATAGTGTCCTGTTCAAGGTGTTTGTGCGTGCACGTGGTTAACGGTCTCGGCCCGTTGGCCGAATTTCGCAGATATACGCATGTTTCTTTTTCTACCGGAAAGTGAGGAGACATAAAAAAAAAAAACTGATCGCGTAGTTCTACTTGCTCTTAGGTTGTGGGGCACTTCCCTATCTGTTGACAGCCTGCTTTTCATACACAATTGCATGTACAGCACCGTCGTTTCTAAGTTCAATAGTCTCATTGCTATTTAAATGAGATTTTGATTTGTTAACTTTATAGGGCGCAATTCTCTACACCTTTCAAGTGCCGAAGTGCTCCTGTGGCCCTGCAGTCTGATGAGACGTCAAATGTCTCTCCTTCCCGTATAAGTGAGATGAGACAATGAAAGCATCGTGCCTCGAAACCTCCCGACCAGTGTCAGAATGACTGCGCACTCCTTTCGAACCGGGCGGTTGTCGCATTAAACAACACTACCATTTTTCGTTACGGAGTGCACATTTCGCGGATTACCCACACAAGTAGTGTCGTCCACATGGGGCTCTCTAGACGTAGACATACTTGGCCCCGTCTACTTTTGATGCACTGGGTTGCAATGACAAGTTAAGCAATTCCGTCCAAGGTAATTCTAGTAGGCAACGGAAGCTGCCGCTTATCAGAGGTTGGGGAATTTTCTTATTTGTAGGCAACGTCAGTCTTGCGTTTTCAATCGTATGCGTGATAAAGGCAGAGCGGATGCAACAACAAAACACCACCCATGGCAGCTAAACCCGAAACCATCGCATGTAGTGTGGCCTGGTAATGAAACTTGAGCAAGTGGCTGCGTTGCTGGCTGCTTTATTCTATGTAATGTAAGGTATTATAAGCATTGGCAAGGTGCCTTGACAATTTCAGAAACGTGTGAAACGCATTCATTTGTATGCCAAGTTATTCCGTACGCATTTTTCTAATGCAATTTCTTGTACATTGCAGGCGTCCGAGTATAATTTCTGAAGGCATTTTGCGGGTACGCGCCTTCTGTATCCGTGATAGCTCTGCTGCCTTTCAATCTTTTTGCATTGCGGTAGCAACCCAATGTACAGAGTCGGAACATCTTTTTGTCCGGTATCGCTCAGTCGCCGAGGAAGAAAAATATTTTGCCGCTTGCGGCGTGAGCTGCGACATCACACGTTCACTGCAGGTCCCGAACACGCCAACGAGAGCTTCTATTCAGTCTGATCTTGGAAGTGATTCGGTGGGCACTTATTACTCGCGAGAGATTTCGTTTTGACGAGTGGCCACCATCGGGGGGATGCAGGGCAGGTTAAGTAACTGTCTGCCGAACGAAAGAAATCCCTGGTACTCATGCCTTCGGCGTGTTCGTAACCTCCAGCAGCGGCGCAAGTCGCGATGTCGCCGTTTCGGTCCCTTTAGGTAATTGTTTATTCGTTATGCGTGCACAATAATACAGTTTGATGATTAATGCCGTGCGAATTCTGCCCTTGTCTTCTCAGAGCCACGAAGAGGGATCACCGTCTCCACTGAAGAGGTCTGAGAAGGAACGTCCGACAGGATTCCTCCGACGGTCTCTGCGTAGGGTGGCCATGGCTACGCGCAAACATGATTCGCGCGACGATGGGAAGACCGATGTTTAGTGCATGTCGTAACTAATTTATTTTACTTTATTTTAGTTTTGACGAGTTTATCGCTTACTCTTGGCGAATAAATGAATAATGTCCCCGCTATACATATAATACCTGGTGTTTATTCCATGCTGGAGATCTTCGTGAAATCTGGGCAGAAAAAAAAAGTCTGCTCTATGACAAATACTGCTTAATGTAGGTGCATAATCGGCATGAGCACGAGTGTTCGGGTGGGGGCTTATGATAAATGGCAATGTTGAATGTCATATCGTGCAGTATATAATTGACCTTTGTTCAAGTCGTAAAGCTCGTGAAGCAACCACTATCCGATATCTGAAGAATATAACGGTACTACAGTGTATCAATCAATGGGCAGATGATACCATTTGTACGGTCATACAAATTCTTGGGTGTCATAATTGAGAGACCTCTCATGGAGCCCCCATCTATAGTACATGAAAAAGCGCTTGACGGGCATCTGCCACCTTTTGAAATTCTTCGCTGGAAAGACCTGGGGAATGTCGACAAGCGCTATGCTTCGACTTTATAGAGTACTTTTTCTCGGCTTCTTGCGGTACAGCTTGCCAGCATTGACTAACGCAAGTACAACAAGCCTACGTACTATACAAAGTGTGCAGGCCCAGGCGCTCCGGATTTGTCTAGGTCTTCCTCGAAGTGCGTCAACGGCGGCAACTATTGCAATCGCCAGAGACCACCTCATCAAGACCCACATCGCAGTTAAAGCAATAAGGATGCACGTAAGGCACCTTGCACGGACCCCTTTCCCGCCATCTGGCCTCTCTACGTGCGGAGAGACCACACGCCTCGTTCTGCCGAACGGCATCCGCACATCGTGAGGTTATACCATCTTGCTTCACACCTGCCGCGAGACCTCCCACTCCTGCCTGGTGCCTCATTCATCCAACGATCAACCTGACAGTACCTGGCGTCCGGAAAAAAGTAGATATGTCATCGCCGGCTCTTAAACAGCTTACCTTACTCCTTATATATGAAAAGTAGCGGAATTACACCCACATATATACCGACGGCTCAGTCCTGCAGAACAGCTCTACCGCCGCTGTCGTTATTCCAGAAAAAGCCACCACTATCAAGATGAAAACATCTCACTTGACAACGTCGACGGCAGCAGAACTCGCAGCGCTTCGAGTCCCACTACAGTTTAGTAATGACGAACCCACACACAAATGGTCCGTTTTCTGCGACTCGAAGATCGCAGTGCAGAGTTTATTGTCAGCCTTACGGCATGGTCCACAGGAACTGGTTTTCGAAATCAGAGGCCATATACCACCTGATTCGGAAAGAACACGAAATAATCTTTCAGTGGCTCCCGAGTCACTGTGGAATCAGTGGCAATGAACGTGCCGATCAAGCTGCTCGTCAGCTCATGAAGAACCTATCGATCCCGATGTCTAGGACAGATGCTGCAAAGATGCTCCGCCTACTTGTACGCCAATGCACTTCATCAGACTGGAATAAACCACATTTTATGCACGCCCGATTATACACCTTGGATCCAACCTTAAGCCTTCGACTTCCACCAAGACTTCCCCGAAGAGATGCGACCCTTCTGTGTAGGCTATGGTTGGGCGTCGCGTTCACCAATGCCTACGCGTTCCGCATAGGGATAGCCGACAGTGCAGCATGTGGCAATTGTGGGGACGCGGAAACGATTCGTCATGTTCTTTGTCAGTGCCCACAATACAGTGTGCAGAGACAATCGCTTTCCGTCGTGCTGAACCAGTTGGACGACCAGCCTTTGTCGGAAGAAAGAATTCTGCAACATCGACGCGACTCAACATCGCATCAGAAGGCCGTGCAAGCGCTCCTGCGCTTCCTGAAGTCCCCTGGCCTGTGTGAACGTCTGTGATCGAAACGCCTCTTCTGTTACCTATGCCTGTCTTTTTTGTGTTTTTTTCGCTCTCTCTCTCTGCGCTCTCTCCAATCCCTTTATCGCCCACCCCAGTGTAGGGTAGCAAACCGGAAATTCACTTCTGGTTAACCTCCCTGCCTTTCCTCTCTCGCTTGCTCTCTCTATAACGGTACCTTAGCGTACGGATTTTCAGCGTCTATTTTTAAGGAGGGCTGCGGTCCAGTTGTGCTAGGCCCCTCGGTATAGCGCAGTCACGATATTGTCTGATGTAAGCTCAGATGGTGCATTGAGGAACTATCAGTTGGTGTATTCTTTTTTGTTGCAGCCTTGTAGTTAACCGGCTATAGTTTTTTTTTTTTTTGAGACCATTATTTGCAGCAGTAGGCATCATTGCAATGATCACCTATAAGATGTTTAACAAAACTGAACTTTTAAATAACGTCAACGCTTTATTTTTTTTTTGAGTGATTCATGCCGGTGAGTGCTAAGGCGTAATCTTCGTTCCCCAGCCTAGCACCAGTTCAGAAATAAGCGTGTCTTGATTCTGCACGAAATGAATTCGCAGTATTGTACAGCATTGTATATTGAAGGTTCTGTGGGGAAGTGCGTGGCGGCTGATGCCAAAGTGGGACTATAGTGTTGACTACTTTTATATAGGCACGCCTTGAGTGTTCAGCAGCTTCAATTCTGCAAATGTATGTTCGCTTAAGTTTTTTGTTGGAAAGCGAAGGAACTCATCTGACAATTCCTCACGTTCGATGCCGAAAAGGTAACCTCTTGATTTCTCGTACTTCCCTCGCACATTGCTGACATGGGTCAGCGCTTGTGTATAACGATTGTTAAATAAGTTTTTTTTTCTTAAGGGAAGTATATATAATTTTTTGAGCACATCAGACAATTCACTTCTATATACAGCGGTGCTGAACGATTCAACATTATATCACCTTAAATGCCACGCACTACGACAGATTTATCGCTCAGGCTTCCCGGTAAGGACTACGATTGTACAAAATTAGGAGTGTCGTGGTGAACTCGAGTAATACGCGATTTCCAACTCGCGCATGACATTTTGTCACCATTGCTTACGGTACCCGATCGCTCTCATTGCTGTCTTGATAAGCTCATACAAACGAGTGTTTTGGACTTGCCTGTTGACAATCCACTGCTTTGATGCTGTAAGTTGGATTTTATATATATATATATATATATATATATATATATATATATATATATATATATATATATAATATATGCTTTGTTTTTTCGCGCATTTAAACTCGTTTTGCTAGCGTGCAGTAGGTTCCGCACGTCCGAGGACGAGCGGTGACATCGCAGTTCGCCAAAGGCGCAGTCTCTAAGGTCATGTAAAACCACGCACTCGCTGTAATCTGTAATAAATTTCTTCCAAGTTGCAAAGCGCCTGATAAAATACAATGCTTGCAAACTCTTAATGACCGGTTTAGTACCATGGACAAGAAATGGCGCCAACGAACAGTACTTTTTCTTTCTTATTCCTTTAGATGCTATACACATCGAGAAGGCCTGTTGGTTTCCGTAACTGAAGAAATATTCGTTGGGAGGTGTGTACGCAATGGGCGGATCAAACACGACTTATTATGAAAAATTTCGGAGCATAGTTCTCTGCTTCACGCCAGCAGCATTCGTAGGTTTGACGGCTGCTTACTGGCAGCTCTTTCGACCCACAAATTCTGACATTGTCGAAGCAGCAGGAGCAGAATGCCATGCCGCCGGCATCTTGGTAGCTATTGCTACCAGCAAAAACAATTGGAGCGCAGTATTGATAGCTCAGTTTTGCAGCGAAGATCGCTTGCGGAGCTGGGTGGTCTGGCATTCTAAACATTTAGGCGTCATCGACTTTGCTCGCCCTTGTACAAATTGCACTTTGCGAACTGTTGAGTATGTTTGAGGCTTACCTCTGGTCTGATTTCGGATCGCAACGATATCTTTTTCGCATAATAACGTTGAAATTAAGAAAATCCGCTCATTAGCAAATACGCAGTGCATTGAACTCAGCACGTGTGCACAACAATATTACGGTTGTGTTGGTTAGTCTATGGTCCTTTCTGCCAAAAGCTGTAAGGAAATGGCAGAATGTTGCACTCGCAAAATTGTGCTATACGTTTCCATACAAGCATTTCTATGACTAAATAGCTCCATTAATTCTAATAAACAGCAGATTGGGCTTGTAGGAAGCCAGAAACTTCGTGCGCCTTATCGATTCGCCTCCTATAGTGGTACTTTGGATCTACTTCTATTCTCGTCTAACAGCTGCGCTCGGCTCGTCTTTCGCAAACTTCGGTCGTAATTGGCTTCGATATGCCTCAAAGGAATTCGCTTCCGAAAATCTTCAGATACTTCCGCATGGCACGTATATCGTGCCTCCTGCCATGTTTCCGATGCGCTCACTTCACCACACAAGCCTTGTACTTGACTCTGGAGTCATCAGTGTTGATATGCAGCCTACGCACGCGCGCCGCTCAGTGCGTCGCGAGGATGGGTGGATTTAGTGCACCCAGCCACCGGGTGTGATTATCGGATCGGTTCGACGCCTGCCTCAGAATTGAGACGGCCCATGCTAATTTCCGCCTGATATGTATATACTTTTGTCGTTGTCACGATAATATTCGTGTGCAGGCACATTTCCTCCGATACATTAGGGATCATTTGCGCAACGAAGATAATTGCAAAAGGTGCTTCTTCCCACGATGTCTAATTGTGAAGAAGGCAGCTGAAGAAGGTAAAGGTGTTTACTTCATAATTTAGAATGGCTCTGCACCTATGTAGCAGTCTGCATATGCCGTGCCTTAGAAAGCGGGCGATCAGGCGTAAGAAAGGCGGGACTGAAGCCAGATGTGCCAGAAAACTACACCCGTTGGGTGATGTATGGCCATATATATATATTTTAATATATATATATATGGCCTTGCGACAAATCCTTCAAAAAATTGTTTTAAGCTGGATACAGTCCTTGAACCGTTCGCAATGCGTGCATGCTAATGGGTTTGATTCTTCGTCAGTGGCTGTGAACCATTGTTTATTTATATTTATCATTCATTTAATGGAGACGCTGCTGATAGCGCCTAATTTGCTAATGAATGAATTTAACGATGTTATGACTTGCCAAGGTGACAAACTCTCGTCATGGTGAGATAAACTTAACATTCCGAGGTATAAAGCTCTGAGTATCGCGCATTCTTAGTCCGAACTCATCACCCGCTTTAACCCTCAAAAACACAGCTGTGGCAGCTGTTACCCCTAATAAATACCTCGGCATACGCATTGCACACGACTTGCCTTGGAATATGAAACGAGTTTGTAATTAGAAATCTTAGTCGCATGCTCGTTTACTTTGGCCAAAATTTATCTTACGCCCCTCGTCACCTGAAGCTTATACTTTTTAAGTCAATAGTGAGGTCACAGCTGCAGTATGCCAGTTCTGTCTGGGATCAAGCCCCTGCTACTTTATCGCATGCTTTCGGAAGTGTCCAAAACCATGCCGCCCGTTTTGTTGTATCCACTTACTCGTGTGAAGTCGGAGTGTTTTCTATAAAATAAACGTATTGTGTATCTACTTTCGAATTACGCCTCATCTGCTCTCACTTGTGCTTATTTCACAAAATTTATTTCAAGGGAATGCTTCCTCCTGGCTCCCGCTTATGTTTCTTCTCGCAGCGACCCCCGAATCAACATTCCGGTGTCCTACATGCCATACATACCCAACATTTCTTCTGGTCCTTTCATACCACGCGCGAGCAACGACTGGAGTCATCTCCCCTGTTTCGTTGATGCAATTACTGATGCTGTCGTCTTCAAAGCCATGTCTGAAAATTTCTGTGCTGAAAATAACTAACAAAAATAACTCATTTATGAATGTCTCCGGGCCCATAGACTGCAGAAATAAACAAAAATGGTCACAGGCCTGCGCGGCACACGCAGCACAGCTGGTGGAGCGGCTCAAGAGTAGCTCCAATTTCGGCACCACGCTCACCAGGGTCTTCGCGAGAAAGTCTCTTCGCCTCGTTTTGACGAGAATGATCTTAACTGTCCGCCCGGCGTCGATGGCGAGCTGCGCACGAAGCGTTTGCAGGCACGTTAACTAGATGGCACCACCGTACTAGCGGAGACTGGGGATCGCGTTTTTTTTTTGTGCGCCTCGACTGAATGGCATCTCGTCGTCTGCGCCTTAACTAGATGGCGCCAACATACTGGCGGAGGCTCGGATCGTCTGCATGTGCGTTTATAGTTTTTTTCCGCTAACACAAGCGTTTGCGTGGCTCAATGGCAAAGTATCCGACTCGCGCGCAGCGGTCCTGGGTTCGATCCCGGCGGAGACCGGGTACTGTTTTTCGCATTTCCAGCGATAGCGGTTACGCGGCGGGGGTGGCGACGGCATCATCGCGACCCGAAACGGCTATTGGAATGAGCCCATAACAGCTTACGCTGTAAAAACGACGACTCCATCGGGCACGGGCTGGAGGGCTTGGTAACTAACAGACAAGGCTCTACACCTACAAGCGGGAGCTTGGCCTCTGAGATCAAGCTGCACTGGCGCGGTCTCTGAAGTCATGGCAAGATTCAGAGCACTAGCCTCGGTTTTGCTCCTAGCCGGGTATACTCTTTTTTCGCACAATAGGTTTAAAATATTTGTCGGCTCAAAACGTCCTTTGGCCCTTCTTGCGTATATGTAATAACCGCACGAAGCATGAGAAAGACCGTGTTCTAGATGCTGTAGCGTCTGGAGTCTTGTGCACAGAAATATTCCCAGCCATTACAGCTTGCGGTGCATACTGCAGATTTTTCCCTGTAGTCACCTCGTACGCGCATGTCGACGTCCTATGCACTCACCACGAATACAATTCTTTGCATTTAAGATCTGTTTACAAAATGTGTGCGGTTAAGTTCGCGATATCGTCGTTTCTGGCAAAATCGCTCAAACATATGCGCCTATTTTGACGAAGGAAGACACTGGGACAATGTACTTTTCATCTGCAGTGGGCGTGCTCAATTGGCTCGGACACCCCACCCCGTATTCGTGTCCGGCAATTTCTTAAAATGCGCACACTGACTCGTACTATTTTGTCTGGTTGAATACAAGCATCTCCCATAACGACATATCACTGTTCTGAGAGTTTCGGGGGTTTCATTTCATGCGGCACCAAAATATTTGTTCGCCACTAACTCAAGTATATAGGCAGTTAAAACTTATGTTATGGGGTTTTACGTGCCAAAACCGCGATCTGATTATGAGGCACGCCGTAGTGGAGGACTCCGGAATAATTTCGACCACCTGGAGTTCTTCAACGTGCACCTAAATCTAAGTACATGGGTGCTTTTGCATTCGCCCCCATCGAAATGCGGCCGCCGTGGCCGGGATTTGATCCAGCGATCTCGTGCTTATCAGCGCAACACAATAACCACTAAGCAACCACGACAAGTTATATAGCTAGTGTCGTTGCGAGTAAACGATTTCATCTGCTCAGGAGTGTCAGCAACCTCTCTAGAGGTGCACATTCCATGTAGTTGAGATTGGAATGCTCGGCGTGCCTCTTTCGGTACATACAGCAGTTTAGCGACGTCATTAAATAAACAGCCAACTTTGTTCTGTAAGATCAGTTTTGTTGCTTTAACAGCAACGGTAATTGTACAGGGCTTTGTGCCCCGTCACAGCCTGTGGTTTCTGTACAGTGGTGGTGACTGTGCATGCATTTATGAGGCCACATCAGGTGAGACTATATTGAACGAGGACGACATTGCCTGCGTTGCAAAGTTGTTCTTCAGATGACGGCAGTGTCCGCTCCGAGAGTCTGGTGCTGTCGCAGTAGATGATTTTGTAGCCGCAGGTGTCGCTAAATCTGATTACTTTTCTGTACCGCGTTTATCAGCAGTACCCGTTAGCAAGAGCGCACTCAAGTTACCGGGAGTCGATGTGCTGTGTGGAGGGGAGTATGCAGTGGCACTTGTTGAAGTGGTGCGATATGACAGACTGTTCCTTCAATGCAACATATAGCGGTGTTGGACATGTTTATTACAGAACAACATAAAAAGGAAGTCGGAGTATAAGATATAAGCGTACAATGAAGAATTAGGGTAGCGCACAGAACAGGCCAATAAACGGGAAAACATGAGAACTGTGACGATGAAAAAAAAACAACAACAATATGACGGCCAGACTGTTGTGAAACTAGTCTTCAGAGAAACTGCGCTGCAAATGGTTACATAGAAAGATCACGGTTTTGATTGTGACCAGATGTGAGCGCTCACCGGCAGACAGAAAGCGATGACTGCACAAATCAGTGCGATGTGATCAATCAAAAACCTCTGTAAGAGTGCTTTCATTCTGCTTGCAAAACGGCGTCTTTGAAAACTGAACTGCGTTAGCTTATAGAATATAATTTATAACTCATGTTCAGCCTAGAACCAACAAATCGTTTGAAAAGGGCGCAAAACTTCAAGCGAGCTTGTACTGAAGCAGCCGTCTTGGTCGTGCATTCTTGAGACCAATTCATGTTTATGTTTTGATCTATCGTGAATCTAGAAGAAATACGGAAAGACTTCTTTCAAGCAACGCTAAAGGTTTACCAAAACTTTCGTATTGTCAGTCCCGTTCTGTCATTCCTTAGGCAAGAGCGTATAGCTTCCTGCGCATACGTTTTTCAAACGGTTGATGAACGCATTCCTTCGTAGAGGTGCCCACATTTTGGAGATACAAGAAGCCATCCGTACCTTAGACATTGCTCCAAGGTACGGAGCAATCTCCAATGCTACTGCTAAGATAGCTCCGCCATCGATGCATCTCCTTCCTAAAAACTGCATAATTCCTACATGCTGAAAAAAAAAGATGGAAGCGCACTGTTTCTAATTTAGTCATCGTGTTCTTCATCGCCTTTCTTTAGAGGCGTTGATGACAGATGTCATCTTGAAACATTGCCGATCACCCAACGACACTGCGCACACCGCGATGTTTTGTACATTGTAGTAGCGAATGTGTGTTAACGGACGAATGGCCTTGCTTTGTTTGCTTTTTAGGATCGCCTCTTCGAACAAAACTACTTCAGTGCAACGGCTGTTGTAAGAAGAAATTAAAAATGGACATGCGTTGCCTACCTTGATTGAACGTCTCAGCTGTTTCTACAGAATATTCAGAGTAGCAACGCTCTGTTCGAGCTGACGCGCAGGCGCACGTACAATTATTACGATAGCCGCGTTACTTACAGTGGTGGGAAGAATGATTATGCGTGGCTTGTAATGAAGGAAAGCAGTGCGCACACAAAACTGGAAAAACAACCCCCAACGTGTTCAAACATGTGGACGCGAGAAACCCTGACTTGTATGGCGCAGCACGTTGACTAGACGATGAGTTGTTCTTCCTGCATGATGAAAAAAAAATACAATGCGTGCATGAAATTCCCAGAATTATGTGCTTCCATGGGAAGGCGCCCGGCAGACGTCTGCGGACATGGTTGCCGTTGACGTTTATGACGCGTTGTGAAGGGTTCGAAGTTTATTGAGTTGCTCCGAAGCAACTCGTCACTGCTAAGACTTTTTGTTGGGATTTGTTTCTGTCAAGCAAGTACAGTCACTTTGGTCGCGATCTTATCCTGCTCACATTAGGTGAATGGTTGTTTTACTTATGTTTTAACCCGTTTCTTGTATTGTTTTTATTTCTGCCAAACATTGAAGTGGCCGGCGATGATATGCCTACCTAGTCCCTCAACGCCGAGCATTGCTCTGAAAACATGCAACTTGACGATAAATAACAGTAGTCTACTCTTAACTTAAAATGAAGTTTCTTAGACAATGTGTGCTGTTGTACGCTTGAGCGTTTCCTGGGCGAATATGGCGCAGTGATCGCAGATTCATTATAGTATGGCATCCTAGGCAGAAACTCTCTTTCTCGACTAGTAAGAGTCTCGAAGCGAGAGTGCTAAAGGTATCCGCACTAGAAAGAAAAAGTTATGTACAGAGAAGGAGCGCATTGCAAATGCAAGTCAATTTGCCACTTATAAAGGCGTAAAATGTGATTCTGACTTAAGTATACAAAGAAAGGCGCCTCAAACAAGTCGCATTAAAGACTTTCGGCTGTTGAGAAATACATAACGCTAAACGGGACGTCAACCTTAGAACCTATCACAACGCGTCTCAACAGGTGCATAACGCATCGATCGCGCAGTCGCAGAGTATAAATCACCTGGGCACAAGTCCATTACACTTTGCATTCACCAAGAAACCTGAATCCTTCAATACAGCCGACGCCAGCATAACACAGCCGAATAATTTTCATTTTTGGTATCAAATGTGCTTGTTATGAAGATACTGAGCAGCTACAATAACCTCGCCACAGTTAGTCTGACACGAGTCCCAGTACCAAGGTATAGCGTGCGCTTTCTTAAGTGTGAATGCAGCGCAGGTGATGACTCGGATTCGGGGTAATAAATTTTCATTCTTAGAGCGCAGTTCCTAGGCGGAACGCTTCGAACTTTGTGGGTTTTCGAGGAACATGTGCTAATGTAGCAACGTTTTCTGCCACAAATACCTATGCAGCAAGCACAACGAGCATACAAATGTGAATGGGCTGCACGTCAAACCTGCAGATGGTGCACTACCTGCCTGCTGTACAACAATTTGCGAGTCAACCTTCCTAGGTGTCCCCCATGTGGCCTACCGCGAGCAGGTTCAATACTTCGCTATTGCATGTGGATTCGCCTGTTGTCGTAATCATGGCAAATAGCCCTGGGGTGTAGCCTCAACTGCGTCTACACATCCCTTGCCACTGTCGTCGCATCAATGCGCAAAATAAAGCGCACTCTTACCGCGCTAGGCGGGTTGGGACAACCACTGCAGTTAAAACAGGATTGCGGGACGCTCGTCTCTACTAGCGCCGGCGGCCGCAGTTGCCCCTTTTCGAGATATTTGGATTGCGCTGCAGGCTAAGAGGTTTGTAGAACGTTTTCTTGCGCCTGTAAGCACATTTCGTTGTTTATTTCTCATGTTTCTCTCATCCCTTTACACTTTTACTCTATTACAAGATAGAGAGCCCGAGTTTGCTGTAGTCTATAGCTGTCTGTCGCTCACTTTAGTCTCTCTCCTAATACTTGGGGCTTCGTTTTGGAGACTTGGGCTCCTTGATAAATAGGAATGACTGTGAGCGTCTTGCGGAACACAACTTTTTCTCTCCTTCCTATTGCGATTAACAATAATTATGTGGCTGTCATGCACAACAATTTCTAACGTGATTTCCTTTCAGCGGTGACTCGTGCAGAACGCATTGGCTTCTGTATCACATAGGTTTGAGTACAAATCAAGCGGACGCTTCGGAGTAGACCTCTCAAAACTTAGCACGGGAGTTAGGTCAGACAACTAAAACGTTTGAAATAAGCGTGGGCTTTGCTCCCTTCTCCGTTTGTCCCATATTTACTGCTTTCGCCGTCAGCTGCACTTTCAGAATGGCACACGCTTTTTTTTTTTGGTGAGAGAGAGAAACGAAGAGGGAAAGGTAGGGAGGTTAACCAAGGACGTGCCCGGTTGGCTACCCTACACTTGGGGAGGGGGAAAGGGAAAGAATAGAGAAGCAGAGAGAATGAAAATAATAGAGTCAGTCATTCGCAGAGACAGTCACAGGAGAATCTCTGCTATCACAAGCGTTCGTGCAATCCAGTATTTTTCACGCACTACAGAAGGGTTTTTGTGGCCTTCGCATGCAAGAATGCGTAGGCCATGGCCCAAAGATCTTTTCTTCCGAGGGCGTTCTGTTATCTAACAGGTTGAGTTTAGATTGGAGAGTACGTCGTTGAGTGTCAAAGGATGGGCAGTGACACAGAAGGTGCTCGAGAGTCTCGTCGCACCCGCACAAATTGCACGCCGCACTGTTGGCCATCCCTATTATTGCAAGACATAATATACTATATAGGGCCTCAGAAGAAGTATGTGACTGTGTGTGAAGCTCAAAAGCCCCTCCGCATGCTATCACTCATACGTCAGTGTGGTGAAGCTGGTCTTGCACATACAAATATACAAGGAAATTCATTCTTATTCTCCATGTCCTTCAACGCAATAATCGTTGCAGCAAAAAGATCGCGTGGTCCACAAAGAGCTCCAGTCGACCGTAGAGTGGCCCTTAACTTTGCTGCGCTGTGCGAAGTCGTTGCACTCCCGCTCCTCCGTAAAGAGAGAGAAATGAGTGATAACGGAAAAGCAAGGAAATTAACCAGGCTAAAGCCCGGTTCGTTACCTTGCAGTGCGGAAGGGGAAATGGAAGTGACAGATCAAAAGTTGTAAACTAGCAGAAACATGACTGGACGTCGTCACTCCTAATCATGCGCAAGATCCCTAATCGTTGGCCAGGGCGCTTTTAAATAAACGTTCTCCTGAATGATCAGTCATGTTTCTGAACGCATGTCTAAAACTGAAGTGCGCAACCAGGATCCCGCCCTTATTAATCGCTCAGTCGTTTTGGCTCTATCACTTTGAGCATATAACGTGCGCGTGGACATTTGAGCGCTTGCGCGGTGCGTTTGGTTCGAACTTTGGGCTTTTGACACCCACACCACGCGTGCGCATCAGCCCGCTGCTGCGCGACATCACAGACATATGAGTGCATGGACAGACTTGTGCCCAGGCTCGTGCCTTCCGCCATACACACACAGTTAGGACGCACAATTCTGTACAGAGCTCGAACATGAGAAAAAAACTCGATGAAGGCAGGGTGATAGATGTCCAGTCTCTATCCATGTTTCTCGACGGCGTGGGTGTTTTGTCGGGGTGATAGCGTGACTTCGATGCCCGTCTGGTTTCGAAGCACGAGCTCGCCAGCCAGCTTGAGTTGGTCGCGGGGCACTAGCGAGCGTACGCTGAACCGCCGGAACAAGTTGGACAGCACAATCTTCTCTTCCATAAGCGCAAACCGCTGGCCTGCAAGGTGAGGATATGAAGAGGTAAACGGAGCACTGCTCAGGCAAAGAAGGAACACAAAACTCTTGCTTTCTGAAAGCGTTCGCAAACAAACCCTTCCTTACCTTCACGTAGCAAACTGCACGTGGTCATACAGCTAGAATACTTGTAAGCGTTTCTTTTTGCTCGGTGTAGCGGAAGACAGCAGTCTATATGCACCGTCGCGTAACCCACGTTTGTAGCTTGTAATGTGCGAACAGGTTGAATTATAACGCAGAAAACACACGCGCGCACGCACGCACGCACGCACGCACGCACGCACGCACGCACGCACGCACGCACGCACGCACGCACACGCACGCATACGAAACAAAAGATGAAAACGACATCAAGCACTTGTTCAGGTTGCGTTAACTGCGCATAATTTACTCATTTCTGCTGACAATAAATGTTCATAATGTTTCTGGTTTCCTCACGACAGGGACGTGCAGGCTTCGTGTCATTGAAGGTGCCTAGAGAAAGATTGAGAGTACGACGAAAGAAGTCTCCAGAAACGCTTCTGCAGCTACTTAATGCTGGTATCCCACATCGGAATCTTGAATACCTTTTTTGAGGTCGTTTTTTTATAAGGAGGAATTTCCTCTGATTTTATAGAATTTTGTTTATCATCCGTAGCGCCGATCCCGGCAATAGTGGGGCATGGCATTACGCGAGCAAATGACCTTACAAAAATGCTGCCTCTCCCCTAATCGAGAGTAGATGTAAGCATGAAATGGCTACCGGCAAAGCAGACTGGTTGGAGATGATACTAGCCGCAATCTTAAAATGGGTGTACTGATTGTTCGCAATGGCGTGACCAAGCCGGACGCTGCCGGCTTGGTCACGCAGCATGGCGCCATCTCTCGAGCCGGCGCAAAACTCGCGCCGTGGAACTCACGGACCGCTAGCGCTGAAAAGACCACAGGCAACCCTGTCTCAGCGCCTAAAGGTGACCATCAAGTATATGGTGCCCTGCATCTGCCTTGTGAACGTCGCCATTTAAAATGACAAATAAACCTTCAGCGTACTAGAAGTTACAGCTTCAGTGATATTGTGAACGAACATTAGGAAGAACTCGGAAGCAATATTTTTTGTAACTTGTTTAGGCAGTAACTAGCGTATGTAATGAGGTCCTGCACAAAGGGTGGGGGGCCAGAGAACGCGTTTGCTTAACTTTTGACTGGTTGCCTGGATGATCTCGTGTTGTTCTCGTTTGAGTACCTAGATAACGGCCCTTGCTTTTGGCTCAAGGTCACTTGAAGGTCGCCGACAACAGGAGCTAAAAGCATTTCATGCTTAAAAGAAAACCACACGAACATACACACGCACACACACACATTTTCTTTCTTTGTTGTAAATTCTAGGTAGGTAGGCAGGTCGGCAAAAACTTTATTTCGTGTCCGGCAAGTTAATAGGGTGGGCTTCACCCTGCCTAGGCATCTGCCACAAGCCCTTGGGCTCTGGCGGCGTCGTCGGCCAGCTGGGCTGCCCACAGTTGATCTTCTGGGGCTGAGCTGAGCAGCACAGCACACCAACGCGCGCGGAGGCTTTCGCTAGAGGCTGTTTCCCTGTTGCTACTCGTTAGCCCTTGGCATTCCCACAGCATATGCTCAAGAGTTGCTCTTGAACCGTATAAATTACATTAGTTTGTCTTGTATATATCTGGATAAAGTATATTCCACATTACTGGATTACAGTATGTCCTTTTTTTTGTAACTGCTGACACTGGACAGACTGGATTTATTTAGTTTTTGATGAGGTTGTCGGTAAATACACCTCGGCATTTTTAATGTGTTGTTGTATCTTTGTATTTGGTCAATCTGTCTCCCCACTCCCAATCTCCGTCCTCACCTTCGGCGACCCCCGAGTTGACGGCACCAATGTTTGTCACAACTCGGTCGGTTAGCCCTCGAGCTGCGTTGTGTGCCGCCTCGTTGTTTCCGCCGTCCCCCAATGAGGACGGAGTATGGGCAGGTGCCCATAGTATTAGAACGTGTTTGTCTTTTTTTTTGGCTCCTTTCAATAATATGTGTAGCGCCTCTGGGAATATTCGGCCATTTGCATAGTTTAGAATTGCTGCCTGTGAGTCACTGATTATTATGTATGCTTGAGTTTGTGTTATGGATCGTGCTATCGCCGTTTCTTCTGCTGCTTCTGTATCATCATCATCATCATCATCATCATCATCATCATCATCATCATCATCATCATCAGCCTATATTTTATGTCCACTGCAGGACGAAGGCCTCTCCCTGCGATCTCCAATTACCCCTGTCTTGCGCTAGCGTATTCCAACTTGCGCCTGCAAATTTCCTAACTTCATCATCCCATCTGGTTTTCTGCCATCCTCGACTGCGCTTCCGTTCTCTTGCTATCCATTCTGTAACTCTAATGGTCCACCGGTTATTCATCCTACGCATTACATGGCCTGCCCATCTCCATTTTTTTCCTCTTAATGTCAACTAGAATATCGGCTATCCCCGTTTGCTCCCGCTCTCTTCCTGTCTCTTAACGTTAGGCCTAACATTTTTCGTTCCATCGCTCTTTTTGCGGTCCTTAACTTGTTCTCGAGCTCCTTTGTTTCTGCCCCATATGTTTCTGCCCCATATGTTAGCACCGGTAGAATGTAATGATTGTACACTTTTATTTTCAACGACAGTGGTAAGCTCCCAGTCAGGATTTGGTAATGCCTGCTGTGTGCACTCCAACCCAATTTTATTCTTCTGTAAATTTCTTTCTCGTGATCAGGGTCCCCTGTGAGTAATTGACCTAGATACTGTATATTCTGTCTTTATTGCAAAGCTTATTTCACATTATTTTTTGACATTTACTACGACTGCAATGAATCCTTTCCTGCGTTTGAGTGTAACTACGTCTACAAAAACTGCTATGTTATCTTGTCCAAATCTTTTCTGTCTCCTTAGCTTTGCTTTGTCTTCGTCCTTCATGTTGTGTGTGATATATGTTCTGTGGCAGGGGGCGAACCAATATCATATTTCTGATCTCTCTTGTCATTTCCTTCTTTTCTCCGTGCTGTGTGTGGTAGTTAATACCTAATCTTTCTAATATACTTGTTCCGGTCTTTGTCATAAAGAGTATTTCATACTGTGATATGCACTGAGCATCTATGAGTTCATCCAATGTGTTGTGTAGTCCTAGTGCTAGTAGTTTTTCTGTACTAGTGCTTATTGGTAGTCCTAATGCCTTCTTGTATACTTTTCTTATTAGGCATTCTAGTTTGTTCTTTTCAACCACATACCATCTGAGGTATGGTGCTACGTTATGTTTGTTAGTTATCCTTTTGATTAATCTTATTACTTGAGAAACCGTTCCCTCTAATTTCCTGATTTCTTATCAAAAAGACAATTTTGCACTGCCACAGATACCCGTTTTTAATATCACACTCTACGAGAAAAACAGTAATAACTGTGAGGGGCTCATCATGTTCTTTGGTTCTATGACATCATGTGTTCTTCTTCTTTCTGGGGTTTTACGTGCCAAAACCAGTTCTGATTATGAGGCACGCCGTAGTGGAGGGCTCCGGATTAATTTTGACCACCTGGGGTTCTTTAACGTGCACTACAACGCAAGCACATCATGTGTTGAAACTGGCGGGTTTAGACTGATGTGCTTGGCCGGAAATTGTTAGGTTTAACCAAACGTACATTAATTCGGGTCTCGACGGAAGGCAACCAACAGGCGTTGAATTCATTTCCTGATCATTCCAGGCCCTTCAGGGCAACACTACATCATGGAAAGCTCGCGTAACAAAGAACCGTCGTCTGCAGGCTCAGATACTGCTTCTCTCTTTCTACACCAATCTGCGATCCATGTCAAGACGTCACGCTAGTTTTACGGCTTATCTAACCGCTGCCACTTCTTATCATGTTTCATTGGGCTCTAAGTAGTGGTTGGTCGCAGCGATAGAGTGAATACAAAAAAAAGAGAAGAAAAAAGCAAACACCGATAGGCGACACATCACGACGTTACTTCACGTCTGCTTTATTGCTCTTCTCCGTTTTGCCTTAATTGGGTATTGTGATTATCTCTTACACCACGCTCTAGTCTTTCTTAGGGTGTGCATAGCAGGTTCTAAGTAATGTATGTTGGCTATTCTCACCTCGCGGGTTTGGCATTCTGTTCTAGTGCATCCCATAAAGGGCCAACGACAAACGTCCGTAGTATTCTCGCAATAATCTGTATGAGTAATCGTTTGATTAATGTAACCAATTAAACACTTGCGAAGAAAACCTCTGCGAGTCCACTGCGAGTTTTGACTGCGGCCCAAACAAGCGCTCAGCTGGGCACTCACCGATGCAATTCCGTGGTCCAGCTGAAAACGGCACATAGGCAAAGGGATGCCTCCCCACGGTGTTCTCCGGCAGGAAGCGCTCAGGCCGGAACTCTTCCGGTTGCGGGAAGGTCTTCGGATCTCGATGAAGCATGTACGAGAAGATGATCACGATCGAGCCTTCCGGCACCACTCGACCGTCTGATCCCGAGAGAAAAAAAAACCCATCAAGAGGTTGGTCCGCTGATCTTTTGATAATCCAATGACAGTTGCCTGCAAACGCAGTTAAGGCCCATGCACAAGGAGTTTCCGACGTAGGTAAGCCTCAATCGACCCTCAGTGCGCCAGAATATACGCTTTGCTGTCGAGGTGGGGTGCAGGAGTGTACATTCTGTGCATATTTTTCTCAGTTTATATTGCTGTATAATATGAGAGCAAACACATTGCTCTCTCTTGAAAGGCAATGGCGACTTTATATTGCGTTGAACTTAAAGTTTTCTATGCACCTGACGTTTCAACAAGAAAAAGTTCGCAGTTCTGCGTACACTTGTCATGTTCGAACTCAGACTTGGGCCTGCTTGATGAAACTGATTTATCACGTAGTAAAGTTTACTTCGCAGCGAACTAGGACGGACCGTCGCCAACAAGTGTGCTGAGCCCACCACCTCTTCCTTGGATGCCCCAGGCGTTTCCTACACCCCTTCCGCGCCGTGAAGCAACTGATCAGCCGTGCCGCCGTACGTCTAGCGTGTTGCTCATATGTGAGGCGGGGCTGCGCATTTTTATTTGCTTGCTTGACTTGCGTAAGCACCACCTTATTGCTCAGTGACGCATTTCTCGGGTGCCGAAGACTGCGAGCCATTGCTAAGCGTTGCATGGCTTCACAGGTTCTTAGCAACGAGCCTTTGGCGGCATAGGAACGGGTAGGTTGAGCTCGGCGGCACTCGTTGGCGACGGTATGCCCCAATTTACTTCGAAGTAAATTTTACTCCTGAATAGATCTGTCACCTTGGTACCTTGGCTATCTTGTTACCTGGCGACTGTGTTTGAAACTCCTTTATGGATCAATGTGTTCCAGCTGGTGGGCCCTGTGGAATATTCGATGCTTGAATGCTTTTCGGATGTTCCGTTTTATATTGCACACGGATGAAGGTATATCGTCCGCGAAGAGCACATGGTGTGTAGCTTGCATTGGATCAATATTTGCGCGGTATAGCTGGCCCTACATTTTCTACTTTGTTTAGAAGTAGGTCCTTTGTTCATGTGGCGTAAAGGTATTAGACTATTCGGCTATTACAGTGGTGACTGCCAAACTTTCTGCTGGCTAATATATCTCTGTGTTCATTGGCCACTGTTCACTGGCTATTTATTTGTTCACAGTCCTCAGATGAGGACTGTGAATAAATGTGATAAAAATAAATAAATAACATAAGAGGGGGTAGTCCATACATGAAAGTCATTACAAAGTAGCAATCGCAGAAAACGATACAATGAACTATAGAGCAAAAGTATGCTAACATACTTTAGCTAGTAAGAAGCAAAATGTAAAAATACTAAAAATTACAAAAATGTAAAAAAAGTAATGCACAGAGCACAACCAGAAGGGTGAAAAAATGTGCACGCTCACATAGTCTACGGTAAT
The DNA here is from genome assembly GCF_013339745.2 of Dermacentor silvarum. NCBI lineage: Eukaryota > Metazoa > Arthropoda > Arachnida > Ixodida > Ixodidae > Dermacentor > Dermacentor silvarum. The sequence goes on along the minus strand of NC_051154.1, from coordinate 229,321,790 downwards.
ATTACAAGTATTTATTAGTAACTCACAACAAACAAAACACGAAAAAGGCAAATAATAAACGGCGTAGCATTTCGTGAAATTTTACAGGGTCAGTTTCACTGGAAATATAAGAGGGCAAGCTTTTCCTTTTCAATGATAGTGCGGGGTATAAAAGAGCGTGCATAATGTAACGTGTGACACGGTACGCGGTTGATTTCGAAATTGTGATCCCGGCGTGGAAAAACGACAGGCGGTGACTGAAAGAAATCGTCATGAAGAGAAGTATGATGATAAAGTTTGTGAAGCAGGCAAAGACGCGTTGACTTGCGGCGAAGAGATAGCGCTTGTAAATCGTCACGTGCTTTTAATGATGAAACGCTAGTGTTAGATGAAGAGTCGAAAAAGATGAAGCGAGCAGCCCGATTTTGAACAGATTCAATGTCGTCGACGATGTATGCCTGATCCGGATCCCATATTGCCGATGCGTATTCGAGCTTCGGGCGGATTAGTGTAGTGTGAGTTTACGTATGTTAACAGAAGCGTGCTTTAGGTTGCATTTGATGATGCCAAGAGGGTGATTAGCAGCTGCAAGGGTGGAGTAAATGTGATTGTCTCACGGTAAGTCGTAATGTAAATGAACGCCTAGATACTTATACGTCTGCGTTCTAAATGATACGAAGTGGAGACTCGGGTGGAACGGTGGGTAAAAGACATAAATTTAGTTTTAGTACGATTTAGGGGCATTAACCATGATTTACATCATGTGTTAATTTCACCTAAATCATTTTTTGAGAGTTACATGATCTTTGTCACAAGATATGTTACGATAAAGTACGCAATCATCGGCAAAAAGTCTAATGCGGGACGAAACACCATGAGGCAAGCCATTTCTACACACAAGGAACAGTAACGGTCCAAGCCCACTCCCCTGAGGCACTCCGGACGTGACGTGACTAAATGTTAAGTGAGAGTTGTTAGCGAAGGTGTACTGTAGTCTAGATGATAACAAATCAGTTATCCACTCTAAAACATGGGGATGAAAATTCAGACCTGAAAGTTTCGCCAGGAGTCTGTCATGTGGCATACGATCGAAAGCCTTTTGGAGAAGTCTAGAAATACTGCGTCAGCCTGGAATCCGGCGTCAATAAATGAATACAGCTCGTGAAGAAATCAAGCGAGCTGTGTGTCACTTTAGCGTAACCTTTTCTAAAGTGGTGCTGATATTTAAATATTAAACTGTGATCTTCGAGATCTTTGATGACTTGCTAATGAATAATATGTTCCTCAAGAGCACAAATTGTGCTGGCTAATGATATTGGTTGATAGTTAAGGGGTGAGAAACCTTCGCCTAATTTGTACAATGGGATGACTTTATCTACTCGCCATTCATGAGGAATGGAACCGGTGGAAAGTGATTGCGTGAATATTGCGGACAGTAATCGAGAGAGACCCTGTGACGCTTTCTTTAGTAGCCGTTGTAATTCTATGCAGATGAATTTGTAAACCTGTATAGTAAGGTAAGAATGGCCTACTCGTTAATAATTTCAGACATGCTGATATCGGATCGTGCGGGCAAGGCAGGGCATGTAGTGACGTCATCGCTGGTGAAGACTGAACAAAACACGTCATTTAGTAATAGGGCACACTGTAACTCGTGAACTACGTCGCCACCAGAATTACTTAGGATTATGTCAGGCTGAGAACAGGAATTTAATAGGCGCAAGAATCGCGGAGGGTTATTCGTCAGTAAGGATACTAAATGATGACTGTCAAAGTGCCAACATGTGTAACAAACTAGCGATTGGTGTTGATTGTTACTTAATTTATATGTTTGTCAAGTCTCGGAATTTTTGTCTGCTTTATTCGCCGTTCTATAAAGGCGCTTCTTTTTATAATTGAGGCGCTCCAGGCGTTTCTTGAATTAAGGGGTGGTATTGTTGCCTTTAATGCTAACGACAAGGACCCGCGTTTCGATAAGATTTGGGAAGGCGCCTCTAACCATTACTCATTCCACTCAAACTATTAAAGAGAACTATGTATCCATGGATGTGACGGCGAAGGTAATGAATTCAATAAATAATCCGAGTTACGTTGGCCCTATTGTAGCATCTAATGCATTTAGTTGCGTTATTTTTTATTTTTTTTTGTTGTTGTTATCGTGAAGTTAAGCAGACCTGTTATAAATGCGTGATCAGACAGCCCGTTAAGGTGAGTGATGTCGCAACAGATTAGAGAATCGCGCGTCTAGATGAGACCTAAAATATCGGCCGATGTGCATGATGAACGGGTTGGGAGAGTAACTAGTTGAGATAACGTGCATTCTAGACATACCGTGAAGGGAATCATCAGCGTGAGCAGCTGCGGCATATTCCGTACTCCACTTAATAACGGGTAAATTAAGATCACCGTAAATAATGAGAGTAGGACATGGAAAAAGCACGCGCACTTCAATTAGAACCCTTGGAAACTCACTTCAAATTGCATCATTCTTATCTGGAGGGCGGTAGAACATGCCTATGATAGCATTTCTGCTTGAGCATTTAAGTGAAATGAAAACGTGCGCTATAAATGTATGAATGACAATGGGAAAGACAAGGATAAACCTTTTTTAAAGGTATGGGCACGCCACCTCCTCTGTGGTTGCGTCGATCACAAGGAAAGATGTGTGCAGATGTGGAAAGAAAAAAAAATGCGTAGAATCTCCTCAGAGAATTATCTGAATGACGCATAAGCATTTCGTAGCAACGAAGTGGTGCGGAGTGCTCACACTCAACACTGCTGGTAACCCTAGCACTGCTCAGCGGCTGCGGTCGTCTTGGCGCCATTACGGCAAATGCGACAGCGCTGCTGGCACACGAACTGCTGCGTAAGGCGGCGCAACGTGAACTGATGAGGCAAGCAAACTACTGCAGGCGGCGGCGCCAGGTGCGCTGATGACGGTCCTATCCGAAGCCACGGCCGCTGCACAGTTCTGGCTTACGAAAGGTGTGCCTAGTGCGTGCCTGCTTGGTCACAGAGACGCGCACATGCCACTTCTCGCGCGTTCGTCGTCGTCGTCTTCCACAGATGGCAAAAGCATTGCTGTTGGCTCTAATTTGAAAGCGATCGTCTTACGCGGAGGACGGACGGACGCTCGGACAGTTTTCTCGTCGGGTAACCATAGAAATGCTTACGCAATTAAAATTTTGTTAACAGAGATGGTATCGTTAAGCCACCTCTCGGTTATAGTACAACCAGAGAGGCCGAGCGTGAATCAGTGGGCGATGAAAATGACACGTTTTTCGACCGTCACACTTCGAATGTTACTGTATAAGAATGACATGTTCGTGGAAATGTTATGGGTATGTGGTTGCGAAGGCCGTCTAGTTTCCACATTTGCAGACGGTGAAGGTTTGGCTTATGCATTCCGAAACATGCTGCGACACACGCACTGCACAGTTTGCTTCCATGCCCCGAAGATATGTGTCGCTGTTGACCAACAGCTTGTTACAAACTAGGCGAACATGGTCACCAGCTTTCTTTATCGCTTTGAAAACTGCCGCAGCTTTTGTCGTTCGTCTCGTACTGCTTCCAAGTAATCACGCGACATGCCAGGATTTGTGTTTTTCAGCTTATGCCCACGGTTTAGCACAGACTCTACTACTTTGTCATTGCAACATTTAGCTATTATGGGCCTCACTTTGCCCGGTACGAAGCGCTGGAAACAGGAAATTGATACTTCCAGGCGGTTAGTACAAAACTCGACTGCAAGTCGTGTAAAATCAGAAAAAAAGAAGACTTACTTATGCAGAACTCTTTGTATATCTCTCGGCCGATTATAGGCACTGAAGGAAACAATCGAAGACTCTCCTGTAAAAAAATAAATAAAGTAGCTTTTATAGATGATGCAAGAGCAAGATATCTCAGGAGATAGCGTCGAATATACGAGAGCAGCAAACACAAAATATCAGTGCGGTATCCATAGCTTGGTCACACGAGGAAAAATGGCGGAGGTGTAGAGGGGGGGGGGGGGTAGGAGCGGGTAGAGCGTAGTCGGGTTCTCCGGCACGCCATCTACGTACGGTACAAACATAAATATGGTCGCAAAAAATTCAGAAGGAAAGTGGGGGGCGAGGCTCTCCATTCTACGGTCTTCAACGAACAAGACTGTGGTCTTGGTCAAAGAACTTCGAAGAATCAAACAAAGCTGTATTTTATTACAAGTTAAGACTGCTGTGGCATTGCTACTCACATGAAAGTTGAGCACATGGGGATGCAAATTACTTTCGCTCGTTTTCCTCTCTCACTGCGTCTGCAAACATGCGTATATGTTCAAACGGTGGCATATAGACTGGTGTGTGTGTGTGTGTGTGTGTGTGTGGGCTTGCTTGCTTGCGCACCTGTTCCTCCCCGATGTAGCGAATTGTCACGTTTTGTACTTCCGTTTCTATGCTGAATGTGTAGTTAACGTCCTTCCCGTGCGCGCCGCTTGAGTCCTCGAGTTGAGTGAGAGCAAGAAATATTTATAATGTGACATACCGTCACGTCGCAGCTCTGTTCTACGCATTTCAAAGGAGACTAGAAACACCTGGGTGCAGCAGAGTACCTTGATGCAGCACTCTAGGAACTTCATCTCCTTGAGATCAGCTACGGTGGCATAGCGGTCTCGGTCGCAGGCGAATATGAGGTCCATCTCGTCCTGTACCTTCTTCTGTGCTTCTAGGCTCTGGCCCAACAAGTAGATGCACCAAGATATGGCCGCTGACGTCGTGTCGTGTCCCTGCGTGTGCACATGTAACGCATTGAGTGACACGTCTCTCGGTGTCGTGACAAATTTTAATTTTCACCGCACTGATCGACACCGCGCTGTCTCAATTCCGAATTTTATTCTGCAAGCGAACATTTCTAGAACAAACATTTATGAGAAAGAAACACTGAAAGCCCTTTATTCGCAGAACCTATATTTGCTACAACCAAAAACAAAGCTTTTTTTTTTTGGATTGAGACAGTGACAGCCACCGACAGCACAGCGGATATCTCAGCCTGCGGCGATAAGGATCTCGGGAGGCGGAGGAAAGCTGGGAAGTTGCGGTAGGTTGCAACCACGCAGTGAACACGTGAGCGTGGGGAGAAGAGAACGGTGGAGCAGCGGCAGAGGGATGGGGGGTGGAACTGATGGAGAAGGTGAACGACGCAGCGTATGCGAAGACGGGCAACCGTGCAGCGTTTGCGGCGAGCTTTTTGCAAGTAGGAGCTAGATTAGAAGGCTGAACGAACGCTGGGCTGAACGAGGATGAAACGTCCAGGCAAATTCTGTGCAGCGTTCCACTCGCACTTGGAGAGTGAATAGCGAGTGGCCCCCGCAGTCGCGGTGTACACACTTCTGTATACGTGACCTGTTCTTGCCAGTTTTGTTCCGCATAGTGGCAAGAATGAAACCACCAACCACAGCAACGGAAGACGGACGACGCCGAACTTCTTGGTGAAACCGTGGTTGGCACCAGTATGATGGTCGTAAAACCTTATCATTTAACCTTTTCATACAAAGCTTGAAGAGGTGCTTTGTCATCGAGAGATAACTTGAGGAAACAAGTAACACTGAATTATTATTATTTGTGTTATAGAATTTCACATTTGAGGAAGATCGCGTCTTGCGTACCCTGGACATCTTGTGGTTGCTGTGAGTGGCAACTATCCTGCCATTCGGCGATTCAACTTTGCTGGATCGACTGCCTGTGGCTGGGAGTGTCATTTACGAACGCATATTCTTACGATATTGGAATGCACGATAAACGAACATGCTACTCTTGTGAATCCGAAGCAACCCTCGAGCACATGTTGCGCTCGTGACTGTCCAGCGCATCTCTTTAGAGAATGCACTAAGCCAGCTGAACTTCTGAGACGAATATTCTTGGATCGCGGTCCCGACGTCCATCGCTGGCGCAGAAAGCTATTCGAGCGCTACTACAGTTCTTTAAGTGCACCGGGTTGAGTGACTGTTCATAGTCTTGTGCATCCTCCCGCGAGCACACAGTGTTTCCTTTCTCTCTCTTTCTGTTCCCCTTTTTCCTTATCCCCAGTGTAAGGTAGCAAACCGGACGCTCGTCTGGTTGACCTCCCTACCTTTCCTCTCCTTGCTTTCTCTCTTTGATTCTTTCCCTCTTTCTTTCTTTCTTTCTTTCTTTCTTTCTTTCTTTCTTTCTTCTTTCTTTCTTTCTTTCTTTCTTTCTTTCTTTCTATAAACAATGACAAACATGGGGAAAAATATTTTTGTGACTTTGGTACAACAAGGGGCCGTGAAGGCTATGCGTGAATTGTCGACCGCTTGGAGGGTTCGGAGAGTGCCACAGAAATGGTGGTGTTGTAAACATTCCTAGAAATAGTCTTTATCAACGCTTTGGTTTATTATGGTTGACAGTTCTCTTTTGCTGTTGCGTTGCTCGAATGCAAAGAGTGACATGACAGTCCTACAAAAAAAAAAAAAAAAAAAGAGAGTGAGATTGATGTCTTTTTTTGTTTATTGTTATAAATTGTGTATGCACGCAGACAGAAGAGACACATTAATCGTAAATACCAAATCCACCTCTGCTTTGTGTAATGAAGAGGCTGTAAAATTCTAGCGGAAAGGGCACTACACCTTCCTGTCGTCCAAGAAGTCAGAGAAAGAGCGCCTGAAAACAAAATAAAAAATGGGCGACACATCACGAAGTTTATTATAATGCAATGAAACGTAGAAACCCAACTAGAGTGAAAGGTGAGAGTGATCACCATATTAAAATAAAATCACAGAAACATTGTTGCATAGAAATGTCTCAAAAGCAACACGCCAGTGGGGAAAATCAATAGCAATTATTAAATAAACAATCTGCAGCAATCACATCTGCACATGTATTTAGGGGATAGGTTCCCTCGGCTTCAGAAAAGACGAACCAGCCTCAGCTTATCGAGATGCACAGTCACCTAACAGAAAGTCGGCCTGGGGCTGTACTTTGGTTGCGATTCTATTCTTCTGATTGTGTTTGTCATCCGTCTACTATTATCTACATTGACATCCCTTGACACGACTTACCGCGGTTATACCGGGTGCACGACTTCGTGCGCGGTGATGATGAACGGCAAAAATGATGGAAAATGAAAATATTCGTTATAAACTACAGCTCCAGGGCACATGACACGTGTATAGGCAAGCCGACAGTCGGAACCCACGCAAGAAGGCCTAAATCAGGTCTTTGATCTCTGCCCTGGCCGAAACTACGATCCAATTACGTGGCTCGTTGTAGTGGAGGCACCGGATTACTTTTTGACCACCTGATCTTCCTGAAGCATATAAGACCAAATGCACGGTACGCGAGCGTTTTGCATTCCGTCCGCATCGAAATGCATCCGCCGCGGCCGTAATCGGACCCGCGACTTCGAGCTCAGCAGCGTAAGGCCATATAGCCACTGAGCTGCCACGGCGGGTCATTGCGCATTATTTACTTCCCACAAATGCACTTTCCGCACCTCATTCCAGTTTACCAACGGACTCCAGCGGGCTAAAGAAGCCAGCTGATAAATATTTGGCGTGAGGTTCCCCAATCCAAAGATATAGGTACCTATATAGCCGTTGACGCCCTATAATGATTCGACACGCTGTCTATGTATCTTCTCGCAATCCTGCCTGCTTGCCAGATGCCCTGTACCGAATGCAACATTAAGCCGTATTCTTGCCGTCAGGCCTGTCTCGTTGCCACCGAGCTAAAAATGCCTGCAGTAAAACCGTATCCTTGCTTTTGTGTTGCCAGAATCCACATCAAGGGCGCCTTACCATTCCGGACATTCCGGCTACCAAACGGGCCAGATTGTTACTTTTATACGAAGCGCACAGCGGTCGCATGCGCGTTTACACAGCGATGCATCGGTGAGACCTTCTAGTTTAGTAGCCACCACTGTTATTACGGCGGAATATGTCATTATTTTAAACATCTCGCTTTTTTGGCGCTGACTATGCCTGCCGTACTCGCATACATCTGTGTTATACTGCCTCTTTCAATAATTAGGAAGTTCCAGCCGTAGTCTTTTTGCTTATTTATAAGTGGATGCGTTATTTTCTTTGCCTCTGCATCGAAGTGCACCGGCAGTGCCCGGAAAGGACGAACGGTCCACTTGCCTCATAAGGGGTGGCGGTCGTGTAAAACATCTCAGATCTTTAGATGTCGGACTGCAATGGTGTCTCGCTTAATTCGCATTTCGCTTTCTAGTGGATTTTGTTACATAGGTCAGACTGGTGGCTGGTTGAAATGGTGGTTGACAGAACACGCATCCCCAGTTTAAGAATAACGAGTTGGCACACTTGGAGATGCATTGTCACGCTTGCCAGTGTAATCCTGTCTTAGATAACACGATTTTTTTGTTTAGGCACAAGGACGATCCATCCCACTAGTATGTGAAATCCTACTATATTGCGAAGATTGGCGATGCCAGCTTCAGCCAGCCGTCGATATAGCGTTGACGCCGAAGGAAATATGTTTCCTGAGTACTTCGTCTATGCGTTGAACAAATGTTTGCATTGCTGGTTTGATTTTTTAGCATACTTTGCGCACATCAATAAAAGTGGTTAGTCAAGAGTCAGGGCTACGTCCTGTTCAACTTCATTCAATCTACATTTCGCGCGTTTATAATCATGACTGCGGCTAAAAGGCAGCTCTCCATAACTTACTCTGTGCACTACACCATAGTTCCGGTGAAATCGTCGCTGATGTAAGATAGGTTCATTACCGAACAGTTGAGAAAGCACACGAAGTAGATTTTCACTTAATGGTAGGCCAATGTGGTGTCAATGGAAGTAATCGAGTAGACGCAGCCGCCTGTTCCGCGCGCGACCATGAAAACTCTGGTCAGCTGCCGTACCTCGAACATGAAGGTGTCCACCTCTTCGCGGATGTCCTCTTCAGAGATGCTGTTCTCGTTGATGTGGTGGTCAAGCAGGACGTCGAGGAACATTGGGCGCTTCTTGAGCTCGTCGCTGGAGTCCGTGATGAGCCGCTTCTCGGAGAGCTTGACGTCTTTCCGCTCACGTATCACCTGCACGCCAGCCGGCGAACGCAATAGTGTCTCGTTAATTGTCAACTTTCTTCAACTTAATTAACAAAAGCCTTACTGTATGGCTCTCAACCGTGTGGGTCGTGCTTCCGCTATTCTTGTGTGTTGTATTGTGGTGCTCTTTCCGCAATACTAAGGACAGTTATTATCAAGGAACTGCACTTCATCCGTTATAACGAGTGTCGGTGCAGTTCGTATTTGTCAGTCACTCGTTATCCACGTTTTATAACAATTTCTAGCTTTCTATCCTGCGTTACAAACGTGTTAGTTCTTCCCATTTTTTCCTAGTGAAATATTTGCGCTCTTGATGTACAATGCATAACATTGTAGATACTTTAAACTGTAGGGTACATAACCAGACGACTTACTATGACACCCTCTGTGTGCAATATTTTAATACACCCTAACAGAGGCTAGAACTTAACTCTTTCAAAATAACATTCGAAACGAAGCACGCAACAACGTTAACAAAGCGCTGTTACTTTGCGCCGTTTACGTTCTCTAATTGCAACGAAACAGAGAGTCTTTTGTTCGCTAACGCGGCTACACCATTGTCCATTGTCGTCCGTGCATGGTGGTAGCGCCTTTTTAAGTAGAACATTCTAATGACCGCCTCACAATTGGTACGTACGCTAGTGTTAGCTATTGGCTGTTATCTATTGCACATCGTGCTTCCAGGCAGTCTTGAAGTGCTCATAAAGGCTTGTGCATCGACGTTGCCAGCGCATAATTACTTATAAACAAAGGGAAATTGACTGGAGTGAGACAATACCGTTATTACTCAAATACACCTTTTAAAATGCACTTATTAGTTCTATCATCAAATGGAAGAGAAACCATAGATTAAAAGAAGGGTTTCTTCGTAAAGAGATGGCAATCTTTATTAGGGTGCAAGCTATTTTTTCTATCAAGCTACCTGCCTTCCACCGTGCCTCCTTTATCTTCCCTCCATTGCAATAGGTCATAAAACTAGAAGATGGAACTTGCTCTTTCACAAATTGAGTCTCGCTAATGTCAATCCTCCCTGCAGCTTGGCATCTTGAAAAGGAAGTGACGAATGCCCGTGTGAACGCGGCACGTTACGTCCGCAGAAGCGTTTTGCGCACTTGTCAAAGTGACTTGCTAAAGCTGAATTCTAGCCTCGATAATGTACCTTTAGGGTGCAAGAATTGGAGAATGAATCTGAACATTGACAAAACTATTTGTGGTTTGACCGAGCATGTGCCACACCGGACAAAGAAGCACGCCTACCTTTTTGGTGAATGTGTGGATGGCGCTTATGTCGTGGTGGTAGAGGCGTCCGTTGCTCGTTAGCCGGTAAAGAGAGTCCAGCCACAGCCACGGCCGCACGGCACGGTTGATGAAGTTGCTGCCCACTCTCCAGGTGGCGCCACCATGCGACACGAAAGGCGCCAGTTGAAAGCTAGGGCATACACCACCATGTCCCCGCTCAACAATAACCATCGCTACGGCTAACATCGCATTGTTCCTGGCATGATATGGGTTACACGTAGCGAGTGATATACTGCGTGAAGCTTTGCTTAAGCCTGCAACAGCCCTAATAACTTTGCGTGAAAAGCGTATTTCAACGACTAGTATTGTTTACCTGTGTATGCGATAAGTGATATTCACGCAAAGGATAAACTGCAATCATCATAACTCACTCTTAGGAGTGCTCTAATGAGAAATTAATGCGCCACGACGTTACTACCACTTAATGGTGGTAGAAGAGTTGGGCCATAAGGCACATCCCGAGTGTTTGGACAGATGTCACGTCGAATTCTGGCGCATGCAGCGTTTGGCTTTCTTTTATCATCATCATCAGACTATTTTTATGTCCACTGCAGGACGAAGGCCTCTCCCAGCGATCTCCGATTACCCCTTTCTTGCGCTAGCGCATTCCAAGTTGCACCTGCAACTTTTTTCATTTCATCACCCCACCTAATTTTCTGCCGTCCTCGACTGCACTTCCCTTCCCCTGGAACCCATTGTGTAACTCTAATGGTCCATAGGTTATGTGCCCTATGCACAACATGGCCTACCCAGATCCATTTTCTCCCTCTTGATGTGAACTAGAATATTAGCTATCCCCGTTTGCTCTCTGATCCACACCTCTCTCTTCCTGTCTCTTAACGTAGGGACTTGCATTTCTCGTTCCATCCGTATTTTCACGGCCCTTGTTCTCAAGCTTCTTTGTTAACCTCCAACTTTCTGCTCTATATGTTGCTACCGGTAAAATGCAACGATTGTATGCTTTTTTTTTTCAACGACCACTGTAAGCTCCCAGTCAGGATTTGGTAATACCTGCCGTATGCGCTCTACCCCATGATCAGGGTCCCCTGTGAATAATCGACCTAGATAAACGCACTCCTGCACAGACTCTAGAGGATGACTGGCAATCCTGAATTCTTGTTTCCTTGCCAGGCTATTGAGCATTCCCTTTGTCTTCTGCATATTAATCTTCAACCCCACTCTTACACTTTCTCGGTTAAGGTCCTCAATCAATTGTTGCAATTCCTCCCCAGCGTTGATGAAGAGGACAATGTCATCTGCAAACCAGAGGTTGTTGAGATATTCGCCATTGATCCTCACTCCTAATTCTTCCCAGTGTAATAGCGTGAATACTTCTTGTAAGAATGTAGTGAATAGCATTGGAGAGATTGTGTCTCATTGCGTGACCACATTTAAGGCGAAAGCCTTTAAGGGCTCTTACTCGCGGCCTCCGACCCTCCGTCCGTCCGTGCCCTGGAATGGTGCCAGCTGTGGCCTCTCCCCCTCACATTCTCTCAGCAATCACGTGATGGCACAACAGCGCATAGCAACAGTTGTGCCGCCACAGCTGTGGCCTCTCCCGCTTACACTCTCTCAGCAATCGATGGCACAGCGGCGCGCGCGGCAAGAGAGAGAGAATAAACTTTTTTATTGAGAGAATATTTTAAGAGTTGTCTTCGGAGTGGTCTCCCCTTTCCAAAAAACCTTAACTTTCACCGCGTCCATGGCCCTCGCTACCAGCTGGCGCTGGCTTGCGAGGGTGGAGCCGGCTAGGGCACTCTCCCAAAGCTCAGGTGTGTGGTATGGATTGGGTGATTCTCTAAGGGGTGATTCTGTACAGCCCCCTACCATGTGGTGAGGGTGCCCCGTGCTCCACAAAAGTGGCAAACTGGAGAGGACATGTAGGGGCAACTCTCCTTCGTCAGACATCTCGTTGCAGCAGTCGAGTTAGTCGGATGGCTCGCAAACGGCCCGGTGATGATTCCACGGCAAGCGGTTCGGAGAATCGCCCCAAGAATGTGGATTCCCCCGATACCAAACGCCAGAAGAAGAATGAGCGAATGCGCCTGCGGCGGTAGTCAGTCGAATGGGCACAGGCTTTCGCCGAACACACTTTGGAATTTACAGTGTCCTTAAATTTTTTTGATAAATATTTTCCCACTTTTCTTGTCGAGGATTAAGGTAGCTGTGGAGTCTTTGTAGATATTTGCCAAGATATTCACGTACGCTTCCTGTACTCCTTGATTACGAAATGACTCCATGACTGCTGGTATCTCTTTGAATCCAATGCAAAATAATCTATGAAAGCTATGGAGAGAGGCTGGTTGTACTCCGCGGGTTTCTCGATTACCTGATTGATGACACGGATATGATCCTCTTCCTGAAGTCAGCCTGTTCTCTTGGTTGACTGAAGTCAAGTGTTGCCCTGATTCTATTGGAAATCATCTTGGTGAATGTTTTATACAATACTGAAAGCAAGCTAATGGGCTTATAATTTTTCAATTGTTTAATGTCCCCCTTCCTATGGATTACTATAATGTTAGCATCCTTTCAGCTTTCTGGTACACTTGAAGTCGTGAGACATTGCACATAAAAGCCTGCAAGCTTTTCAAGCATACTATTCCCACCATCTTTGATTAAATCGACTGTTATTCCATCTTTTACGTACGAATAGGTACAAATGAGAAGTTAGTGTGAAGAAGCTCAGCTGAATGATGGCAGAGACACTTACTTTGAGAAATACGAGGATACATTAGACACCTTTCATCGATACCGTCAGTATTACTACTACGTTATCGTCGGGTGTGCACAGCATAGCCCCAAAGGTTGCTGAGGCGTGCGCGGCAGAGGTGGTGTTCGCAGGTGGAGCGCGGCGGTCAGCGTCGGTCAGCGAGAAAAGCAATGTTCTCGTGGGATGAAGGCGACTTGCGTAAGGGGCCACGTCGGCTATCATCGCATATAAAATTCTCGTGGTTATGTTCTGTAGATTGCAACCTTTGCGGCGCATGATGAACTATGATGTCGACAGCACATCCAGATAAGTTCGTCGAGTAATACTTACATTCTCCCTGAATTCGTGCAGCTAGGGCAAAAGAAGTGCACTAAAATAATCCTCATTCCTTCCTGACGTTACGCCAATGCTCCCCAGGACAAAACCGTCACGTGAATACCAATTTAGCATAATAATTCAGTGCAAGTGGAGAGTTCCTGAGGGTTACATTATATCGATATCTTTTGATCGTAGGGTCATTCCCATCACTGATGGATTCGATTGTTTCTAACTAGGGGCAGGCGAATATTCGAAGTATCGAATACTAATCGAACACTACACGCTAACTATTCATATTCGAAAGTAAACTAATTAGTATTTTCGAATATTTGAAACGAACCAAATATTTCGCAACAACCGAATTTTTAAGTTTGATTACTGTTCTCCGTCTGCTAAATAAAGTATTGCAAATTACAAGAAGTGGGACAACGGTTAAAGTTTTAGAAGCAATGCAGAAACAAAACGGGTAATGCAAGCTTTGTTTTCAGTTTCCTGGCGGAAGCCTATATGTCAACTTGTGATTTTCGGTTGTAGTCTGTCGTTTAGCGTTCTTGGTACTCTATAGTCATGTAGCCACCCTTTTTTATATGTAATGAAACGATAGGTTGGTGCCTTTATTGGCACTGTCATGTAGCAGTTCTCCCTTTTACGGTACAACTTGTGATGTTTTCCTTGCAACGGGAATTTTTACATGTCTACGGAACACAAGCAGCCATTTTTTTTTTCGTTTTCCAGAACTTCTGATCTTTTCTTCGGCAACCGTTATATTCAGCGTTTTTTTAAAAGCTCGTTATACAGGAGCCATTCTTTCTTGGAAAGAGTGTTTGCAACGAGGCTCAAAGGTTGTTGATAAGCTATTCAAGCAGTTTGTTTTCTTGTGACAATTACTGATCTCGGGTTTAAAACTGATGCTTTGTTTCTAATAGCTCGCTGTCTTATTTGCGCTAGTCAGTACAGGCGAGGTACCTAATTATACCGAAAAAATATTCGTGCAGCAAATATATGCCTTAGGCTTTGACTATTCGATATTCTATTCCATATTCGATACTATATTATTCGTATTCTATTCCATATTCGATACTATATTATTCGTATTCGATTCGCATTCGATAAAGTTAATATCCCCCCCCCCCCCCCTCTCTGTTTCTAACACTTGGTGGTTCTAAGTGGTGTACCATCCTGTACACAGGCTGTTTTTATAGGTTGTGCAGATTTTGGCAGCGAAACCATGACCGCCACGCAAACTGTTTTCTTGCTCGGGACTTTCTGCGTCTTGTGCTTTGGTGAAACCGCAGTTGCTAGAGGTTCTTTTTTTTTCTTGCCTTGCTTTTGACGAAATTTGTTTAGAGTGAAACAAAACTTTTGAATTGCTGTACTTTCCATAACGTAATCTGGAATGCATGCTTACGTTACCAGGTAATTTTCAGCACCCTGCTGGACTAGCAAGTTCATATTTAGACATTAAAATTGCGTAAGCCGTGACTATAAGGCAGTGAAGTAGATAGGACGGCGCTTTTCTTGTCTTGTGCTAAAGTATTGTGCTTGTTTCCGCAATTTTTATGATTAAGGAGGAAAACTTTTCAGTTTATCATCATCACTATTGGCACGGTCCACAATGGTTGCGTGCATCTGTGAGCTCTGACTAGGCGTGTCTTCCTATTACTTCATCACAACGAGCACGTGCATAACCTAAAGCAACACGGCAGTGGGGCAACGTGAAAACGTACGAAAGGCCAGCCTATCATTCGTTGCTCACTCACACTCGATCGTAACTACCCGCAACGCATGCACATCGGAGCTAAAAATAACTTTTTAGCGATCAGTAATTGATTTTAGTAGAACCAATTCATCCGTGGTGGATAACAATTCATTTCTACTTTCGAAGTGATGTTCATCACAAACTGCATCAACTCAAAGACCATGTATGCACAACGCATGCACACGCGCTTTCAATGGTTGGCGTTCCGTCCGCACAAACCGGTTTGTGTCAGCACATACTTTTTTTTTTCTGCGTAACATGCCACACTGCGAAATACAAGCTCGCTGTGTTCGCCTATACCTAAACCTGTTATCAAACGACGCTCGTTGCGGCTTGCTCCTTGCCGTTACTCAGGTATTCAGAATCCCTAAAAAAAAAAAAAAAAAGGCAAGCGATGGTGTTAAAGCCGATGGCGCAGTCTCTTTGGCGTTCGTCAAACTACTATCTGTAAAGTGTCTACGCACATTTTCATATTTCCGGAAAGCGACAGACATCGGCAGCCCTTTCCCGCTCATCAGCTGTGCAGAATGTTAGCACCGCGAGCATTTTTCAGGCAGGATGGCATCTCACCTGTAGATGTTGCTCACGTACGTAGAAGTCGGGTTCGTCTGCGCATTCACCTTGACTCCCATGGCAGTCTCTGGGAAAGAGTCGCATGAACGTGAAGCGACGCATTAGGAGGAGCGCGAGTTAGAATGTTTACCCGAGAATGCGGATGCAGCGAGCACACGCCCAGCGGGCATGTTTACCTTGAAAGCGAGAGAAGCTGCCCAAAATGGATGACTAAGCAGTGACAGAAAATTAGCTGGTGGCGGAATGGCTTCATGCATATGAAGCACAAATGCGGCAGGGTAACACGGTAGAAGGGTTGAAATAACCATTCACCATTGAAACTGGGGAACGTTGTAGAGGTCGCCTGTCAAACTGATTTCACATTGTGAAATCACCAAATTATTATGAGGAATTTCAGTTTCAGTGCAACTTATTTTTCTTAATTGCTTAAATTTGAGACTATTTTCTCGCTTAGAGAGACAGAGCGATGTGGTTTATGAAAACTGGAGAAGCCTGGCCGCAGGCCTGGCATGGTACTCCAGATGTAGAGTGAAAGACGAAACAATGCCCGCAAAAAGAACACACGCATACATCCGACTCTAACATGCCATTCGCACTGAGAACCACCTACAATGTCTTGTTGTGACTAGATTGCCGCAAAAAGCGCCTGCGTTGCGCGTATCGCATGAGCGGTATTTCCACACGGACCGAAAATGTCCCGTAGCTCGTTCGAGTGTTGCCCTAACACATTACGTCGCGGAAAAGTGTAACAAGCGAAACAGCAGTATCGGTGAACCCAACAAATCTACCATTGGCGGCCCCCTCTACCATCACGATAATGAACCCGTGGACATACCACACTTGCTGTGGACTCGCTCAGCTACTGCAAGCATGAGACATCGTCATGCCGCAACAAGCTAAAGTCAGCATGCAAGATCAAAACGGCCTGCAAACATGGCTGAACGGCACCTCGGATCGCACGCTCTTACATCTTGGAAGGCCTGTGCCTGCTGTGAGCAGATGAGCCTGGCAATATTTTTACACAATCATCTCGCCGACCTTGCGCTCATACGCTCGGTACAAAGACGTTTTTACTGTTACTACTCGAGATGCAGATCATGACACATTGAAGCGGCATTCGTGGACGTTCTGTGCAAAGAGAATATAGCGGCTTTAGGCGCATTATTGGAACGTTACACGTCACGCACTGCGGGAAGTCTGGCATTAGGGCCTTATAATGAAAGTGCGTGATGTGCGGCAGGAATACGCCTCATTTAGCCCACCGTTGTTGCGGCATGTCTGATCCAGCCTACCAGTTAAATTTGTTCCAGCCTACCAGTTAAACGAGCAGAAAATTATGTCCGTTTCAGTGCACCCCCCATCCACGCAGACGCATCAGTCATTCTCAACACTTTGATTTTTTTTTTTCACAAAAATTCCTTTCTCACGGCGAGCGTACCGCAAATGATGTCGAGAGTGCAGGCAGTGACGAACTTGGTGATGTCGATTACACAGTGCGTCTGCTGCTGCAGCGCCTGCGCGAAGATTTCCCCTTGCTCGTTCATGATAGGTAGGAAGTCTTCGAGTATGCGAAAGTGGAACGCCGGCGTCAGCATCTTCCGCCGCGACTTCCACTTGGAGCCGGAACTGCAAAAGTAAAAAAAAAAAAAAATGTGTGGGATCTTCTTCCTATCTGTCAGTGGTAGTAGGGCTGTATTATCACTAGAACTAAAAGCCAAACACGCAAGAAAAAAATCAAGAAGAAGAAGAAGGTGTTATAGGGTATGCTGATTGTTTTTATCCGCTTAATTTAACCACCTGATTCATGGCCAATTCCCCGCAATGGGTATGCGCCACAAGCACTAAGGTGAAGAACAACAACAAAAATCAGGCACCAGGCATGCCGTGATGCTTGATGACTGCTGGAGAAGAAATAACAAATTATCAAGGGAAAGTACAACTAAAATAAAAGAAAACAATACGTGGCTTGGCCAGCTTCGTCTTCAGCGATGCCCACATGCAAAATAATCTTTGAAAGACTTTAGGTACCGGGAATAAGGCCCAAGAAGTTCTTGCGCATTCTTCTCACATTTCTGCTAGAGTCTGAACTGATGAACTCATGCTGACAGATCGTCGTGGCACAGAAAGAGACTCTCAGGCGGAGCAAATTGCTGGATCAGTCTGCCAGGCAAGCCTCGCCTGTAGTAACATTACCATCACCTGCTCTGTTCAGTGATTTGCATTGTTGAGGGCGCGCAAGATGCAGCAGAGCCTGTATTCTGCAATCAATGAGGGCAGGTTTTGCGCACAAACTAGGAGACTATAACACGCACCAGACACAGACAAGCATTGGTGTTTTTTTTTTCACGAGTTATTATGTCCCAGTTTGTGCACAAATGCTGCCATCATGCATAGACTATACAGATACCAACTCGCCCAAACCAGTGCCCTACTCAGCTGTATTCTGCGTACATTCGTATGAGGAATACAGCTGAACATACACGGCTTGCGCTGGACGGAGATGTGTGCAGTGAATATATAAAAGCAGCCGAACCTCCGTTGGTTACAACACAGCTGGTGCTCTCAAAGCTATAGTGCGGGATTCAACAAATCGTGCTTTGATGGGAGCGGTAGACACGACAATCGGCAGACAAGACTTTGATGGCAGCATCCTCTATTTCGGAGATGCTTTCGAGGAATCTTTTCAGTTTACCGCACTGCAATAGAGCCACCGAAATTCCATTCGATCGTAAAGAGCATACACTATAGCAACACATCAGCAAAATTGAGAAAGGGGATAATTCTTTGCACCGCAAGTCGGTGAATTAAGGTTATGAACAACCAGTGGCCCTAAAGCGACCGTGAGTTGTAAACTGGCACGGTTTCTATCGGAGGCGCCGTCTTTCGCGCATAACTAAATGACAGAAACGAGCATCCAAAAATGTCCAGAAAAAATATATCCTAGCCCCACATACTAAATTAAAGGTGCTGTTTTTAGCGACTGAAAACACTTACCACCTTGAGTGAGTCGGGGTCGGGGCCGAGTGGTTTTAACGAACGGATATCAAAATCGGTGATAAAAAAATCGTGTGCTGAAATAGTTCGTTTCATTATTAGCCACAGAGATGGATTATGATGATGATGATGATGAGGAGGATGATGATGATGACTGTATGAGCATTTCCTTTGAAGCGGCGTGATGGCACATGCCCGCAAGCTAGTTCTTTTAATTTTACTAGGGTCTAAATATTTAAATAGTTCTAAACACTAAGCTACATCAATGAAAAGAGTACGTTTTCTTCGTTGCATTTTTACCATTTATTTGCGTCCGCAATCTTCCAGCCGTCTCTAACTAGGCTCCCATGCCCAGAATAATTTACGTTTTCCCCATTGGTCCTTAAAACCCAAGGCCCGCGGGCAGGCCAGCTACTTTAACATTTGTCCCTGGAGGGATACTGCCACATTCCTAAAGGAGCATAATTAATGGTTTCTGCACCATTTCCACACTCTACGCACGAATCATCCTCTGAAAATTTTCTCCTAGAACACCGCGTTCTTAGACACCCTGATCTCGCTTCAAACAATAGGGCACTGCCACTTGAATTTTAAGTTTTTCCCTTGGGAAGTTATTGTTTTATTATTCAACATATTTTACTAGTTAATGTAGTGTCTCTGTTGCTATATCTAGCCAAGTAGTCCAAAGCCAGTTCGCAACTACGTAGCGTGAATACTGTTACATAGCCGCTTTATCGAACCGAATCTATATATGCAGTTCGCAACCCTGAAAGCGCAGCAATGGCGGATTCAGTAAAGCATGTGTCGGTTCCAATCGCGTGCCGTCATTATCCAATTCAATCGTTACATTTCATAGACACAACAGTTGGCTGGCTCTCCATCCCGTCTATCCAGTATACTGCTTCGGCATTTGTTCCGACTTTTCGTTTTGGACTGGTCAGCCTTATACGGCTTTCCTCCACGTTAGCTTATTTATTATTGGTTATCTTTACCCTCTCTGAACTATTTACATAATCTCACCGAGTGTAACCTAGACGCTCATCTATTTTAGTCTATATTACCTAGTTATCTTTCGAAGCAGGTTTTGCTCCGAGTATCCCACACTTCGGAAGACGCCCAGCCCACACCTACTTGTACTGCGTCACTTGTCTTTTTTCAACGCGCACCTATGGTGCTAGTCTTACAACAGTCCTTTTATTATTGCGATAGCGATTATATGAACACTCCAAAGCGGATTTCTGCCGTCGGCGTCGTCGGCGCCGTTGCCGTCGCCGTGAGGTTCCGTATGACGTCAACGGCGATGAAATCGTCACCGCGCTCCGGACGCTGTAAAGGCACGTTCACACCGACAGCGGAGCGTCTAAGTGGCCAAGCGGGTTTTCAACGCGGTGAGTCGGCGAGCGCATGTGCGAGTGAAAGCGCGAGAGGGACGCGCGCTTTCACGGGGAGCGAACGCAGGTCGGAGAGCAAACGCGCGTTCTGCACCGTGCTCCCTGAAGGGCTGCAGAATTAAGCGTCTCCTTCCTCCTTTAAAATCACCATATATAGAGAGCAAACGCGACTTCTTCCGCCACGCGAAAGGCTGGGGGGGGGGGGGGGAGGGCGGGAGGGAGGGAGGGGAGGCGACGTTAAGCTGCGGCACCAATTGCGTATTTATATACAAACGTTGCGAGGCGAGAAGGTGGTTAAGATTTCCGACGCTGCTCGACGAGTGTCCCATTCTGATCTCGTCGAAAACCTCCGAGCTGACTGTTGCCAGAGGCACCGGCAACAGTCATCGACGCCGCGCGCGTTCGGTGCGAACGCGGGAAAAACGCCGACGGGGTCGACAACAGTTCTGCGCGTTGCTGGTGCTGCTTCATGTCCAAGTTTATACAGCTGATAAAACTACTATCCTTACGCCGTATAACTCTCTACTAATTTGCTATCGCAATTGAAGCTTCGCCTTTCGGGTGAAACTGCGACAAATTTTTATTCTTCGGTCCCGGCTGTACTTCAAATTTTAAGCATAGTAACGAGTTCCCATAAGGTAGGCCCAGGAACCATAACGTCTTTACATATACACCTAGTACTGCGTCCTATTTGTGGTGCCTCCATAGCACTCTTCGTTTCATTAAGGCCGCGTTTCACTTGCCTTTATTTTTTAATATTTCTTGACGTTATTTTTAAATGCGAAGCATTTCTTGGCGTACATTTGCCACTTTGACAGTATCTATCTATCTATCTATCTATCTATCTATCTATCTATCTATCTATCTATCTATCTATCTATCTATCTATCTATCTATCTATCTATCTATCTATCTATCTATCTATCTATCTATCTATCTATCTATCTATCTAGCCGCCTACGTCTTGGTGCTTTCATGGTCGTATCGTTAACTTGGTATTTATAAAAATTGGCATACTATAATAAGAGTGTATGAAGAACGTAAATAATCGGTCATGACATGAATATCGTGACATGTGTGTCATGTAGGTGATGAAACAGCTCCCTACGTCTTGGTGCTCTCATGGACGTTTCGTTAACTTGGTCGGTACCAAAATTGGCATAGTATGACAACAGTGTATGACTAATATAAATGATAGGTCGTGACATGAATGTCATGACATGCGTGTCATGTAGGTCATGAAACAGCCGCCTAAAATCACAATGACCCAGCGAAAAAACAATAATTCAAAAAGCACTGAGATGGGTTCCGACGTGGGTACTAAGTAAAGAAAACACTAAAGGGTGGTGGTAGAAGCCATAGTCATGAGCATGACTCATCAAAAATGACAATGACTCAGCGAATAAAGATTAACATTCAAAAACCGCTAAAATGGGTTCGGAGGTGGGTACTAAGTGAAGCAAACACTAAAGGGTGGTGGTAGAAGCCATAGTCATGAGCATGACTCATCAAAAATGACAATGACTCAGCGAATAAAGATTAACATTCAAAAACCGCTAAAATGGGTTCGGAGGTGGGTACTAAGTGAAGCAAACACTAAACGGTGGTGGTAGAAGCCATAGTCATGAGCATGACTCATCAAAAATGACAATGACTCAGCGAATAAAGATTAACATTCAAAAACCGCTAAAATGGGTTCGGAGGTGGGTACTAAGTAAAGGAAACACTAAAGGGTGGTGGTAGAAGCCATAGTCATGAGCATGACTCATCAAAAATGACAATGACTCAGCGAATAAAGATTAACATTCAAAAACCGCTAAAATGGGTTCGGAGGTGGGTACTAAGTGAAGCAAACACTAAAGGGTGGTGGTAGAAGCCATAGTCATGAGCATGACTCATCAAAAATGACAATGACTCAGCGAATAAAGATTAACATTCAAAAACCGCTAAAATGGGTTCGGAGGTGGGTACTAAGTGAAGCAAACACTAAACGGTGGTGGTAGAAGCCATAGTCATGAGCATGACTCATCAAAAATGACAATGACTCAGCGAATAAAGATTAACATTCAAAAACCGCTAAAATGGGTTCGGAGGTGGGTACTAAGTAAAGGAAACACTAAAGGGTGGTGGTAGAAGCCATAGTCATGAGCATGACTCATCAAAAATGACAATGACTCAGCGAATAAAGATTAACATTCAAAAACCGCTAAAATGGGTTCGGAGGTGGGTACTAAGTGAAGCAAACACTAAAGGGTGGTGGTAGAAGCCATAGTCATGAGCATGACTCATCAAAAATGACAATGACTCAGCGAATAAAGATTAACATTCAAAAACCGCTAAAATGGGTTCGGAGGTGGGTACTAAGTGAAGCAAACACTAAAGGGTGGTGGTAGAAGCCATAGTCATGAGCACGACTAATCGAAAATGACAATGACTCAGCGAATAAACATTAACATTCAAAAACCGCTAAAATGGGTTTGGAGGTGGGTACTAAGTGAAGCAAACACTAAAGGGTGGTGGTAGAAGCCATAGTCATGAGCATGACTAATCAAAAATGACAATGACTCAGCGAATAAAGATTAACATTTAAAACCCGCTAAAACGGGTTCGGACGTGGGTACTAAGTGAAGGAAATACTAAAGGGGGGGGGGGGCTTTTTTTTAAGTACCCGTTTCTGTCTTTGGTCCATACTCCTAGCGTTTGTACTAAATACCCCCCGGTATTTCAGTTCCTTGTATTGTCACGGGCTGACCAGTCGCATCATTAAACACCGCGAAGCCTGATTTCATTACACCAAACTTAAATTCCGGAGCTTCACCCTCCTCTCCATGCATGCATGAAAGACCTGAACATCTACCTGACTTTTCTCTAGCAAAACAATTTCAACCCCGTACATTAGACAGGAAAGATGCTGCTCCAATGCCACATCATCTCATTTACATGAAAAATGGCCTAACTTGTCTCTATACCCTCTTTTCATGAAAGCTCTATAGCCTCTTTCACTGAAAACTCTGTGCTCGCTACTTTCCTGTTAGGAATGCTATAGTATACATCGCGCCGATAATGCGCATGTCGTTCGTGACCTGGAAGTACCGGGCGCACAGCGTTAAAAAAGGGAAAGGCACGCAAGCTAGTTGACGATTATTGCTTTGGGGTACAAGATAAGCCCTAAAGGATGCAAACGTATTTTAGAGTGTAACGTAAACATTTCTTTCACTCGATTCCAGTTCCTTTCTTATCATCTACACTTCATGGCTGGGCGATCCCGGTGATAACGTGGGCGGAGCGCCGCTTGGACCACTGACGAAGAGCGAGAAAGAATAGCCATTGGAATAGAATCGTTGCGTTATCCCGGCCGGCCTGTATATTACCGATGACACTGTACTCGAACGGTAACATTTATTGTAGGTTCTATCTCCGTTGTCCTTGTAAATCAAATTCATTCTGCTATGCATGCTGCCAACTTTCTGCGATTTTCTTGTCCCGCACGACTTTTCTAACCATTTTAACCATACTTTCTTGGCATTTTGTCCTCGTTGTCCATAATTAGTCTAATGAAATCTCATTCATTCCACGCTTTAGTGCAGATTGGAATTCATTCTTCCGCCTTTTTCTGGTAGAGAGTTTTCAGTTCTAATTTCTGCATTTTTCTTGTGTCCTTTAATCACCGCACGACACATGCTTGCGCCATCGTGGAAAATTCGAATTTTAAAGCTTAAGACGCGCCGCGTGATGGTGGAGTGGTCAAGTTCCATCTAAGTGTCCATAATCCCTGAGTATGATGCGTGGAAGCAACGAGTCAGCCAAAGAATGTACAGCTCTGCGGTATATTATTTCCATCGGCGTGAAATTTCAGGGAATGGCTCACAGAAAATTGGAATCAAACAAGTTTTCGTCTGCCCCGTCCGTCCCGGTCGGCTGCATCCCAATTCCCTTGAGTTACGTTTCTCTTTTTTTTTTCTCGCGCATGTTGGCGCGGTGCTATCGACCAGTAGCTTGGTGAGAGAGAGAGAATGCATGAAGAAATGAAAGAAGGCAGGAAAGGCAGGGAGGTTAACTAGACTATCCAGTTTGCTACTTTGCAGATGGGAAGGGGAAGTGAAAGAGAGAGATAGAAGGCAGACACGAAGCTTGGTGATTTCGCGTTTCGTAGTTGAACACATGTAGATGACATGTTGCGCGTGACAGACAGACGCATAAGTTCCCGCCAAGAAGACAAAAAAAAAAAAAATGCAACACCACCGTTCTCACTTGGATCCTTCTAGGAGAGCTCTCATGATGTGACGTATATACGCAAGAGCTTCCACCGCCAATAACTGCGATTCCTTGCTGTGCAAGGCAGACGATGAAACACGGCACTAAGGAGTGATAGAAAGACGACAGTGGCGCTGGCTCAGTTTTTGTCCCATATTTTAGCGCTGCTTTCCTCGAAACGTCGAAACAAACAGGCACAACCTGCACCAACGATTTCAGGAGTTTCGTCGATGGAGAAGCGGGGCATGAAGACATCTGAACGGGGGTCGCGCTCTGCGCTAACCTGGTCCGAGTTCACAAAGCCTGGGTCCGTATTCGTAAAAAAAAAAAAAAAAGGTTCTTATGCTGGAACCTCCGCTCGTTAGAGCAGGTGCCAGGTCATCTTGATGAACATATTAGCGAAGGCTGCAGGTCAATGGCAAACGGTTACTACAAACGAGAAGCTTTGCGATTTCGGCCGCAGTTCTTATACGCTAGAGCAGTTCGTAAGAACAGGCTCTAACCAAACGAACGCATTATTAACGAAAACAGCCTTCCAATGAAAGACAGTTCGCACAAAAAGAAAGCTTTGTTTTTCCGGGGCCAAATTCACTAAGCTCTTCGTGTGTAAGAGGTGATTGCCATTGGCAGGCTGCACTCGGAAATAACATGCACAACTTGATGATTGGCCAGCATCTGTTCCTATGCAAGTAGTTACAGCGCAATAACTCTTTTTTGTGAATACGGACTTTGGATTCCGGTTCTTACGGCAGCAGAATCTAGAAGAGCGGAGCAAGTTATTAAGCGTGATGCCAATGACGTGGAACCTTCGGAAAGCTACGCAGTTTACACGGACAGACGCTGTCGCCGCTGGGGTGCATCGTGGCACCATTTCTGAGGTTTGTATCTCAACGACGGTCACCGAAGCCCACCTGCTGCGCGAAAGCCGCCTCAAGGACCTGGGTTAAGCGGCGTAATCATTATCGTTCGCCATGCGGCCGGCGTTTTGACGATTACTAAAATTAGCGATAAGAAGTCGGAAACCCTTGCGTAAACGCTTCTGTTTGTGCCAGAAACTGACGAGTTATCGTTCAAGGAAGCTGGTCCAAGGCCCGTATACTCAAGAAACAACTCGTACGCTAGAGCGGGTCGTAAAGACAAATGCCTACCGATCGCGACAGCGAACATATTTTTTAGCGAACGCGGCCCGTCAATGATGTACATCTATTACGAACCAAAAGCTTTTAGGCTTCGGCCCCCAAGTTGATTGTAATGTTTTTCCAGACTTCATTCCACCTCTCCGACTCTTGCTTGCTCAGTCAGTTCTTTAACCGCTGACAGATGATACCTGTAAGGCAGGGTGATACGATAGTTGTAGTTCTGGGGATCAGTTGGAGAGGTTGGAAGCACGTGCCTACCACCACTACATTTTACTTATACATAGACTAAGGCACCATTACTAACAAAAGTTACTCAGAAATACTCATTAACACGTAAAGATGAAAAAGACCCAAATGCTGAATGATGTGATGTCCCCCTTAGCGCCAAATTGAACTAAAAAAAAGCGAATAAAATTTAAGTTCGAGCGCATGCATACCCAGTACAAAGTAAAAACAAATTGCATTAAATGAAAATAACTGAAAACAAAAGAGAATGAAAGCCCCTCGACGGCGCTCGGTGCCTCTCCTCCTCGCCCTCTCCTTTCGCTCTCGCGTGTGAGAGTCTCGGCGGAGCTCAAAATACTCTGCCGGGAAAGGTCTAGAGCAGGTGTAGAATGCTATAGGTGCCGTACAGTATCCGCGTTGCAGTGACGGCATTTGACGGTGGTTGCAGGAATTTCGGGCTGTCGTTGTGGCAGCAGCACCGCATCTCTCGTCATCGTCACTGCTCTAATTCGTTCATGCATTTCGATATTAGCCTAAAGACAGACAAGCGTTTGTTTCCTCACACGTAAGGCGCGTCCATTTCCGCAGCACATCTAAAAGGACTTTATCATCATCTCTCAAACCCGCCGTGGTTGCTTAGTGGCTATGGTGTTGGGCTAGCTGCTAGGCACGAGGTCGCGGGGTCGCATCCCGGCCACGGCGGCTGCATTTCGATGGGGGCGAAATGCGAAAATACCTGTGTACCTAGGTTTAGGTGCACGTTAAAGAACCCCAGGTGGTCCAAATTATTCCGGAGTCCCCCACTACGGCGTGCCTCATAATCAGATCGTGGTTATGGCACGTAAAGCCCCATAATTTTTTTAAATATCTGAAACTGTTGTGCGAGTGTCAGAATCTGTTGACAAAGTGCCTCGCTTGGACAGCGTTGCACAGCGCGTGCTTTGAATAGCTGAACGAGATGCGGCCACCACGCGGCAAGCGCGGGGTCTGGGAACAATGGGCAGTGCAGCACACCATCAGTTTTGTTGCGTGAGCGAGTGGCCAAAGGCGAGAGCAGATGCGTCGGTGAGCGAGAAGAAGACTCCGCAGCGTTGGAAGTGTCTGCTGACGCCCACGCTGCTGCTGCGCGCCCGTGTCATGCCATCGTGAATACGGGCGGCAGCAAAATTTTCAAAGCCAAAAAATAGAATGTTAATAGTAACAGAAGATTTGCAGATCCAACGGACACGATAGAAATAACATGAATAAGCGGAAATGGTTTACAGCTAACGGTTATGCGGCGTATAAATGTCTTTACTTTGATCTTATGCAATGTTCATGTTTATCCACGACAAAGGTCACAACTTTCTTGTCACGTATACTCTTTATGCTCATGCACTGCATGCACTCAGCGATGTCACAGTACATAGGACCATGGTGGCAACATGTTTTGATGGAAATTCAAAATCTTCCGCATTAGTTACCATTGACCCTTCCCTTGAATTTCGTATTTCACGCACGTCAAATGCCAGCAGATCTTTTTTGAAAAACTAGTTTGCCGCTTGAGGCTTGGTACCGCGTTTACAAAACATTTTCTGTATAAAATGTCTCCCGCTGATAGTCCGCAATGCATTTGTGGCCACGGGGATGAAGACATACATAATCTATTGCTAGAACGGCGAAGACATGTTATTGAAAGACGCCATCTGGATACGCCCCTTAATGGCAATAGACCGCAGGCCCTTAAGCATATAGGCCCATGACCAACATATATATTAAAAAGGCGAGTGCCCCACAGAGATTTCTGGGAGTAATATTGTTCGAAATTATTGATTGCACTTTATATTCCTTTCTGTGCCGAAATTCATTAAGATTTTCGTGACCTGACTTTGTGCTTTCTGTATTTAGTGTAAGAGAGCTGATTTTACGTTATAGTGTGCCGTGTGTGACCTCTGATGTGATCGGTCTCTATTGTATGGGAGCTGAATTTGAGTTTTAGTGTGCTTTATGTGACCTATTTTGCGAGTGGCCTCTTTTACATTTATGTGAGTTGATCTTATGCTCAAATTCATTTTATGTGATTTGCGGGGTGAACTGTTTCAGTGCTTTTACGTCACCTGGCTGTTTGGGTTTTTCGTACATGTTGCCTTTCTTGTATTCAGTGCTGGTTTGTTATTGTTAACGTGGTCACCGGATAAAGACAAACAAGTACGCGCGTTACTATTTACCATATATTTGTACCATGTGAAAAGGAATAGCCGGCGCCGCCTAAAGGCGCCAACATCTCCTAAATTTTACGCATTAAAAAAAAAAAAGCCGGGACGAAGACAATTTATGATACTCGTCGAGGAAAGAATAGTGATGACGTGTTTATGCATATACACTATCAGTACTTTGAAGCAAATGTTGCATGAAAGAAAAAAACGCTGGGTTATAAGCTTATAGTCGGTTAAACTGACGCAGCTAAACGTAATTACACTGGCACAGTCATTACAACTGGTGTGTTATAAGTAATTGGAGAACGTGTTCGCTATAATAGAGGTGATTTAAACGGCAGTTGCCTGATTCTACAAACAAACAAAACAAATGGCAGAACTCATCTACGATCCCTATCCAAGTATGCGAATAGCCGAAAAGTGTCATGTATAAGGCGTGCACCTCTCTCATGCTTCTCTCTGGACACGATGGGTCATCTAGTGGCGCCGCCTCGAAGTCCGCGTATGTCCAGTGGCACATACCCACGGGAACATACCCACGGGAACGGTCAGCACTTTCAGACTGCACTATCTTTTGGACCAACCCATAATTTTTGTTAGATAGATAGATAGCTAGCTAGCTAGCTAGATAGATAGATAGATAGATAGATAGATAGATAGATAGATAGATAGATAGATAGATAGATAGATAGATAGATAGATAGATAGATAGACAGACAGACAGACAGCCGGAAAGAAAGCTGGTCTGACAATGCCAAGAATGCTATTTGCATTAAAAGAGTGCTGAGCAAGTGAAATGCAAAGAATCTCACTCTTGTTTTGAGTCACGTCTGCTATCGCTGAACGAGAAATTCTGCGCACACACCGTAGGATCTTTCAGTAAGTTACATGTCACATAGTGCTCCAATCTTAGCCTGGCTCTCTGATGTGCGCCCGTATTCACAGAGAGAGAGAGAGAGAGAGAGAGAGAAGGGACGAAGGAAAGGCAGGGAGGTTAACCAGACTTTGCCCTGTTTCAGCTAATTCACAGAGCATTTTCTACACTCGGGCAGTTCCTAAGAACAGACACCGGCCAATCCCAATGATGAACATATTATTATGGGTCGCGGCCAGTCAACGACAACAAAAAGCTTTGTGAATTCGAGATCTTGTTTTAAACGTAACACCTGTGTAACAAAGCGCAAGTATATCAGCAGTGCGGGTACAAAGGCTAAGCATTTTTCTCAAACATGTATCTTTCCTCGGCATGCTATCCCTGTGACTTGAAAGTGTGGACTCTAAATGATGCAGTCAGCATAATCGGCACACATTTCGCAGGTATGATCCACGTCTATATCAAAATAGCATGTCAATATGTTTAAAGGAGAGAGAGAGAGAGAGAGAGAGAGAGAGAGAGAGAGACATGTTTTAATGTGATGCTGGAGATGTTAGCCTAGCTAATCGCCTGACATGCTACTCCAGAATATGTTTCAAGGGTTTAATATTAATTAAGTTAAGCTGAATTATTAACACATATATGCTTGAAGTTTGGTAAGTTGGACTTTTTAAAATATTTTTTGTATAAAGGCCTCTCAGAGGTTTTAGTATATAGTATCAGCAGTTTCTTGATGGAAAGTTTTGTTGCAACTGCCGTTATTGAACCATCCTACATATAGGACACTAGGCAAATGTAGTCTTTATCAGGTGTAATAAAATATAAAACATTTCACACTAACTCTCATGTCAAATTTCTTACAATACATGGTAGTTTTTTTATGGCAGTGGCAATAAACAGTTTATTATACTGCGCAGCCTAGATGTTCTCGAAGGAGCCAAATCAATTTTCTGCTTGCAACAAAGAATGTCGACACTTTCCATGCAATGAGTTATAGCCATAAGCCTTCTGGTATGAGACTACTAGAAGCCTTTGAAAAGCGCACAAGTCAGCTTTAATTAAGACTTTCACCTTGCACAGCTGGAACGCATTGTTGACATAGACGCACGCACGCACGCACGCACGCACGCACGCATGCACGCACGCACGCACATACACACCAAAAAAGTAAAGTAACTAGGGAAGAACACCACTTCTCGCCTTTATATGACAGTGCAGTATACGGCAATGTTTTGATCTTGCCCCTCTACTTTACCCGTGTAAGTGATTGTAACCTTGCGATTGTAAAAGATTTTGACTTTTTACCACGACACTTGAATTGCTTTCTCTCGAGTGTCTTATTACCAGTTGTTTGCGTAGGCAGGATTTGTGCCCCTATCGATGGCAGTTGCTAGCTTTCTCTTTCCCTATTTCGCTCTCTATGCACTGTATGTGTGTTTTCATATCCAATAATAATAATAACTCCACAGCGTGAGCTTTATATGCGACTGAAACAGTTCTGTAGCGCTTGCAGTGATAGACGATTATCTCAGAACCACAATCAACTCGGTAATCGAAAGCTGGCAGCCAAGCTTTTAAAACCACTTAAATCAATACGGTTTCAACGGTATTTATCCGTCTAGGAAAGGCGCATCAAAGCACTTTCTCTTATATCATGTATCGCGTAAGCAGTGATTGTTTTACTGTGCATAGTAGCTATTTGAATTGTCAAATAATGTATTTAATCTGTCGACGTTGTTTGATAATAGCGTTCATTTGCTGTGTATAGAATCACCACGTTGTATTATTTACCAAGGGTCCCACTACAGTTCTTTCACTTTGGGACCCTTGTCTGTATATTACTGATGTTGTAACAACTTTTTTGGAACTAATAAAATCTGAATCTGAATCTGAATCTATGCAAAAGAAAGGTGGCCACTTCATCGGCGAAAAGTTTTTCGAATGCATCCGATTGTAGTCTGGGTTGTTTTTCATCGAATGGCGGGCCGCAGAAATGTGTGCTAGGAAAACTCATTCACATCGCGCTTGCGTTCTCTTTCTACAGAATATTGGACATTATGCTGGTGGCTCACTGATGGCTCATTACTGCACTGGAAAACTTTGCCTACTGCTTCAGCCATAAAAATGCTGTCCGGCGAAAGGTTCATGCTGGTGGTGTAATGATAACTGATTCTCTCATCAGTTACGGCCGCAGTGGGACTTTCAGGTGGAAGATCTAGATGGATGAGGGCACGTCATCACGAGTATTAGTTGGGTTAAAAATAATCGTCAGCCTTTGTGAAGCTTTGTTTAAAGAAATGAAGTATTCAAGCCATTAGACTGGGAAGGCTTAGAAGTGAGGATCAACGGCGAATATCTCAGCAACATTCGGTTTGCAAAAGACATTGCCCTGTTCAGCAACACTGGGGACGAATTACAACAAACGATTGAGGACCTTAACCGAGAAAGTGCAAGAGTGGGATTGAAGATTAATATGCATAAGACAAAAATAATGTTCAACAGCCTGGCAAGAGAACAAGAATTCAGGATCGCCAGTCAGCCTCTGGAGTCTGTAAAGGAGTACGTTTATCTAGGTCAACTACTCACAGGGGATCCGGATGGTGAGAATAAAATTTACAGAATAATAAAAATGGGTTGTAGTGCATACGGCAGGCATTGCCAAATCCTGACTGGGAGCTTACCACGTTCGCTGGAAATAAAAGTGTACAATCATTGCATTCTACCGATGCTAACATATGGGGCAGAAACTTGGAGGTTAACAAAGAAGCTGGAGAACAAGTTAAGGGCCGCACAATGAGCGATGAAACGAAAAATGTTAGGCGTAACGTTAAGAGACAGGAAGAGAGCGGTGTGAATCAGAGAGCAGACGGGCATAAAACGGAGGTTCTAGTTGACAGTAAAAGAAAGAAATGGAGCTGGGCAGGCCATGTAATGCGTAGGGTAGATAACCGGTGGATCATTAGAGTTACAGAATGTGTGCCAAGAGAACGGAAGCGCAGTCGTGGACGGCAGAAAACTAGGTATGGAATTAGAAAATTTGCCGGTGAAAATTGGG
The DNA here is from genome assembly GCF_013339745.2 of Dermacentor silvarum. NCBI lineage: Eukaryota > Metazoa > Arthropoda > Arachnida > Ixodida > Ixodidae > Dermacentor > Dermacentor silvarum. The sequence continues at coordinate 229,289,971 of NC_051154.1, read as the reverse complement.
ATCAGCTAGCGCAAGACAGGGGTAATTGGAGATCGCAGGGAGAGGACTTCGTCCTGGATTGGACATACAGATAGGCTGCTGATGATGATTATGAGCAAGGAATATCCTCCCTCCAAACAAAAAGGAACAAAACAGTTTATGTGACCCACACGAATTCTTGATTACGTTAGTCTCTATCGATCTTATTCAAAAACTTCTGCCATCCATCGGCAGCCTAGCGTAAATCCACCATGGTTAAGAGGAGCCACTGGAATGATGGTGGTAGTGGTGTTGGGTTGTAGCAACAGGCAGGTTTAGCCTGGCGATCAAGGCCGCCAATTGCTCCACCTGAGCGTCTCTTACAATACCACTACAGTCTTTCACCACATGTCCAGCAAAAGAGTCTCTCTTAAGAATGCGATAAGGAGGCGTGAACACAAGGTGTTGCACGCACTCATGCGGAAGGTCCTTATTTTGCAGATTCTCCAGGAGAGCGTCCCTCTTATCTTGGAATTTCGGGCACCACCACAGAAAGTGTTCAATTTCTCCTGTCTCGTCACTTACCGTACAGTTCGGAGAATCGATACGCCCCGTCTTAAATAACCATGCTGGTGTTCGAGCAGATGCTGTCATTATTCGATATAGAAGTGAGGCTTCCTCTCGACTAAATCTGTTGGTTACGCAGGGCATATGTGGGGGAACCCAAAGTCACTCAAAGTGATTTTAAATGCCAGATTTTTAACTTGATTACTATGTGGGGCCTTGACTTTGGGAAGATGACCGAGCGTTGTGTATGCAAGAGCATCAGCTTTCTCGTTGCCGGCAATACCTATGGGGGAGGGAATCCACTGAAACTTTACTTTCAAGCCTTTGTTGACAAGTTCTTTCACGAGGGCTAGGGATTTGCGCGGGAACTTGATGGACGGTAAACCACGGTAGAGCTGTGGCAACGCGGCCTTGAGTCCGTAAGGAGAGCAACATTCTGCGGAGGCAAAGTCATTAGTTTGCGCAGAGCAGCAGCTATTGCCACGCCTTCCACAACTGTCGACGAGGTTATACAGTCCAGACGGCCAGACCAAGTATATGTCAGAGTGTGAATATAGAATGCAGCTGCGCAGCGGTCTTCGTCTACTTTGACAGAGCTATCTGTGTATACTTGTAGGTAATCCAGGTAAGTCGTGTGACTTGGCAGAACTAGTGACTTGGCTTCTGCAGAGGGAGTGGAGCTCTTTGACGGCAATCGTGGTACACTTAAGTTGCATGGGATATCTTCGAATGTCCAGGGCAGGTCTACCTTTTCCCTCTGTCTCGAGCAGCGCAATCCTAAGACTCGAAGCATGTTCAGTGGTGCATAAAAATGCGAACTGCAATGAGCGCCGCGGTGAGAGCAGGTTACGGCGCGTCCTGCGTGCTAACTCAGCATCTAAATCAAGCTCAATGTGTTATATTGCAAAGTACATTTATGGAAAGTGCCTCACGATCAGATCGGGGTTTTGGCACTTAAAAACCCAGAATTTAAATTCATGGAAGAATACTCTACTCGAAATGGGCAAGGTGGGCATCTTATAAGTTATTCATATCTCGTTACCTGTAACTTGAAAGGGCGGCAAACGTGAATTCAGACACTCGGTTGTACACACGTAAGGTTATCGTTGGGTTAAGCGGATTATATTTTTACAGAAGTCGTATGCTTGAGAATTGTCCCTGATTTAAACATTGCTTTTTGTCGTTTCCCCATGGCGCCTTACTATATGCCTTTTCTCATGTTTTGTATGTATCGGTCTCATGCCATCATCAGTTATACATCGAATGCCAGAAAGTTACTTGTAGCACCAGCGCCAACCACATTTAATGTTCGTTAAAGTTCGTTTGTTTATATGCATACGTGCCAATTTGCCCCAGAAGCTTAGAGTCTGTTTTATATATCCTCCATTATTTAGCCTGCGCCTGAAAGCAGCTCGTTTTTTTTTTCTTTGTTTCTGAGAGGGGCGTAGGGAGTAGTGTTTTTAACGCAAGCGCAGTATATTTTATTAACTGAATGTTAAGACACTCGACGATTTCTACTGCAGAAATGAAAAAAAAAAGCGAGACTTGCTTGAAACAAAATTACTGCGATTGGAAAGCAAGGAAAAAGTCAGCTGTTTCCTATCATGAAAGACCGGTAATGTCGTCATGTTTGTCACATATAATTAAAGGTAATTGAGATATACATATATTTTAATACGGCTAGGCTGGACGGGACTGGTTGCGACTCCTCTATTGCTAATAATTGAGTGCGGTTCATGAAGTGCAGCCGCAACGTTACCTCAAGGGGTGCTTGAATTCTGTCTCTACTGTTGCTTCAATATAATGGTTCATTTGTATAATTTAAACACGGAACTACGTAACCCATGCCGCCTTTACTCGCAAAAGTTACTCCTATGTGATGGCCGCAGCGGGCTCTCTCGCAGCCAGAGAAATCGTCCAACATGGCGTCCGCAAGCTAGTTGCACCGCGCCGCCAACACACGGCGGCACTTTTGCATGAGGTCTATTGAATAACATGTCGGCCACGCCCATTAATATATGCTCTTCGAAATCACACCCAATCTGACTAGTGTCCTGTATGTACGACGTCGCTTTTTGAAATGTCGTAAGGGACGAAGTTTTAAATATAAAATAGATATCCTGTCGTATATGCATCCTAATTTTGTCCTATCTTTGGACAGTATAAAATTAAGCTGATTTGTTAAACGCTTCTTCAATAGCGTTTTACGCTTCTTCAATAGAAAAATGACAACTCTTGCCTTATAGGGGGCTTGGTAAATGAAATACACGCGGCTTCAACGTGGCGACGTCGCGTTGGAGTTTTCTCGCCATGTCGTCGTAGTTTTTAACAGCCTCTACTGTGGTTGTGTTTAAATGCAAAGTAGATTACCATTAAAATCAAGAAAGAGCTCCACGTAACAAGTTTGGAGAAAATTACTGCACCATAACGGGCCGTATGCGAGATAAGAGATCCATGACGTCTCGCTGACATACTGGCCCTGAGGTCTTGCCGTGAAATTCGAAAAGGGGAAGCTTGGCCTCCATTTTCGGCTGTAATAATCGTATCTTATTCACAAAAAGTTCTTACGATAAAATTGTTCGTAAGAGCAAATTCCAGCCAATCTCGACGCTATCCATATTATTAGAGAAGGCGCGAAGCCAATATCAAAGAGCACTTAGGAACGAAGAGCTTTGTGGATTCAGTCTTTTCTGCCAGGTTAATAAAGTAAAGGATTGAAAGACTACTTTACCAGCATTAACTGATGAGTCCCTTTCTTTATATATAGTCCCCTTTAAGAAAGGAAGACTGCGTAATCAAAACGTTGTTCTCCTTGTTCATTGCAATGGATTTATAATTAAACTATAACAAGGTGTACGCAGCAATTATTTAATTACCAGTCTGTGTGTCCTCAACGAGGCTTTCTATCGTTTTTATTATCACTATATTGTATCGCTTCCTACTTCATTTGCAATGACCCATGAGGAGCCTGCCTTTTGCATCACTTGCGCACCATTACTCCCTGTTCCCACTGCCGCGCACTGGGCCACGTAACATAGCGGCACCTTGACCCTTAGGGTACTTATGTAAACAAAAGAACAAAGGACGCGCTAAGCAACTGTGCGTCTGCGGCGATCGCCTTAGCACGCTGCGCATGCGGTCGAGCGCACAGTTTAGTTGGCGACAAAAAAATTACTCCAAATTCTCTCTCCCTCTCGCTCACACACACGCACGCACATTTACACACACACACACACACACACACACACACACACACACACACACACACACACACACACACACACACACACACACACACACACACACACACACACACACACACACACACACATTCACCCACGCACGCGCACTCGCATGTACACAAACACACACACCCATGCACACACACTCGCATGTACACAAACACACACACCCATGCACACACACTCACATGTACGCAAACACACACACACACACACACACACACACACACACACACACACACACACACACACACACACACACACACACACACACACACACACACACACACACACACACACACACACACACACATGCACACACGCACGCACGCGCACTCGCATGTACACAAACACACGCACACACACACACCCATGCACACACGCTCGCACGCTCACACATGCACACAAGCACACGTGCACACATGCACTCACATGTACACAAACGAACACACACCCATGCACACACGCACGCGCACGCACTTAGCAATGAAGACATGCACAGAAACGCGTGCACAAAAGGCATTCCACGAGCACGCAAAAGTTGGGCCGACAGTATTCTCACCGGAAGCAACTAAAATTTTGTTACACAGAGCAGATCTAAAATCCCAGTACAGGTCGGAAACAGAGATTTGGAAATTCAAAGATTTAGCTATATGTAAAGCTATCCGTGTTTTCTATCTGTTATAGAGCCTTTTCTTTACTTCGACCGAGTTTTTATAAGAAGCCTCCAAAATTTACTCTATACACATCCCTACAGATCAAATAAATCCCCTGGCGAGGATTGTTCGAAAGAAAAAGCAAAGCAATCATTTCACTAATTCAACTAGTTTCATCAATAAACTTTTAGTTACAATCTTTACGGCATCTGTTTATATTGGAAAGTTGAATGGAATCGTCATAAAAGCCTATTTTCGTCTTTGTAGATTTCAAAATGGTCCCGTAGAACGAAAAAAAAAAGTCAGGCCCCTTCCACGCTGTGAAGAGGTAAGTCCAGCGAAGCTGGCGCTCTGGTGAGATTTGCTATGTTGGGGTTTAGCTGTATTGGGGATTTGCTATGTTGAATTTGGGCACAAAATTCTAAACCAGCCCTTTCGCTAAGTACTCGGGAAAGAGGCTTCGGAGCTAGCTCCGAGTAGCACAATGGGGTATTTTTTAACCCTTGGACGATGGCCATACAATGCCTGTCTCTGAAAGAACTGGCTCGGCGTCCACGGACGACTGCGTTCCCAGCGCGTTCCTTACGCTTTTCTACGACGTTCCCAGACAAGAGTCCTTGACCAAAGCTGCGTATATACAACGAACGCTAACTCCTCTCACACCCCATTCCTCCGTTGACCTACTTTTTTCGTACACTGCCATTCGTTGGCGCGCCTTACGCTCTCCCCTCCAACGCGAGTATTGGACGGCGCGACTCACGTCAACCCCCCTCCCCATTATCATTTTCATCTGCACCCTCTCAAGCATTCTCACAGGGTTGAGCTCTTCTTTTCCTCTCCTCTCCCGCTAGGTCACGTGAATCTTCTACACGCGGACACGATCTCCTGGAACCTATAGCCCTTAAATTATGGGGTTTTACGCGCCAAAACCACCATCTGATTATGAGGCACGCCGTAGTGGGGGACTCCGGAAATTTGGACCACCTGGGGTTCCTTAACGTGCACCTAAATCTAAGTACACGAGTGTTTTCGCATTTCGCCCCCATCGAAATGTGGCCGCCGTGGCCGGGATTCGATCCCGCGACCTCGTGCTCAGCAGCCCAACACTACAGCCACTAAGCAACCCCGGCGGGTCTATAGCCCTTTACATCTTCGCTGTAAAACTGGCGTCAGATTATTCGTTTAATTTATCTGGTTACTCACGCGGCACCGCGAAATGCGGCTCGCGGTGCAACCCCTCCGTGGCGTAGTAGGGCGGCGTAAAATAACGCTTCGCCATATACCAGACGAGAAAGGTGTCTGTCTCGCCCCTGCTGCTGAAGTGACTACGCAACTTTGAGCAAAGTGTCGCAAAGCTCGTGTGAACAGGGAATCGCGATGATAGCTTCATTTAGGCCACATTTTTTTGCTTCACAGAGGGGTTGGGCAAACAACCACGCTTCGCGGTGCCGCGTGCGTAATCAGGCAAAGTGAACGAATATAGTGTGACGCCAGTTTATTAACTGGACTTGTATTACGGTTCTCTTCAGCCTTGCAACGGAAACATGCGCCATAAGGTTTGTAAACAAGAAGATAATTAATGCCATTAGTTTAATTAGTAAATTAATTGCCTTGGTATTTTTCTTCTTGCAATTGATGGGCGCCGGGGCAGTTATTTCACTGTAAAGACGTAATTCAGATAAATTTTGAAGGCTTTTTAAAAACAAAGTGCTTGGAAGTAATCAAAGAAATGCTGTATTTGTAAAATAAGCGATATATAGGATACGGATAGCCATCTTCGCACAGGGCGTTAAACCACTTACAGCGGGTGATGAGCATTACAGCATTATGCTTCTTAATCAAGAATTCGATGGAACACCTTATGGTCAGCTGAAAACATCATCAATCATGTTTTCTTTTCCTTTTTTTTCTGTATTTTTTTTTACATTGGTCAGCAACCTGTTCAAATAGTGAGGCATTATACTTCGTGTAGAAACATGCTTGCTAAATTTCCAATTTCTTGTTTGGTTTCTTTTTCAAACAATATGTATCTATTCAAGCAAATATTTCACGAACGCAGGCTGTCTAATCTAGTTAATACTGTTCTACATGATGGCTGCGAGTTGAACGAAAATAATTTTAAAAAACGTGTCTATCGATGACGTGAGTGTACTGCGTGATTTTGTGCTGTTGCTGAGGAAGGGAGTATATCTGCCCATGTCGGTTCACCTTCGAACGCACTGAAGGAATACTACTGCAGCGCGAACACGATGAGGCTTTGAGAAGAGCGCATGAAAACCCTTGCAACGGCTCTAACTGTTTATGTGCTGTTCCTGTGTCTTCGTTTTGTTTTTGCTCCGCCTGTATTCAAAGATGGCATAACGACGCGCTCACATCGCAAGCCTGGTTAAAGAGTATTTCTGCTTTTCCAGTCCACAGGTGCATTGTCGTGATAGCACGAAAGTACGAGTCCACACTAATTACAGAAAGCTACGCTGTATTTTCTAAGGGCGCTTGGCCGGCGCAAAGGTTTAAGTGCCGCGATCAGACTGCAGGTGCAGCTGTTCTTGCCTCTTCTGCTGTACTACCTCGGGAAGGCAAACAGCCTGCACGCAGAAATGAAGCCTTTGCTTCTTTGTTCATTTGTTCTTTTGTCGTTGTTGCTTCCTTTATTTGACATTCGTTAGTCGCTGCAGTTTGCTTTTGATTATTGGGATGGCCGGCCCTTTGGTGGCCTACGTTCTCAGGATCTCATCATTTAATAAGCAGCAACGCCCGATCCGTTTCGAGCCGTGTTTTTTTTTTTGGGCTTCACCGCATGCGACTCTGTTAATCAGTGAAGACGACGTGCCGTCTTGCTTAGACGTGGGTTTTGATAGCTCTCGTTATTTTTCCGTCAGCGGGGCCATGTCAGCGCTTGATCCGCTTTGTTAATGACGATAGTCAGCGTACAGATCTAAAAACTCGTCTTCGTTCGGTCTGCTGGTTTGTCATAACAAAATATTGGTGAGCAGAAGAAAGTAAGTAAGAAAGAAACAAAGAAAAAGAGAGAAAAGGAAGGAAAGAAAATCACTGTCTTAAAGGTGGGGCTGCGAATCATAACTTTTCGTTTGCGAACCAGCTGTGTTAACCATTGTACCGGGGCAGTTTCTTTTTTTTTAGCCTCCTATCGAGCATTATTATCAGCCTCAAAAAAAAAAAAAAAAAAAAAAAAAAACATGCCACCGCCATGCTTATAGTGGTACTCATATAGACATACCCTACGTGGCACAACACGCGGTTTTGCTGAAGTTACGGAATAGTAGGGCCATGTTATCAGCTGCTAGTACTTTAAGAAATGAAGTGTCGCAGTTCTTTTTTTTCGCTGTCTTGAGTAGACAGTCTCACGAAATGTCCCCGTGTGCTCACGTGTGGAATGTGATCCACAAGAATTTGTCAAAGCATTGTCTGTTGTTTTTAGAGACATCTTAAAACTTACTTTCTTTTTTAATAGACACTGACAAGATTACTGTTTGGACTCATTAAAACCCCGAGCCAAATATCGAGTAGAAACCTTCGAATTACCGAGGGCGATAAATATTCTTAGTTTCCCAGCAGGAAGAATTAGAAAACAGATTGAAGTTTCCAGAAAGGAAATGAGAGAGCAGGAATCTTTTGCTACAATGCAATGTGTTCATGGTGCACAAAAAAATATATATATATATTTCGCAGCCGTAAGCTTTAGTATGCATGCTTATGCGAGGGGCTTTCAAGGCACACAGCGGCGTGCAAGGGCTGTTTCTTGTGCAGCTTGCGCCGCGGCACGCTGATGGTACATATTTCTAAAAACAGCATGCGCATTCTCTGGACGTGATACCAAAAAAAAAATAGTGTACCAAAGGTACATAAGAAAAAAGTGACAGCCCCCTGTCGAACACGCCTTCTTTTCAGACACGTGCCTCGACGCGGGGTCGCACGAAGGCTTCAAAGTTGCCCCCGCGTGTTTTTGCATCACGTTTGGCAGTCTACTTGGCGAGGGTGTGCCCCAACACGTTCACTCGTAGTAATATTTGCCTTTCGTCCGACAAAATAAGAAAGCAAACGAGACCTCACCAAGAGGGTCCTTACCTGGTGAGAAGACCGGTTCCCAGCCAAGCATGGAGCAGCGAGTACAAGATAGGCTTCTTCAGGTTCGTCGAACAGTTGAGTACAGACTGCGTCACAGAGAAAATGTACAGAAAAAAAAAGCACATTAGCAGCGAAATCTGACCTCGAAAACCAGCTACTTCGGCTAAGATGTTATTGTAGATGCCCTTGGAATTGCTTATTCATCGTTTGACGGCCTCATTCGGAGTAGGTAGGCATCGACCGATGTCATAGTGAATGAAAGTTCAAGTTAAGCGCAAGCACAAACACTCGGACTACTCATCAGCACACAAACGACTACGTAGACAACATTGGTACAATGGCCTGTGTCAAACACCGCACAATATACCTATAGAAATAAGTCAGCAAAGGCTGGTGCATCCGCAAAGAGTTGTGGGTATACGTACGTAGAAATTTGTGCATGCATATAATTTCCATGTCAGTATATCCACAGCGCTTGGGGGATGCACCAGCTTGTTTGCGCATACTAAAACAAGCAATCCTTGCGCATACTAAAACACGAGGCGAAATTCATCTGCAGACCAATTTTGACTCGTATTTTAGTATACGCAAGCATTGCTTTAAACCCTTAAATGTATAGCTCAATCTAGGTGTGATAAATGGGATGAACAGCGGGCAGATTTTGGCCACTTCTCTTTCTCCCTCTAAGTATTAGAGTAAGAGAAGTCTCAGCAACTAGGTAGGGATAAATGATAACAAAACATGACAGAGTACATGACAGAGGAACGAAGACGACCATACAACCGCCGACTATAAGTTCAAAGCTCGCGCAGTGCTGAAAAAGAAAGAAGGCAGACACGTTTGTGTTGTCCTCTTCATTCATAATGTTGCCGTGTTTTGTAGACCTATAGCTGCCTTTTCTTCGCGCAAATTCCTGTAAGCCCTCTCCCTCGTTATCCTTACCCCCCCCCCCCCCTCCGCTCTCTCCTGCAAGTGCAAAAATGTTACGTCAAGCATAGTTTGAAAGTCAAATAGCAGTCGCCTATTGTAGGAACATCAAATTCATGGATATATTGCGGACAGCATCCCTCAGAGAGTCAGATGCATTTGCGGAGCGGGAACCAGAGCCCTATACTGGCGCTAAGTTGAGAAAAAATGGACTCGCCATCCCGGCCCTGCGAAAGTGGATGTCCAGTGAAGATGTTGGAAACAACCACTACAACTGCTGAGGGGGGTATGCAATGCTTTATTGCTTTAGAGTAATGGTAGTGATGGGAGTAATGGTAATTTTGGCAGTACGCAGCCGCTGGTGGTATTGCCGCTTCTTTTTCCCTGCTCCTCGGGAGCCCTAACTACGCGTTGCGTACCCCAGCGGTGCTATAACAAAAATGAAATTAGTTGCTAGGCTGGTTCTTTTATATACGAAAGGCTAGAGACGTCACTCCCCACGTCGCAAGCTGCCATTGCCGCGGCAACTTGCGCAACAGTAATCTTTACCGAGAAACGTATGCGGGGTGCGCTACGTGCTTCGAATTGTGATCAGGAGCGCCTTATCATCAATTATGTGGTTCGGATACTTTCTTGTGCTTGTTCTTTATTGAAACGAATGCTGTGCTGTATGTTTTATGCATGTTTCCAAAGAATGTATGCACGTTTCGCTTCCCATTGGTGAGTGCTTGAAGCCTTTGCCTTACGGGTGTACGAGCCACTGCTTCTGCCCAGCACTGCCACCGGGATCGGCCCACATTTTTGTTCACGGACACGAAAAATGCCGACCACCGAGAGGCTAACAGCCTTCGCTGTAAAAAATGGACGTATAATCAACTGAATAAGTCATGTATTGGCTATGTATATTCGTACAAAATTGGGATAACGGATTGTCCCACGACAAGCCGTATACTACTATTAGCACGGTGGCTTCCTTTGACCGGCAAAAGGATGCACGAAAGGTGTGATACACCTATGTTGCATTGACGAGCATGCCTTGTTGTGCCATTCCCGCTACTTCCTGCAACTACAAGCTATTCTGCAAGCTTTGTCGAAGTGCCTACGAAAGGGCTAGGCCCTTCGTAGAAGCGTAGTGGTGGCCCGCTATAGCAAATTTAAAAAGCGGCATCAGCGCGAGCTGTGACATTGCTTCCCTGGAAGCAACTTTTATTACACCGTAGAGGCTCTTTTCGTAGATTCTTCTTGACACTCACATAATTTTATCGCATAGAAACGTAGAATAAGAGGAAGCACTGAACAGACAGCGGCGCACAGGCGCAGATGTCCGAAATGATCGCCAGGCTTACAAAGCCTGTAGCATTTACGCAGCCATTACAATCACTGTGTGTGTGAGACAACATTAATAAATATCCTGCAAATTGATGACCCGGGTCTAGGCCGCGGCGGGGCAGCAGAGAGACCCTCTCTCTCGGTAGCTTCCCGGGCTTGCTTGATGGCCCAAAGTTGGTCCTGAAGATCAGAACTAGTCAGTGCGGCTCTCCACCGCGCCCTTAGTTCATTCGGGAAACGGCAATTCTCCTCTGAAATATTTCACAATCCCAGAGTATGTGCTCTAGGGTGGCTCCTCTATCATCAGATAATTTACATTTAGCCTCAGGGTTTAAATGCGGAAACATGCGGTTAAGATCGATGTACCGGGTTCATGTAAGTTCTGGTTTAAAGTCGCCTCCAGTCAACCGCCTGAGACCTGTTTAATTGTGGGTTAGGAGATGGATATATATACCTCGACTTTCTGTAGAATTGGGTAATGTCACTGAATGAGAAAAGACTAGCCATATCTATCCGTTCCATCTCCACATCAGCCAGAGCCCCCCCCCCCCCCCCCCCCCGCCCCTTAGTCGGGCGCGGTTAGTGAGTCCTCGCGCAACACGATGGGCAGACTCGTTAAGGTTTGGGTTGGCGGTGGATTCGCAGTCTGTATGGGTTGGGAACCAGATGATTTCCTTGTCGTAACATTCCTCAGATGATATAAGTTTGGTTTTACTGTTTAGAATTTTTGCAGCTTCAACTGATATCCGTCCTCTGGCATAATTTCATATAGCCGATTGAGAGTCGCTAATAATGTATCTATATTTGGGAGAAGCGATAGCCAGAGCCATGGCAACCTCCTCCGCAACCTCAGAGACAGTGGTTTTGATTGAAAACGTGCGTACGCTTTCTTGCTTTATAATAATTGCTACTGCTGTAAATGCTAGGTGATTTGAATATTCCGCGGCGTCCACGAACAGCGCTTCCTCATCATTGCCATAGGCTTTGAGTAGAGTTTTAGCTCTGCTCGTTCTCCTGCCCTGATTGAATTCCGGGTGCATATTTTTGGGTAAATTGGGGATTTGAGTCCTGCTCCTGCTCTCTCTGGTCAATGTAACCTTCGGTCCTTGCTGGTTATGGTAATTTATTCGTAATTTACCGAGTATACTTCTGCCAGTCCGGCTGCTGGCGAGTGTTTCCAGCTGAGCTATCTGCTGAGCTTCAATCAATTCTTCTAAGGTGTTATGCATGCCCAGCTGCATTAATCTCTCTGCACTGGTGCTGTCGGGCAAGCCTAGGGCCTGCTTAAAAGCTTTCCATATGAGCGTATTGATTTTGTCCTTTTCTGCCTTGTACCAGTTAAGGTACGCAGCTACGTAAATGATGTGGCTCATAGCAAAAGATTGAATGAGCCTAACAATGCTAGCCTCCTTCATTCCCTGATACTTGTTCGTGATTCTCCTAATCACTATGCCACTATGCCATAATCACTATGCCACCAACGTTATCAGTTTGATGTCGCCTTGCCTGTAAACCTAACTGATAAATGTCGTTGGCCGAGACCCGTTTTCCAAAGTTATCAGAAAATTGAGGCAGACGCTTCCGTTTTTCACAGCCTTTCAGGAGCGTTCGCGTAATTTAGACCTGACCTGCTTCAGGCCTCCATATTACCCGCTCACATTTTCGTATTTTTCACACCCGTTCGCAAACCTATACGCGTTTCCTAGCGACAATAATATCTTTCGCCATATAAATCGTGCGCGAAATTATAGTACGCTACGATCGCCACATGTGGTAGGGTTTTTAAGCTAACAGAAAAGAAGGATCGAAAAGAAAAAGAATGAAGATGGGAGATTGCTCGCTCACTTTCTCTTTCGGAATTGCGACGTAATAAGCGCAAGACAATTTGTGTATCTTAAGGCAGGCTAGAAGCACGACAACGGTGGGCGTGAAGGCAGAACGAGCAGCGAGTGAAAGACCACGTCGTCGTTCAGCTGCGACAAAAGGAAGCCTCGCGATTCCTTCCGTCTCCCTTCCGCTCTTGCGCTCGCGAGTGCACGTTCGCCCGACGCAATGTGGGTCACGCGCGCTTCGCCCCTATCATCGCGCGCGCGCATCCAAGCTCCACCCTCTGGACGAGCGTGACACGGGAAGTTGTGCGCGCGTGTTACGCTCCACCATCCGGAGGTCAGAATACGCAGGTGTTGTAATTGCGCGCTGCCACGCGCCCGCGCTAGAGTAGTTTTTTCGGCGAAACGCGCTGCGCGAAAAGAAACAAACCGAAAGAAGTGAAGCGAAACACAGCAAACACGTGAAACGAAACGAGCCAAGGACGCCACTATAGTGCGCAAGTTGAAGTTTTATGATCCGGCGTCGGATTTGGCAAAACTTATCGCTCGGAAGTGCTGCTTGCCCTTGGGCGGTCACCTTCTCCATTAATAAGAGCTCTGTCCCAAAAGTTAATTCAGTATGTTTAAAAAAAATCATATAACTAACTTTCAGATACATAAAAGTGGTCACCATGGAAATGCTGCCCATTAGACACAATGCACTGGTCGCACCTCTTTATTCATTGCTGGAAGCACTCTTGGAAATCCTCTTTTGTTAAGCGCTTCAGCAGCGACGTCATTTCCTTTTGAATTGTTACCAAATCACCGAAATTGCGCCCCCGGAGCACCAGCTAGCATTTGAGGAATAGAAAAAAAAATATGTTGCATGGGGCAAAATCCGGTGAGTATTAAAGGTGTTCCAGTACAGTGACTGAATTTCATGAGTCCCTGTACTGGAATCATCTATTCCTGCAGAGTGCGCAGGGGCATTATCGTGGTGTAGAATTCATCGTCCCTCTATTGATAAACTTGGTCGCACACTGCGCGCGCGATTTTTGAGACGCTTCAGGACATCCACGTAGCAAGCTCCATTGACAGTTTGACCATCAAGTACAAATTCGTGGCGTACAATGTCAGAGCCGTAAAGAAAACATGATAAAAATGAGTGGCTTTAGCTTTGTTCTTCCATCCCCCCCCCCCCCCCCCCTTTTTTTTTTGGGGGGGGGGGGGGGGGCTTGACTCGCCCTTCTTTTGGTTCTTTGCTTTGCGAATTCAGCTCGCTGTCGTATTTGTAAATCTCAGGTCCGTCGCCGGTGACGACCCTTTGCAAAACTGATTCATCGTTGTCGTCTGAAGTTTTCCAATCAATGCAACATTCTATTAGTCGCAACTTTTGCTCAGAAGTCAGCAATTTCGACGCTATCTTCGCGCAAACCTTTTTCCAAATTTTCAGCCAAAATCCGCTGAACGGACGACTTTCTTAAGCTGAGTGCTTCCGATATAATTCTAAGTTCGGCGGTCACCGAGTACGAACACGATCGATGTTTTCATCTTCGCACGAGGGAGAGGGAGAGAGGTGTGACCTGAAGACGTATTCTCGGACGATCGCTTTCGGCGACATCACTTTCAATGTGCTCGTATTGGCTGGTTGAGCAAAACCGGATGAGCTGATGGGCTGGTTGAGCACTGCGTCACACGAAGGCGATAGTATCACTGAAAGTGATCGTCCGAGAATACGTCCCTTGATCTTGCATCGCCCTTGCGGCCTTCACAGCCTACCCGAAAACGCCTGGACCCATCTGAACACAGTTCTTTCCTTTAGGGCAACCTTTCCGCAGGCTTTTTGCAACATTTGACAAATTTATGTACGATTCTCGCCCAATTTCACAAGAAATGTGATATTGAATCTTTGTTCCGTCTGTTCGTCGATCCTCATTTCGAAAAAGACAAAAAAATGAGTTGCAGAAACAGTGCACGCATAAAATTCTGCCTTCTGGTACAGCAGCCAGGCTCGTACTCGAGGTCGACCGGGTCCTTTCGAGTAGATAGAGCGAGAGCTGCACCGCTATACCCCCTCCCACGTTTTTTTATGACTCACTGCATGAACTTTTGAGGACACACCTTGTATATACAACATCCTGATTCGATGGCACCTGCTTACACGAACAGCGTAAGAACGTCTTTTTAATGCGGGCTCTAACGTATTATTTCGGCCTTCGGCCCGTAATCGCAGATCATATTGTATACACACTACTGCGGTTCGTATAAGAATGGGCGCTGGCCAATCGTAATATCGAGCTTATATATATTGAAATCGAGTGTATGACGGAATTCCGTTGGGTTAGGACGGAACATGATGAACGAAGAAGACAAACACTGACAACAAAATATTTAGTGATGTTAATGTTTCGGATCTCGCAATTGAGCCTTGTTCACAAGGTATCCGCGTGAAGGTTGCGACCAAAGCTGTTCCGAGTGAAAATCGTTGTCAGTTCAATCTAAAGTCGGTGCTCAAGTTTTTCTCCCTTCGAAATCATCTTCGACACCTTTCCCGACTATAGTCTCAACGCCTTGCTTCTCTCTCGGAAAGTAGACCAGATGCAACTTTTTCAGGCATTGTAACCTCCTATCGACCTTCTCTTCCATCAGACTTCACGCCTGCAGCAAGACCACCTTGTCCTTTGTGGTGTCTCCGGCAGCCACCAAGTGCGGCTCTCCATTCCAGGAGTTACAAAGAAGTCCGACTTGCCAACTTGTGCCCTGAATCAAGCTGCTCTACATCTGCTGCATGATTCCTACTTTGATCGCATTCACATTTATACAGATGGCTCTTCGACTCTGACCAGCTCTACTGGTGCGGTAGTTATTCCGTTGGCATCATTCTGTAAGACGTTCAACATAGCCACGTCACAACATCGACAGGGTCTGAACTTGCCGCCTTCCGTAGCGCAGTGCTTTATGTGCACGAACAATCACCAAATAATTGGGCTATTTTGTGTGATTTAAAGGCAGCCCTACAGTCACTTTTATCAGCTCGGCGCCGCAGCCCACATGCACAATTGTTAGCAGAGATACGATTACGCTACCATCAAGCGGTGGTCAGAGGCCACGACATTGTATTTCAATGGCTACCTGGGCACTGCAACATCACTGGCAATGAATGTGCCGACAAAGCTGCCCGTGAAGCACATAACGAATATGAACGAATCTCAATACCATTGTCAAGAACGGATGCAGCGCGGCACCTCAGCAGTCTTGCCCATGCTATAACTCTAAGAAAATAGAATACACCAGAGTTTACCAACCGGCGCCTATATGCCATGGACCCACACAAGCAATTACAACTTTTATCCGGTTTTAAACGACAGAAGAAACCTTACTGTGACGCCTGCGAATAGGAGTTTTGTTTACAAACTCCTATTCATTCCTAATTGTAATGGCGGACAGTGCCAACAGCAGCACATGTGGTGCTGAGGAAACAACCAGACATCTCTTATGTGACTGCCCCAGATACGAAGAAGAGAGGATTGTCCTTCGGACTGCTTTGGGGCACTTAGACGACAGGCCTTTTACGGAAGAGAAGATCTTGGGCCCGTGGCCTCGTGCGTCTGCTTGTACAGGGCTACAAAGGCGCTGCTGCGTTTCTTGAAGTGCACAAGCCTGTATGACCGCCTGTGACGAAACTCAGCGATGAACGCTTAGACTGTGTAAATGGGCAGGGTGTGAACTTCTCTCTTCCTTCTCCTCTTTCAATCCCTTCTCTTCCTTCCCCAGTGCAAGGTAGCCTACCGGGCTCAGCCTGGTTAACCTACCTGCCTTTCCCTTATGACTTTTCTATCTCTATCTATCCAGTGGTTACATGTTGATGAACTTTGTTTCTTCTCAGTGCAAGAAACGAATGTAGACAGTGGTGCACTGTTTGTACGCGAGAGAAGACATCTCGGAGGAAGTTGGTTCGAAATTAGATATTTGGTTGAAGAAAGCAGCATATGGCTGTAATTCTGTAGAAGCTTGGACGAGACGGCACAAAGCACAAATATTCTTGAAAAAAAATTTAAAAATTCTTTCGTTTGTGTATTTTGTGTCGAGTCACATGCGTCACACTCACAGTCGAGTCATATGCGAGAGCCCATGTTACTGGGACGCGCCGTGATTTTCCTCCCCTATGATGGTGATGATGATGATGAATTCTAAGTACATCTTTTTTTTTTTTTTTTTAATGAGGCGGGGACAAATATTCACCTAGCATGTTTGAGCTAACAAAGTTTTACTACGTCTATTGCAGCCAAGCATTTTGCCTATCTCTACTTTATATTCTTTCTTTATTTTAAGTTTACCTATGCCTGTAACGACACCGGCTCCACCTCTTCCCTGTTTTTTCCCACCAATAATTTAAACGCATTTCGCGTATCTCGACCGCTGACCAGTTAACGCTCCCATCAGCTTTGAACCCCAGTGCTTCTGGAAGGTGGACGTTCCGTACGGTTCCTGCTGTGTGAATATCTTGGCATTGCATCCCGATGAGCTGGGTCGTCTCCGAACTTTTGCTGCAGCGGACACAGGGCTCATCCTCTGGCGTATGTTTGCTCCTGTATTTCTTTGCCCTCCGGCAGCCAGTTTAGGCCACAAATAGCAATGCACTGTCTCTGTGGTCTCGTACAAAATTTCTTTCTCGATTTTGTCAATACCATCTTTGTAAATCGCCACGGACTTTTTTCCCCATCATTTTAATCTAATTTACTGTCTGTTTCTCTCACTTTATTTTTGATGACTCCGGGTTGTCTACTTGCAATTCTTATTGTTCTGTACTTGGTTGCCAACATTCTTGGCCCCTTCCTCTATTTCGTGGCCACGTTATTGAGCTACAAATACGTGAGTTTGTGCGCTTTAGCAGCCCATTTCTTTTAGTCCGTTTGTTTTTGAGTCCTTCTTCAATACTTATTTCCCCTGCGCTTCTTGTACTTCAAAACAGGCCAAAATAACGTCACCCTGACCCGGCACTGCCCACAAATGAGGCAGTGCGAGGTGCAGTGTAGGGAGCCCAATGCCAGTCGGCCCACCGTCCTTTAGTTAACTACCAACCCCGACAAGATCCAACCATTTTCTGTTAGCTCTGAACCGATGAGCGCTTCCTCGCCCCTGGAGATGTTGCACAAGTCCGCTACGAGTTTGTTACTAGGCGCCTTTGCTCGGACGACTTCTCCTACTTGGTTGACCGCTACCCGATTAGCTAGCCCAGTGGCCGCCCGTACTCGATCGGTCTTGCATGGAGCCTTGTTGCCCACAAGCCATGACTGTGGGGCATCCTGGGTTAATAAACACGCGTTTGTTGGCGATATGACTGTGGAGTCCTTTCACCGCCGTGTCGAATAGTCGAAGAACCTTGCCGTAGCGGCCTTTGTGCACTGCGGAGTATAGGAGCATCGTGCCTTTATCTGATCATCCTTCATAGCTGGGGTAAGCCTCTAGCAAGCCCATCTCCGCATTAAACGATATTAACACAGCGGAGAAATCCAACTGGTTTGCTCAGAGTGGGAATCACGTGTGGCGCACGGAACGTCATTGCGATGCGCTCGCGCTGACGTTCTATATCCGCGCGGAGGTCGAATGTTTAGCTCGGCCGCTACAAACCAGCCGAGCGGAGAGCGCCAAAGGAGCTGGATTTAGCGTTTCGTTCGGATGTCTGACAACTTTGGCTGCCTTGCCTTGTACGCCCCTAACTCTGTCCCCCGTAGCCCGCGGCGGCGCGCCGGGTCGGGGAGCGCGCCCGTCAACTCGGAAATCAAAGTGCAGCACTCATTGGCTGATAAGCCGGCTGCTGGCTCAAGAGCGTCGGTCACGGTCCAGAGGAAAGGCTATTTTTCTTTATTTTGTGCTCATGAATAATGAGCTTGGCGGTTTCGCCCATGCGGTAGTGGTAGGACGCTCACTCTTCCACGCGTGCGCTCGCTGAATTTGTCCGGTAGCACTAACGTCCCTATGACCTCAGCGCTGCCCTTGTGAATGAAGGAGCATCGGAGGGACCGGCGATGATCCACTCCGAGCTGCGTGACGTCATGCGGAGATCGGAGTGGATTTCTCCTCCGTGTGATTTCCCCTTTTCTGGCGCCCAGTTAGGTTTCGGCATGACATCAGGGCAGGTC
>NC_051154.1:229239182-229271155 GCF_013339745.2 Dermacentor silvarum | reverse complement strand
TAGAAGGAGCTGGGTCTATGGACGAGCCAGCGACGACAAGGTTCGGCTTAATACGGATTTCACCGCACAAGTCATACCGCACCAGGAAGGAAACTGTTGCACGTACGCCGCAACGAGGAAAAGAAGCAGCGAGGCTGGTTCGGTGCAAGCAAGAGACCGCGCGCGCGGGCGCGCGCGAAAAAGAGATGCAAAGAGAGACGCCCAGCCGGGCGGCGGAGCAACGGTGTTCCCGTTTCCCGCGCCGCGAGCCCGGGCCGACCCCCGCAGACTGTCTGTCCGCTATGTGTTCGGCGCACTCGCCAAACAAAGTCAAGGACGGCGCGGCCGCGCCGACCAAATTGCTTCGCCCTCCAAGCCTTTCTCGCGTGCCCCTGTGCTTGTTCGCTTTCTGGCCCGTCACTTTCGCCGTGCCGGGGGTGGTCTTGCGAAGACTGCTGACCTGGAAGTCTGCGATCGCCGCTGCCGCGTCCGCTCGCCGCACCGTTCACTTGGGCAGGTTTCTTTCTTTCACTTCACGGGTGTGCGTGGACACCGGGGTGTTTACAGACACGGTCGATTTGCGTAACAAGCGGAGAACGCCGGCGCGTAGCGTGCCTTGGGCGATGATCTT
The DNA here is from genome assembly GCF_013339745.2 of Dermacentor silvarum. Classification (NCBI taxonomy): domain Eukaryota; kingdom Metazoa; phylum Arthropoda; class Arachnida; order Ixodida; family Ixodidae; genus Dermacentor; species Dermacentor silvarum. The sequence goes on along the minus strand of NC_051154.1, from coordinate 229,270,545 downwards.
ATTTAACTGCGTACGGCGACTCTGTTTTGCCCTTTCCTTATCGCCTCCTCGTCACGTTGCGATTCGTGGTGCGGCACGATTGCTTGGTTACGTAAGTAGCTGCGAGGGAGCAGAACGCGTGCGCGAGTTGAGTAACGCGTACTCGCTATAGCGAAGCCGACGGGTGCACAATTAAGACTGGAGCCGGTAGGTTACGAGATAATCACGTTGCCACTTAGCGGACAAAAAACATCCATGGGTATGCGACGTGCCCCGACGAAGCGATAAGTTACGACTTATTTGACCGCATCGAAGCTGCCTGTGCCTGCCGGGGAAGATAGAAAAGCGTAATGGCTATTCTTATGAAGATTCTTGAGTTTTCCTATTGGAACGATAAAAGTCCCTCTGCTTTGGATATGGTTGCCGCTGTTTAAATAGAGGATAAAGCTTTTAAGTCACTCTAATAATAAAAAAAACGTTAAGCGACCTTAGCATGCTGCACTTTTGGAATGAGAAATGTGTGGCTTTATCGAGAGTGGACGCATGGAACGAAAGAAAACGATGAGCAGTGTATAAAACAAGTAGCGATGGCGCTTCGGAGTTTCTGTGCCAACTTTCGTAAAGTCGCAATTGCGGCAACATCCAGCTTAACATATAGTTAAATGTTTCATAATAATACTCAATTGGCGTTGCGTTAGAGAGTAACCTCAAACTATAGATGTAATAGCTTCTGCGTGACCTTTACTGAGAAGGGTCCAAGATATTCTAAAATACTACGAAATTCATGACATCGCACGGGCGTCATTGGCAGTGCTTTCACGGCACGAAATTAAAGAAAACAGCTAAAGCAAGTTTGGTCTTAGCAATAGTATATTTCACAGCCTACTTTAATAATACTCCGGTATTGGCAACGAGTATCTGATTCCAGGGGCGCTATTCCTGGACCCTGCCGAATTCCGCTGTGTTGGCATTTCGAGCCAATCAGAGAGGCCGTAGCAGCCCTGTGAGCCAATCAGAACAGACAATATGGCGGAGCTTGAAAATATCCAGAATAGTACCCCAGGCCCGGCCCGCAAAGATCACATGAAGCATTGCTCCAACCATGTGGCGAGTTTGGTCATCAATGAATGCTCAAAAACGTTTTGAACTCTTTAAATTAAAAGGTCGCGTCATTTCCAGTCGAAAGTCTCATATGCCCAGTTTAAAAAGCGAACCTGAACTGTCGTGCATTCTGGCAGCGCGATAGACTGGACAAGGAACACACAAACAAGACGAGCGCTGAACATGCAGCGCTGCACTTCAGACGAACATGAATAATTGAAGAGGATGATGGCTCGTGAACGGGTTGAGCAAAAAAAAAAAAAAAAAAACACTATTTGCTAAACTCAACTTGCAGTGTGCTCAGTAGCGTAAATCGAAGGTGCCGATGCTCACGTGTAAATGTTATTTAAGTTGATCGAGTATCGGCTGATCGGTGAAACATGCCGTCGTAACAGTGTCCTGAACGCATTAACTATATAGGGCCGCTATTTCTGTAGCGATTCCTTCTGCTCCATTCTATGTCACTCTTATCATCTGCCGTTCATGGCCAGCTGATTCGATTGATATACCACGGGCTCTATTCACTGACGAAGCGCGAAAAGCGCGAACGCGAATAGCATCGGTAAAGGGGCATAATGCACTACAAGGTGGTGGCCTAGGATTGATGAACGCTTCGTTTTGGCACTCTTTTTCATACTATGTGTTCGCAATTTTCCCTTGGTTAGATTCCAGAAGCGTCCGCATTTTTGTAATAAAATCGGATATAAAGCACAGACTCTATCGATCGTATACCCATAATTATCAGAATATGAATACGACCAACCACGTCATGTTTACTCTCTATAGCTCAAGAAAGAATAAAAAAAGAAAGGTGGTTTCTGCAATATTTCCCGCTAACATTTCATGTTCTACAAAGGTAGCGATGCTGTCCACTCTAGCAAATGTTCCCCCATAAGAAAGCCTGACATGTTTTGAAACAACGGTGTGTTTCATTCCAGTACTGCATGCACTCATTGATATTTTTTTGTTATTATTGAAGTGCCTTCTAGTTAGACAATGCTCGCGCAAAACGCTGGACAAACACAAAACAGACAAGAAAGAGCGCTCGTCCTGGTCTATTTTGTTATTACTGTGTTTTGCGCGAATGGTCTAGAATGCAAGAGGAACCAGCGCAACAGTCAATCCTTTCATTAAAATGCCCTTTGTGAGGATTGCTGACCCGAGCTTTCCTAAAGCCATGAGGATTTCTGGCTGGGATACTTTTCTTAAGCGCGTGGCCGTACATGTTCATACTCGAACGTCCTCGATTTTAGGTTTTGTTTAGGTGAGTTGGCATCTGGTGCGAACTTAACCACAGATGCAGAGAGCAAAGGCAACGACAACTGCCGCACCTTTACTTACATGCGGTTGAGTTTGAGTTTATTTAACCGCATGGTACACGAGGAATGTGCATTTGTGATTGGATATGACGGGAAAAAAGCTGCATAAAAGCAGCTTGACGAGCCCCATCACCCCTGAAACAAAACGTGCCTCCCTTAAATGCTTGTGAACCGGGTGGCTTCTGGATACCTAAACAAGGAATGGTTACGCAATCTTGCCTTCAGGCGGCGGGGGAAGCGGAAATATCGCATATACGGCCTACTTGATGATTAAGCTGAGTCCGAACAAGTTATCACCGATAAGCAACGGCAGCTACAGCGATTTTTGTGGGTAGGTTGTGCCGGTAACTGACACCATTCACGTGGGTTGCGCAAGTCTGGGCCATCGTGCGAGACATTTTTCTCCCGGTAAATCGATTCCAACCCTTTTGGGCGTTGTTACTGCAGTGCGTATATAAATCAGACGAAACTTCTGTCGCAGAGAGATCTTTGTCGACAACATGCTGTATTAAGTTCAGTCGACAAGTGTAGAGGACAGAAGTACACTCGTCGACCATCTCAAATGGCGATAGGAATAAGGGCTGCGAAAAGAATTTACGGATCTGGAACTATAGGCTTTCATTTAGGTGAGTCTACAATTGGTCTTACCTCAGCGCGCAAAAGGACGCCACAACCTCGATGCTGTGACAGATGCGGCCTGAGCCAATATTGGTCCACAAAATATAAATACCTTATCGGACATTTGCAATGCTGTATGGAGAACTTACGAGGCACCGGTCTCATGGAGGATATCAAAGATTCTTATTGTCAATAGTATCACTTTGACTCTTCGAGAAAACAAATAGGAGACTTTAAGAAATGCTAGGAACTGCCTCCGGAATGGCGCAACGGCTGCCTATATTTCTGAGAGGAGAATAGAAGGATACAAAAAAGAGAAATTTATTTTATCTTTATTTACAATACACCGCGGTCACATTGGATCAAGCAGGTAGGATTTTATACATTGTAATACAGAAATAGGATCACATCTTATACAAGTTGTCCTTGAATTAATTCGGTAGTACACATGGTAAGGTAAAAGATACTACAGCGAAAGGGTTTTTTACGAACATCAAAGTAACATCAAACATCAAAGTAATATCAAAGTAAACATCAAAATAAACATCGAACATCAAAGTAATAGCAGGAATACTACAAAAAGCAACGAATAAACAAATCGGCGACTGAAAATACCAAATATTCCTAAATACCAAAGAATAGGCAGAAAAGAAGGAATGAACATGCCAAAAGTACGACGAGCCTGTTATAAGTTCCGCTGAAGTACCTACACTGAGAAACAAGCATATGTAACCACGAAGAATGACAACATAAAGGAAAAGGCAGAACAACGCGACTTCAAGTTGTATGCACGAAACAAATGCAGATTCTCTAAAAATACTTTTTAGAAATGTGCGGCGAAACACAAAGGCATGGTACTGCATGTATAAGCTGCAGAAACATTGAAAGGGAAAGGAAAAAAAAGCTAAGGAAACAAAACCATCTCACAAGCGGGAGACCATTGGATAGCGGGATATGCTGAAATTAAGGCAAATATTACCCAGTTTCATAATGTGAACTGACTGTATAATTAACTGCTACGTGGTGGTGCTTCAAGGCAAAAATAAATAAATAACGAAAGAAAGAAAGAAAGAAAGAAAGAAAGAAAGAAAGAAAGAAAGAAAGAAAGAAAGAAAGAAAGAAAGAGAGCCTTCACTGTACCCATCATGCAACAGCTCGCAACGTCACCCGCAACAACTAATGGAGATAATTTCTACACAAGTTCTTCGTTCAAAGTAACCAGCTGTTACATCTTCGCGTCATATATGTAACGTGTTACGCAAGTCTGAGCAAAAAAGAGCGAAATAGAGAGATTCTTTCTCGCAGCTAGGGGTCAGTGTTTCTGCTCAAAGAACCTCTGAGTGAGTGTCGAAACTCAATCTGGCGAAGTATCTGCCGATTGCATCGACTATCTCTGTGAGCGGGACACGGACGCCGTGAAAGCGCGCCTTTTCGCCCCAGCGGTACGTGCCGCGCAATGCAGCAGCAGCGATGGCTATCACCGGTTTGGCAAATGTGTTTCCAGGCTGACCCACATTGGCGCCGACACGTGCGATTGCGAAGCTTCCACGCTCTCTTCCTCGCATACATTTGTGCTTTTTGCATGTGTATGAGCCATTTTCTTGAAATTTTATTTTCCTCCATGCTTCGACTGCTGGCGACGCAAGCGATGAAGGTTGCTCAATATCGGGAAGCCTCGACAGGAAAACGGGTATTGGTGTTATGTATACACCGTTCTTCACCGTTGCCAGACAGTTTTTACCAACCGCAAGCTGGAAATTCTTGTTCCCCTCTGTGCTCGGACGTTTTTGTTTAACTGAGGCACGCCCACATACTCGTACGCACAAACCTCGCACACTCACCGTGTTACATGTATACTGAGCCATCACTAGGCTTCCCTGCCGGCACTGGTACATCGAGCTACGTTTTCGCGACTGACACCCCCCTTCGTGAGAACGGTATACCCCCAAATCATACACTATAGGGGGGAAAGCTACATCTCTTCTGCGGTGCACAGCCTTGAGTGCACACATCTCGAAGAAGGCTGATCACTTGTCGCTGGCTCTAAAGAAAGATGGCGCTGCTCTCGTTGCATAAGACGTACGAAGACCACATGCACTACATACACTGATGACTCGACGTCGCAAACCAGCCTTTACAGGGGCGGTTGCCATCCCAGCGAAACAGGTCACAGTTAATTTGAACGTGTCACACAAAACGAAATCCGCAGCGGCAGAACTTACAGCCCTCCGTGCCGCTGTAACTAGGGCGTCACCGATGAATGAGCGCAGAAATTGTTTGTGCTCTGCAACCCGAAAGCAACTCTCCAGAACCTCTGATCTCTTTTACGTCACGGAACGTGTGAGCAGTTGGTGCTCGAACTGACCATGCCCCCCTCCCCCCCCTCCCCCTCTCAAAACACATCAGAAAAAGCAAAAAGAGACGTGGACAACATTGTATATATGAACACACGACTGTATGAGTGGCCATGCGACGCGATTAAACACGTCCTCATGCAGCCGCTTCTTCCTATCTTTTCCTACACGACAGAAATTATTCTGCAGTACCCATCTTTAGCTACGACCATATTCTTAGCCGTGTTCCATGGGCACCGGTAACATCGAGACCGCTTCGTTGACTAGTGCTAGCATAGTATGCCCGACGGCCTTGAAATCTGCTGCCGTGGAGTTTGTTTCATTGTTTTCACGTTGGTGCAGTAAGGGCTTTCAGCACGTACACAAATTCACTCGGCATTGTCCGAGCGCAGCTTTTACTAATTGCATATCTAAGCGATTCGACCACTCACCGCGGCATAGCGGCGCGAGTCGACCCATTTTTTTCTTTTCTTTTCGAACACGTTCCAGTGCATAATCATTCGGGGCCATGGTCGGGTCAGGTCGTGTAAGCTGGCATGAAGCGGGGCGGCGGCCGCTGCCGGCATTTGCAGCGTTATCCGACCATCGGAGCCCTTGTAACACGAAACACACTGCCCTGCTTTCCGGCTGTGCAAACTGGCTTTTATTTTTTCGTTCATTGATTTCCTGGGCAACATGCACGCGGCGTCACAGAAGTTGTGCAAGTTGATGCGAGCAGCTGCGCATAGCAACGCAAGTTTGAAGGTTGCGAGCTTGAGCTCAATTCTGCAAACTTGCATTTTATTTTCGTGCGGTTCATAAACGCCGGCTCGTGCTCACATCTGAAAATCGTATAAAGACAGCATTAGCAACCGTCCCACGCCCCTAAATAGATTTTGGCAGTGACAAACTTCATCTCGCGCAAAACATTTTGTTGTATACCCATGCGTCGCGCGAAATACTTCAGCATCTGCTGAAGCTCAGACTCCGTACAAAACTAGTACAGCCACGCGTGAACATAGTATCTCTGTATGTTGTGGGGCACTGTGCTCCCTCCACAAAATATCGATCGATAAATATCTATGTCTATGGCCATATATACTTGTATATCTATGGGGAGCACTCAGCGTTCATCTTCTCGTCTGTGAGTATCTATCGTCGCCAACACTGAGACACGCTCCTCGATATCCTACACCTGGCTGCTGTCCAATCGATCATCTTTGGAATAATCAGTTAAGTTGACAATTAAGTGTAATGGTTGGGGCAAGTTGACACATCTTAATTTGACATACGTAGCACGCGAAATACAAGAACTTAAAAAGAGAGAGGCGGGGACACAGTGCTACACGAATCACGGCTCTCTCTCTCTCTCTCTCCTCGCTTTCATTTTTGTCCTTATTTATCACCCACTACGTAGGTATACCGCTCGTTTCAGCAAATGTGCAGGAACCTGCTTAAACATAGGGATGATGTGATAATTACATTATTTCATATATAATATATCATTTCAATCATGCGGTACGCTTAACGGTAAGCCATAGCGCTCGACAATTCTCATCGCGAAGCAAGGGCGGCGCACTCACCTCAACCGCTTCCGGCTTGAAGAGCACGACGACGGGCTGGAACCCCAGGTAGGTCTTGAACACCCGCTCCCGCTCGAAGAAGTATGTCAGGCCCACGAGCAGGCTGAACAGCCCTGCCGCAGACAGAAAAGTACGAGGAGGGGCTTTGTAAACTGCTGTGGTTAGAGCTATACACTAAACTAGAAGCATTAAGTTAATGCTATTAGAGTGATAGATTATGCATCTTGCAGCTGCGAATGAGCTAGCCCTAATGAGCAGGTGAGGCTTGATATGCCAGAAAAGGTGCAAATACCAGAAAGCGAGTAGCGACGCCACTTGTAAACTTTCCCCACCAAGTCCCCCTGAGGATACGTTATTACGTTATTATTGTAATCAACTGTCTTTAAGGAGATATGCGTGCCTGTAGGTGGAGCGCGGCTACTTCTCTTCTGTGACATAATAGATATTGCGAGCGTTTTTTCAGCTCTAGGACATTTCTTCAGAAATGAAAAAAAAGAAGAAAAGAACAAAAGAAAGATTAGATTGCATTAGAAAGTAAACAAAGACACATCCTGTAAACTTTGGTCGGAAACTACATGGTGTCATAATCTACGACGTGGTTCCGGACGTTTGGTCTTCGTTTTCCTTTTCATTACTGATGAATCTTCCTCAGAATAGAACAGTCTAGAAGAGAATATTTTAAAAAATTGGCTGTCAGTATACGTGAAATCAGTGTTCCTCCATAGTGTCCTTTTTGAGTTTCCACATAATGAAGATTTGTCGCAGTTCTGTGCAAATGTTTGCTGGTTCACTTCACGATTCTATTTCGAATCCCTAGTGTTTAGGATCGCTATTTCGGATGACTAGCGAGATGAATCAACCAACCAACCAACCAACCAACCAACCAACCAACCAACCAACCAATCAGTTAATCAATCAATCAATCAATCAATCAATCAATCAATCAATCAATCTGTATTTGGCATTCATTCATTTACAACATGAATGCTGGGACAATAACTAAAAGCTGCTGGTTACCAACTTGTCGAGGTTCTTGCCCTCGTCAAGGTGAACTAGCAAGTAAACAGGCAGCAAGCGGCATAATTTCCAAAGCGAACAAATCATAGTAACTGAGAGTGTGCGATTGCTGTTCCACGTTTCCAGTGCGTGTGGCATTCGCGTGATTCAGACTCGGACACAGACATCTAAGGCCAGAGTATTCTTCTTATTTTCTAAATGCGAAAGCATTATATGCCCCATTACGCCAAAATCCGTCGGCCTGACCGAAAGATGGTACCAAAAATGGCCGACGCCGCCAAGAGTAAAAACACGACAAGAATGCTCGGATTGACGCCAAATTTCTCAGGGAGGTTACTGCAAACAAAGTAAATAAATGGCTGTCAAAAGAAACTTTGGTACGTTTCGGTCTCGGTGAGAATCAATCCCGGGATTCCGGGCTGCGAGACGAGCAGGCTTCTCCCACGCCACGGCGGCTACACGGTTCTGGCTTACTAAATGTGTGCGTGCGTGCGTGACTGCACACTTCACGTCGCAGCCATCTCGCTGACTAAAGGTGTGGCCAAGTGCGCGCGTCATTGGGCGCGTGAGGACGCAGAGAATGCGGAGGAGCTGGCGCCACGTCATGAGTGTATGAAATGAGCGTGTTCGTGACGTTTCGAGGTCTACAAACGGTATACAATGCTTTCGCATTCCCACACGTGCGCAGTCTTAAGTGTCTCTTCCGAATTATTTTTCTCTTGATCGCGCTTAAGTTATTTTTTTCTTTTCTTTATGTTTTTCTTTTTGTTCTGCTGTAGACAGTATACAGCTGTGCCTGTGGAATGTGTGTCCGCGTTTTCTATTGGGAAAAGGGCAGCGTAATTTCTTTTACTATTCATTGTGACAGCCAGCTCATGATGCGCCCTTACCTTCCCCATTCTTCAATTGTGATTAAGCAAAAAAAAAAAAAAAAACAATCGGACCAGAGTATGTCTGGTGAGTCGCGACTGGCTATGCGGCAGTGCCACATCGCGCTTTCACGCAGCCGAGCTTGAAAGGTCTTCTCACTTACTATTTTTTGCCGTACGGGCTTCAATTTCTGCCATTAATAAACAACTCATAAGCTGTGATGTTTTACATCAAATAATGATTTCTTAGTGCTATAAATCGTATGAAGCCTACGGACAATGAAACCGGGCAAAGCGTAGGGGAAATTAACTGGACTTGTATTTACAAAAAAAGCTCTTAAAATAGTATTGTTCGTAAGATCAGTTGGCATGGCCAGTCGCGATGTTAAACCAGCTACCTTCACGATTAGTGATGGTTATAGCCGGTCATTGGCTACCAGAACTCACGAGCGAAAGCTCTGAAAATGCAGTATCCCCCCCCCCCCATTTTTTTATCGAATTGTAGGAGTAATTATAAATTAGGCTTCATTTTGCGATAGGCTTCCTATTCCTAATTAAATATACTGAAACTAAATAGGAATGAAAGACACCTTTTTGTTTCGTAGGAACGTAGCCGGTTTCGCATACATGATCCGGACGAAGGGAGTAACAAAGGTTGAAATCCCGTTTGACTTTTTGACGGCTTGCGTTTACGAATAATCGTTCGCTTGAAGAACGCATGAGAATACGTCGCGCACAGCGAGATTATAAATCGAATTTTACATCCCGCAGATATGCTGCGTATTTCGGAGAAGCCCTAGGTGAAGGTTACAGGATAATTGGGCCCCTCGCAGTAGCTTGACGAGCAACTAGACTTGAGGTATGCGTTCCCTCTTGTGACATTCCGGCCACTGCGGCTACGCATCCAATCCACGGACTCGTGCTCGGCGGAGGTGCGTCATGCATCCTCTGAACCACCACGGCGGGTTGGCAGTGCAACGCCATTCTTTCTTTATACTGTCGAAGTTGTGTGGTCCGTCCAAACTTCTCTTAATGTGTCGGTAGAACGGTTGTTGTTTTGTGCCCTTGGCCATCCACTCACTCCGAATACCTGTGATGTCTGCTTAGTTTAGGCAAACTTATGTAGTCACGACGTGCGCTTTTACGTATATATATATATATATATATATATATATATATATATATATATATATATATATATGTCTGTACATTTTCTCGTGTCACCGATGTTTCAGCGGGGAATTTTTAGCACTCAAAGCCCGTCCACAAGAAGAAAAGAAACAGAGAAAGCCGAAATCACCTTATGGTGGCAGGGGAAATCAAGTTAGATGTGCCAGTCCGATACGCTTAGTTCTTGCTATATTATTATTATTATTATTATTATTATTATTATTATTATTATTATTATTATTATTATTATTATTATTATTATTATTATTATTATTATTATTATTATTATTATATCAAGCTTACGTTCACGCGTAAGTTGTCAATCTCTTGCACAGTTATCTTCTTGATAAATCGTATTATGTTAACGTCAATGTCCAAACGCCTTGTTCTTACATGGCAATTAGCAGCTTTCCTCAAGGATCAGTATTAGGACCATTCCTTTTCCAAATTTTTATTAATGACGATCTTTCCGCCATTCGAAATTCTTCATTCCTTCTCTATACCGATGACATCAAGATCTTTAAGGTAATTCACACTGTTGATGACTGTCGCATCCTGTAGTCTGACCTGCTTTCTTTTTCTAAATGGTGCAGAGATAATAACGTATACCATTGAATGCTGTTAAGACCAAAGTGATGACTTTCACCCGCGAAACAGCGAGCATTCATTTTTCTTATTCTGTAGATTATGTACCATTGTGTAAGGTCTGTGAGATCAATGATCTCGGTGTACTTTTTTATACAACCTTACACTTTTCAGCTCACACTACAGGCGTTGTAATGCGGGGTATGTACACTCTTGGCCCTGTTTGCGGACTATCGAGAGAATTCAACCCTCCGACACCATTCCGCAAGTTGTACACAACAATCTATCTTCCTCAACTCGAATACACGTCGGTCGTCTGGAACGGCATTTCTAGTTGCAACAGTGACATTGTAGATCGGGTCCAGAAAAACGTTTCTGAGCATATATCATCACCGCTTTGCTAACACGGACGCTGGAACTTGCTTTAGCACTGTTGGATTGTTCTCACTGCCCTTACTTCGCTGCTGACGTAATAGCGCTGACCTTCTGTTTCTTTTCAAACTCCTTCACGGTATCCTCATGTGCCCCCAACTCCACAGTTGTATCATGTTTCGTATTCCGCGCAATATCACAAGAGAACATATATATTTCCATGTTCCTGCCTGTCATCATCGACACTCAAACATCCACAGAATACAGTCTTTATAACGGCCACTTTCGTGATCTTGACATTTTCCCCAACTCGCTGTCACTGTTCTTTTCCGAGCTTTGCGTTGTTGTGTGATAGTTTCACATATTGGTCAACTGCCCTTCTCCTCCTTTTTCTTATGTATTCATTTTGCGCCTTGCTGTATGTACACTCGTCTTTTCAAGATTGTTATTTGTATTCATTGTTTTGTTTTACTGATATTACCCTGCCGTTTTTTAATATTTTTTTATGTTTGCGCGCGCCAGCACTTAGACCTCGTGGTTGTTCCCGGGTACAGTAAATTAAAAAAAAAACTCCCACCCTTTCTCTACCGGAAAATGGGGGTAAACGAAGCTACAACGACGAATTCGGTCACATTTATGGCCCATGCTTCAAGTGTGGTACATATTCGGGGCCAATTAGACGCTCTTTACATCTTTAAATGCTTTACTTCTACCGACGTAAAGCATTTAATGTAGTTTGCCATGAGCTTCTCATTGCAAAGCTTACGCAAATGGACGTGTCTTCTTTCATCACTGCCCTGGTATATAATTACCTGAGCAAGAGATCGTGCTTCGTTGGCGTTAATGGAGAGAACTCTGTTAGCTATGAAGTCTCTAGCGGAGTTCCTCAAAGATCCGTTCTTCGCCCTCTTCTCTTTCCTGCTGTTCATAAATGACGTTTCGTCAACAATTCAACACTCTTCATTCCTTCTATATGCTGACGATTGAAAGTTATTGCACTGCATTGACCCCAAAAAGATATTTTCTCACTCTCAAACGGGTGCACAGACAATAAGTTATACTTAAATGCGTCCAAAACTATGGTATACAGTTATAAGCGGAAAACACACCATGTGCTATTTTCGTACATCCTTCAGGATGCTGTTTTGTCCAGCGTCTATGAAATGAAACATCTCGGTATGCGCTTCGCAAAAACGCTAAGATCCTCTTCACACGCCAAATATGCGAAACAACGCGCCCTTCGCGCTCTTGGAATGTTTTTCAGTATATCGCATGACTTCGACTCCCCTGTTGCCTTTGCGAAATTATATTCTACTACGCGTTTTCCACTGCTAGAGTATGCCTCTGCAGTTTGGGGCGGAACATGCAAATCTATTTCTTACCTCAGTGAACACATCCAGAATAAATTTATATCTATATTCAAGCACCGCTTTTGCCGTTCTGGCGACCATGGTCCAGCCCTCTCAAATATACCTAAACTCACACCTCTAAAATCAAGACGTATTAAATCAGACCTTCTGTTCGTCTATAAAGTGCTCCGTGGCACTATATATTGTCCAAAGCTTCTGGATCATGTCCAATGTTCCGTGCCGCAAAAGTATATCAGGCAGGATTCCACGTTTTTCTACGCGGCCTTGTTGCATTAGAGACTGTTCGACAGAAAGCTGAGCTAGTTGGTAAGTATTCATAATGCTAAAAAGGTAAGGCGTGCAGACACGGACACAAGAGGAGAGAAGTGGGCAACACGAACGCCGACTATCAACTGAAGGAAGTACTGAGGCAAAAGAAAGAAGACAGCAGAGCGTGCGCAGATGAGTTTTGCGTCTTCTTTCTTTTTTCGCCTCAGTGCTTCCTTCAGTTGATAGTCGGCATTCGTGTTGTCCACTTCTCTTCTCTTGTGTCCGTGTCCGCGTGCCATACCTTTTTAGCATTAAGAGACTGTCCTATGGCTCCACTCCAAAAAAAAACATGTAATAAGTATTCGGCCTGTATTGACACATTTCAGTGTTAATTTCATGTGTTTTGTATAAATGCAGATTATCATGCTACATGAATAACGCCCTTTTACGCCCATCTCGTTTTCTGTTTCCCCATTTGTTTCTCTATCTCCCATTGTTTTGTCTACCACATTTGTCTTCTCTGTATGTTTTGTCTCGCGTATTACTTTTTTAAGTACACCAGTACGAAGGCTCTGTAGCTGTTCTTGGGCACTATAATAAATATTTCCTTGATTTATTGCTCCATCGATCAATTTATTTATTTATTTATTTATTTATTTATTTATTTATTTATTTATTTATTTATTTATTTATTTATTTATTTATTTATTTATACATTGTCTTTCTCGCCCAGTCATTGTGAAGTAAACAACAATACCTAAGATATTAAAATCGCGCAAGAAAGCGGCACTGACAAGACATACAATAACAGTACGCCTCTGCTACACAACAATAACAACTATTAGGAGCAGTTACATGTTTTGATACGGGTAAGTACGTGCACTAAACAACGTGCACTACTGGGCTCGTTGGTTCATAGTTTACAATTTGTATTGCGCTCTCGAGGACAGTGTAGAAGACAGGACATGTTTATCCTGTCTTCTGCGACGTGGTGCAGTCCTCCTTTTCGCGGAAGGTATTGTATAAGTACTGAATTCTGGAGGTATTGCATGGTGTAAGATTCTGACATTGTAAAGTGCTGAAATTCAGTAGTTTTCGTGGTAAGTTGGAGTGTAGCTACAGGAGAGTTTAGCTATTTATTCTACGCGTATAACTTACAGAACAGCCAAGAAACAATCAAGCGGCTGAAAATTCTAATTGAGATGTTCTCCTTCTTTTCCTTCCCCACGTTTTCTCTCTTCTGTTTGTTTTTAGCGTTATGGCAAAAAGTCCATGCGTTCATAACCATAAGTACCCAAACATAAATCAGAAATAAAAGTAGGCAAAGCGGGCAGCACCAGGGGTATGCGAAATACGTAAATTTGGTGTCTACCTCAGATGAGGAAGTAGAGAGATCGCGCTGACTATGATACAGTCTTGGTTGATGCTTGCCTCTCGGTCCGCTTGTAATTTGTAAATAGTTGTAAACAGACATCTTTTTTTTTTTGAACAATATTATATTTTGTTTTGTTTCTATTCTGTTCTGTTGCACATGGGTTGCTGTGGTGAGATTGAGGGAGGCAGTACATCGGTACTCCATTTCAGCAACAAATAAAAAAGGGAATAATAAATAAATTAATTAATTAATTGCCAATGAGAGTACTCCTATTGATAACGACGCCGCAACCTGTCCGCGCCACTACTTGCCTTTTGTTTCAGTGTTCTCCGATTTACATATAGTTCGTGATTTTCTCACGTAATCATCTATCAATATCTATATATGTGTCTGTCCGCCCACGCGCGCCCACATGCGCGCTCGCGCGCACGCGCGCGTGTGTGTTTCATATTTCACAGTTTATGCTGTTAGGTGACATTATGATTACAGAAACACCTATAAAAAGCTAAAACGTTTACCCTTATTACAACTGCATCGCGTAGATTTCAAGCGGCCTTTCTTGCGTATCCAGCTGATCACGTTGCATAGATGTCGGCGGCCACCAAGCGTTCATACTCAGTTCGTGTATCTGTGTTCCCTTTCTTTCTTTCTCTCTCTCTACTTTCCAGTCACTTTACCGCCTTCTCCCCTCTCTCCCCAGCGTAGGGTAGCAAACCGGATATTCCCTTCTGATTAAGGTGGTAGGCCACCTTCAAAAGTCAATTTTCTTGATTGTTTGTTTTTTAAATTTTTTTGTATGCCCAAACATTGAACAACATGTTGCAAAAGAAATGACCTTTCTATCACCATTAGTTTAGTTCCCCACCTGCGACCAGTTGTTTTTTTCATCCATTTTCATTTTCATTAATTTATCCATTCTTTAATTCAATTAGTAAGTACAAGTAATTTCCCCTGTGTTGTCCTTGGTGTCACTGTTTGTTGGGTTCTTATGATATGATTAATAAAATCGGACCCCTCGGTTCCCTTTCTTCTCGTTCATTAGTTTGGGAGTTACAGTAAGTTTTCTAACCCATACCCTCGTATTGTGAAGCCGAAAATCTTTACTACTTGTTTTATGTAAATATTATTCAAAATACTTGTTTCATTTTATGTTGTCGCCGAGCAGCCACACGAACAAAGGGAGACTCTAGTGCATCTCACGGGGGCTCCAGCTATGAAGCTGGTGCGTTTTAGGCCTCGTGTTGTTTTTGACATCTTTCACATGGTTTTAAGATTTGTTTACATTTTTCTCAAAACAAGATTATGCTCCACCTCATATTACGCAAACCTTGATAATATTTTATTGAATTATTATTTTGACATGAAATTTTGCACACTCACTTCTCACAGAGATGTGTGCAATGAACTAGAACAAAAATAATTGAAGCAATTATTTTGCATTTACAGCTCATTTTGCAAATAAATTTGGTCGGAATTCGCAATTTCTCTCAATTTGCTTAGTTTTTCGAACATCACTTTCCTAATATTTATCACAATGCATTTATCTTAGTTCATTGCGTAGGTCCCACACTTAGCTACATAAACGCTAAAGCTTTACTAAATTGAGCAATTCATTAGTTACTTGTTACTGCTGGCACGACTAGCCATTTTACCACATTTTATGACAAAAATTGCCTGCCAAAAATAAAATGGAGCATCTTCCGCACTTTAACTAGTTGATTTAGTTAAATAAGACATGCTTATTCAGGAAAAAAATGTTATTTAAATCCTGGCTTACGATTTAAAGATTTTTTTTTTGTGTGTGTGTGTGGCCTACCACCGTAACCTCCCTGCCTTTCCCCTTTCTTCTGTCTCTCTCTCTCTCTACAAAACTAATACGCTAATACAAAGCATCAATTAATTGCTGGGTTTGAAGTAATCCAGCGTGAGCCACCTGGATCACGTTCCCCGCTGTAGCTTAGTGGCTATGGTGTGGCGCTGCTGATCTCGAGGTTGCGCGTGCGATCCCGGACGTGGCGACCGCATTTCGATGAGGGCGAAATGTAAGAACGCTCGTATAGTCAGATTTAGAAGCTATTTAAAGAACCCCCAGGTGGTCAAAATCATTCCGTAGTCCCCCAATACTGCGTGCATCGTAATCAGACCGTGGATTTGGAACGGAAACCCACAGAATTTAAGTTTTATCACGTGCTTTCTTTTTGTTTCAGTGTAATAATTTTCCGCGCTCTGAGACGATGACTGTGACGATCGTTGCCGCATAAAAATTTCACCACACCCATCGTGACTCACAAAGTAAAAAATTATTGATACGTCCGCAAGTGCCGCCCTCGAACGAGTCTATAAGCGCAGAATCTGCGTTAGTCGTCCTATACTACACAGATTGGCTGGGGATTTTTCTCTTCTCCCTTTTTTGTTTCTTTTCTTCAGGAGTTACATTAGGTATAGTCAGGATCAAGCGACAACATGAAAATTTGCTTTTGATGGGACTGTTCCGAGCATTCGTGCGCTACAAAGGAGCCTCCCGGGAACATGTCTGCGCAACTTTGTAGCCTTCCCGTAAAGTCATAAGTCGGATAAAAAAGAATGCGTACATGTAGTGTGCAA
Organism: Dermacentor silvarum; assembly: GCF_013339745.2. NCBI lineage: Eukaryota > Metazoa > Arthropoda > Arachnida > Ixodida > Ixodidae > Dermacentor > Dermacentor silvarum. The sequence continues at coordinate 229,254,001 of NC_051154.1, read as the reverse complement.
CATAACTTCATTTTATAAACCCTGAAGCACAGAAAGCAACCGCGACATACGGTACTCAAAGTGCCATGTTTTGAGTGGCGTATACGGGTGGTCGACCGGCTCATGCGAGAGCGACCGAATCAAACATGCACCCAGCAAGAAGCATTCAAGGGTCCATATTGGCCGGAAGAACAAAAACCGAAGATGCAATTCATCCAACGGTCCCCTAAATCCAGATCTATTGCCCACCCTATCCCCAACAGAGGACGAGAGCTGTTCCCCTTCTTGAAATCAAGGTTTATTCATTCATTTATTTTATTTCTGAAGTTCTGAGGCGTATTCGGCCGATCATTCCGGCAACTAGGTTAATTAGGCCTACCTATATGGTACTGGACAAGTGCCTTTGCGACGGCTCGCTCGCGCGAACCCACTCACGTCTTCATGATTGCTCTTGTTGCTCCATCTAAAAGCGCCATGAGTGACTAATGGCGCGCCTTCGGTAATGGACAGTCTGGAGTACCTGTAGTTGCAACTGCAACAGAGGCATGCACTCGCACGAGGGCTTGGGCCAGCCTATATACACAGGCGCTGCCGCGAAGACCGGCGTGAGCCCTCGCGAGAGCACTTTTAGCGTGAGAGCACGCAACAATCCCGGTGTTATATTTGAGGTAACGCAATCGGCGCGTGTATTCCGTCCGAACTACCTATAGCAGTGGCCCTCAAGATTTCTCGATATCGTTAATGTAAGCCAAACATTAATTTCAACGTACGTTGAAGCACCCATTGAGCGTACAGTAAACTTGCTCTCCACACCGTCAGGTCATGCATGTGCTTAACGAATGACTCAAATATTGCACCAGCCACACAAGCAGTAAAAAGGAATAAGGAAAGAAGACAGCGCACTGCCGATTTCGTTTTTCGCTATATACAGGGTGTTTCAGCGAACACTTTCAAAAATTCTTAAAGGTTGCCTGTGGCAGGTAGCACAATTCTAGTTAATGAGCAGGGGCGGTATTCTGTAAGAGTCTACCTAGCGGACTGTCCATTTCGGCGACCGTTGATTCGCTGCTGCTTGACGTGCAGGAAGGACACTGGCTGGCCCCTTGCTGCACATCAAGCAGCAGCCAATCAACGGCCGCCGAAATGGACAGTCCGCTAGGTAGACTCTTACAGAATGCCGCCCCAGGTCTACTCGAAGAGGCGGACATTACTTGCACAAGAAATTGAAATGCATAATCGAATAATTAACAGAAATTCGCTAATTAAGTTTTAACTATTTAACTGATGGCCCATATTGCAATTTAGAAATTGTAGCCGGGGAGTTCGCAAGGCGGATCCACTTGGAACGAATTCTCGGGATGGCACTAGTTTCGAGATATTAATTCCCGATCTTTGCGGAGAAATGCATTGGCGTTCCCGTTAGGTTCTTAACAAAACGTCGCTTTATGCATTGAAGCACAAAATTAACTTGAACGCAGAATTGCCGCGCGACTGGCCGCTCGAGGCACTTTGCGTGTATTCGCGGGCTTCTTACATGCACGGAAAAACACTTTTATGTAGCACGTATTGAGCAACGGAAAGCTTTATCGGGAGTTTTTCATATTGCTCTGCAACATTCTCATTGACACTTTGATAATTAGGACAGTACTTCTCGAGTTAGATAATTTATTAGAATTAGCTAATTAAATCTCAAAAACGAAAAAATTACTGCCGGCTACTCCACTGCACTGGCAACAATACACACTAGGTTTGCTTCACGTAACGCCGTTCCTCTTTTTTTAAATCGTGCTGCGTGATAGCTGGGACACCCTGTATATTATATAAAGACCCTGCTATCCTCCGTGGCTTCAAAATTGTCACTTTAGCGTCATACACGTAAGAGAGAATAAATTGCTGCTACGGGCCGATTTCATTTGGGCGTTACGAGTTGATGGAACTACCACGAGGGGAGCTGTAGAAAAGGCGAGCCGAGATAAGATAGGGCACTGCGCGTGCTACAAGTTTGACAGCCTCGAGTGAGCATCGGAAAGGAAAGCGCCGCACGAACACGTGTATGTGGAAGCAGGTTACGAGCGACGCCGCACGCTAATCGAGACACGTGCCGGCAGGCAGCAGCCACGAGAAAGCGCAGCATGAAATACATATACTACCTTTATAGCCAAGGGAACGAGACAAAGTAACGATCATAAGATGCGTAGCGACACCCTGCCGCGTGTCACTAATGCTTGAAATGAGCTATCACATATACCTGCCGTGAATGGTTGCAGCTGCAAATATACACTTAATGGTAGGGAACATAATTTGAACTTGAACAGGTATTATTGGCCGCGTGGCGGGTGGCCGATTTAGCAGATTACATATGTACAGTAGAGAGCAGAAGTCTATAGAGAGAATGGCATCAGCGAAGAATGCAAGTTTTTTCGCTAGCACAGCCGTGCAGCGTGTAATTGTTCCAATCCATTACATTGGTCAAAGAAACACAAATAGGCTGTATCAAGTGATTTCAACCTGCATGCATATGCTGCGAAGTAATAAAAACAAACATTTCGCGCCATTTCTAGGTACCAGTCTATTTTTCTCGCGAGTGTGCGCTACCTCGGCTATATATGTGCCAGGCATAATCATATGTTCTACAACAGTGTACTTTCCGTATATGATAGTTGTCCAAGCAGGAAGCACTTAAGTAAACCTGCGCGACGCCGAAAAACACTAGTGAAAATTTTGCTGGCTTGTTCACGCTTTTCTTCACAGACTCGATAGAAAAAAAAGGAAAAAAAAAACCGCAGCAAAATATAAAAATCTGGCATTACTGCAGCTATTACTTGGCCGCATAAATACGAGAGTGACGAAGGCTGCGTTAACTTGTGAGATGAACAGTTGATTGATACGCTTGCACACCGGCATAGCTTTTGAGGCCCGTTGCAAGTACGATACACAATTCTTTCTCGGTACGCAAATTCTTTCCCGAAGTGTGGGAAGCCCGTGCGACAGTACGCTTTCACGTCGAAGGCCCTGTGCACCTTTGGTGCAATGTATTTCGGGCCTATTCGACAAATCTTCAAACACATGAGTTTTACTTTTTTATATTTATCATCAATACACTCTAGTAACAATTGGTCTCACAGCCTGCACGTCGCTGCAAATTAAAATTTCGGTCTTTTACATGCCAAAACCACGATATGATTATGAGGCACACGGCGTAGTGGGGGACTCCTTATTAATTTTGACCACCTGGTTTTCCTTAACGTGCAGCTCAATGCACGGTACACGAACGTTTTTTTTTTTTTTTTTTTTTTGCATTTCGCAAAATCGGAACCCTCGGTTCCGTTTCTTCTCGTTCCCCCTCGAATTGTTGCAAATTGTCTTTAGGACGTAGACAGTTACGCGAGGACCAGCAGTTCATAATGATGTCAGCGTATGCGCGGTAACGGCATGCGCTTTCATAGTGGAAGTAACAAGTATAGCATGGGGACAAACCGTGGGTCATAAAAGCAAGAAATATGTGTATGTGGTCCAGTACGATGCACGAGAGGGCAGTATGGCTTGTACATTACTGTTTGTGCTTGAATAGCGGAGCATCGCAGAACCCTCAGGTCGCATTCGAAGGCTTTCTTCTCATTTAAACTTTCTTCTATATCTCAAGTATAACTATTAGTTCACTCGTTATTCAAGCGAAGCTTCCTTTGTCTTCGGGTTTGCTTTGTTGGTGCGTCTTCCCGAGCAGGTTGTGCAATTAGCACCGAATCTTAACCAACAATGTAGTGTCAGTGATGGCACGTCCATTCCGACATTAAATCAAGACATGAAACCTGCACATATGACGTCGGCTGATAAGTATCTACAAAGCACGCAGACCTCTTAAGGAAATAGCTCGTGGTATTCGACGGCTTTGTTGATTTTATTTCTCAAATTCCACTAATCTGACTATTGGCCCATTGGAAATGGGCCTCTGGGCATGTGTCCATTCTTTGCCAATCCTACAGAATGGCGATGCGCCCCTGGGACAGAGGGAGATACTTCATCATTTGTGTTCCTCGACCATCATCATTCATCGCCTGTCGTCTGGCCGCAGCCAGCGGCCCTAGCGACCAGACGACAGGCGACAAGCTTCAGGTATACCAATCATCTGTCCTTTCTGGCGTGATGTATGCCTTGCCACTCTTGAACGTGCCGCAAAATGTGATGTCACAATTGGAACAGGACCATCGTGTTGCCCTCCGAGTCATGCTTGGTATTACCTCGTGAGGCGCAATTTGTTCCACTACTCACAGAAGCGCACCAGCTGCCCCTGAGCTTGCAAGCAGACCAGAGAGCGCTACACCATATCGAGCGGTTGCACCGAGCATCAGACGGCCAAGCACTGATTGATCGGCTGATTCAGCACCCGTTCTCTCGAATGGGGAAAATGGCGACATTGTTTGGGGACATTACTCGCAGTTCGGGAGACACTACTTCATTCACAACTCCGAAGAAGCGCAACAAATGTTCCTTCCCCATTTATCTGTCGATTCCCGAAATACACAAAACGTCTAGCCAGCCTGCTTTCGGCACTATTTCAATTGGCCCAGTGCCACCCATTTGAAAAGTTTGGAGGTTATATTAAAGTATTCACGGACGCATCTGTACACAGCGACGCCCAAGGCGCTTCTGCAGCTTTCTTCTGCCCTTCGACTGGCATCAGACGGGTGTTTAGAATACTACATCCAACCTCATCAACAACTGCAGAACTGGCCGCGATTGATGTTGCTCTGAAGTACGTACACGAAGAGTTAAAAGCATTGAAGGTCGTCATCCTTACAGACTCCCGTGCTGCCCTCAGCAGACTGAGACAAGATGCCAATACCCCAATTTTATGCAGTATTCAAGAAACTTCTGGCAAAATTACTTCCTGTGGGGTGTCCCTCATTGCCCAGTGGATACCCTCGCAGGTGGACATCGCCGGAAATGAAGAGGCTGATCAGCCTCGCTTCAAGTTGTGCCCACCACGAATGTGACTGCCCTGATATTTCCTGCATGCTTGAAAACGCTCATCTTCTGATACGCCGACACCTCCTAAAGCAGCACCCAGACCGGCGTGTTGCAGACGGATCGTTCCCTCCCCGTGTTCGTGGTCGAGGCTTGCCCCGTTGTGCTAGAGCACTGCTATATAAGTTAAGGGTTGGGTCTGTGTTGGTGCGCGAACGCCTATACCGACAAGGACGTGTGGACAGCCCATCGTGTAAGTTTTGTGGCTCCTGTGAGACACTTGAACATCTTGTTTTAGAGTGTCCCGCATTCGTTGAGCAGCGCGCATTGCTAATTAAGAATATGGACTTATTGGACTGCAATGTACGACCCTTGACATTTGCCTCTTTCTAAGAGGGTATGCCTCCCGACGTGACAAGACCCATCGAGCCCTGCTAACTTTTCTTAAAGACACTGACTTGGCCTCCGTTTATAGACATTATTTGTATTTTGTTTTGTTCTGTCTGTGTCTCCATCATTTCTTCATTTCCTCTTTTCTTTCCTCATGTTTTCATTTCCTCTATTCACTCCTCCTGAAAGAGTAGGCAGGCGTTGTGCCCCTCTCGGTGGCAGTTGTCAGCTTGCTCCATCCCTATTTCCTTCGTGTCCTTGTGTTATATGTACACAAACCAAATAATAATAATAATAATAATAATAATAATAATAATAATAATAATAATAATAATAATAATAATAATAATAATAATAATAATAATAATAATAATAATAATAATAATAATACATCATCATCACATCCCCGATAATAATAATAATAATAATAATAATAATCCTTATCATCATTCACCGCCTTATTGCTCCCGACATCCCCGCTGTCGACGTCTCACACTGTGCATTCCCCAGATTTGGTGTCTGCATTTCGGCATTGCTTTTGAACGGTTTAGTGTGTACAGGTAAACGTCGCATGACATCACACGTTGCGTACACACTAAGGACTTTAACTCCCTGGATGTATGAAGGGGGCTTGTTTGTATATCATGACTAACAACCTTAGCCAAAAGGTGTAACTTGAAATCGTTGATGGGGTCCAATGAAGCATTCCTTTCTTTCTTTTTTCTTTGGCGACATTTTGTGGCAAGTTAAGATGATGACAGCCGCGTCGTACCACACCGCAATGTCACGAAATAAACTTTAACAAGTCATCGCTGCCGAACTCTACAGTGTCAGAAATTTTCATGCGCACCGGGGCTCGTATTTCCAAAAAGTTCTAACGCTAAAATTCCTCGTAAGAAAAAAAAAAACAATGTCAGCCAATGGCGATGTTTAGCATTGGCTGGCCGCCTATTAGCATAGGCGGCCAGCCAATGGCAAAGAGCACTTACGAACGAAAAGCTTGGTGAATTCAACCCCACAGGGTCAGGTGTAAACATTTCCTAGAGCGCAGGATGAAAATAAAGCCAATTGTACGCATCGCATCTAGTCGTACAACCATTTTAATCAACTGCTTTCCTAAACCTTCACATCATTTCGCACAGATTCCAACATGTCCGTTAGATCAGCAATTTCCTTTTTTTTTTTCTTTTAATGAGGAACTACTCGCCGGGAGCGATATCAGAAGGTTAATCAATGTTTAGCTTTTCCGTCACCACTTACGACGCCCTTGCGCGGGTATTCCCGCCGTACGCATATCCTGTTCTAATGTGATAGCAGGAGTGCGGAAGAAAGGGGCCGGCCGCCGACCCCTCGCTTCCCGCTCTCCGTCGTCGTCGTCATCGGCGGCGGCATTCCCTTTCTCCTATCGAGGTCGATTGAGGCCAAGCGCGGGGTAGTGTTACGCGACCGCGTGTGCGTCGCCCACCGGCGGCTGAGTTGCACGGACGACCGTGACACGGACAAGTCCGAACCAGGTAACGGGGCTTTGTGCCGCCCAGCGCGGTCATTCAAATGCGCCTGAGCGCGGCTCTTTACGCAATCGCCTCGGGCCGCCGCCGCCGCCGCCACTGTTGCTTGCAGCGCTTGGCCGAAGCTCGACTGCCTTCGGCCCGAAGCCCTTCTGACAGCCAGTGCACTGATCTTCGCAGCTATTGGCGCTGACGTCGTCTGACTTCGCTTGACCCGTCTTTTGTCGTCGCCTTGACGGCTCGTTTCTCTTGTATATTTTTCCCTTTTCTTTCTTCTTATTTCTTTCTTTTTTTTCTTTCCTTCTTTTACACCTGCGTTGTCGGCAGCGTCATGGCTGTCGCCACCGCTATAGTTGCCTGTTCTACTCTCATGTATATGCATTGTACTTTGGGGAGGTTGAGATACAAAATACCTCGGCTACTCCAATGATAAAAAAACTAAGAAAAGCAGAGAAATGAGAGAGCTGTCAGGACGCACAACTCACTTAATATCAAACAGCAGTGTGCTCTACAGCGAAAACATGGGATGCTCTATATAGGATTGCTCTGGTAGACTTGGGCACGTGCCTGTCGATTATAGCTACCGCGTACTAACAAAGTCGTACGCGAGGTCCAAGCGAACAACTCTGTTTGAACACCAGAAACAGCAGAGTAAATCAGGAACGGATGCCATGTATCAACCAAAAAATATGTTTTCTCTGCTCGCCTTATCCGATGCGTAGAGACTTGTTCTGGCTTCGCAGACCGAGAACCTCTTTACGCCGTGTACCCGTCTACGCCGATCCTCTTTGTGAGGGAGGCACTTTATTCGCTAAGCCGAAAACATGGCCCTAACATGACATGTCTAAGTTGCTTAATGTATGGGGTGATATTACCGAATAAGAAAAGTTAAAACAGTGCAAATGGGGAGTGGGAGCAACGCTCCATGGTTAGTCAGCAGTTCGTTATGTAGGGTGCGTGTTTAGACGCAATTGCAGTACTATATGTATACTGTATACATGGTGCACTGCGCGCGACAGCACGGAGGTATTACAATTTTATCATCTATTTACGCAATGCGAACACACACAGCTTGAATAAATACGAGCAATACAAGGAATGAAATACCGAAGGTTCACATTTGTGCCACAATTGTATACGCAACATACAGGTAAAAATGTGATGAATGGACGCCACATTATGCAGGAATCAGTGCTTGAATTCCACATTTTCTGTTGTTGCTGATCGTGACGCTAAAGTTGGCGTACTAGTGCAAGTGCTTCCTGTCCTTGCGGTTAAAGATCCGTCAAGGACCCGCAAAATATTCTTGCGTATTGACCCTTCCTTTATTTCTTTTTTTTTTCTTTTGCTTAATTTGTTGTGCTCGCAGCGGCAACCAATGAGTACACATGAAAGTGAGGAGTGGCTATGCATGCAAGGAGTGCAATCAGCAAGCTGATAATCAGTCATATATAAAACGCATCGCGGGTACGATTGCAGGGGACACATCTCGCCCATTTCTGAACACTGCCGTGATCCGGTCGTCCCACACGGTTATAGAGAGGGTCAGAGTGGAGAAAGCGAGAGGGTATACCGGTGCCGAAAAGTGGAGGACGAGGAGGGGAGCAGGGACGTTTTAGCAGTAGACGTGACGGCTCTCACGCATGCAGCAGCTCTTCTCGGGCACGCGGAAGGAAGCCGCTGTCGACCCGGGTGGAAGTGGGAGGCGGAAGGAAGCCACGCGCGTGCGGGCGCGCGAGACCGTGAATGCCGGGAGGGGCGCCTAGCTCTGACGCGGTTCCTCGCGACGCCGGCCGCCAAAGGGCGCGCGAGTTGCCGCGGCCTGGCGCGCGAAAGCTAAGAGAGGCAAGTAACCCGCAATTCGCAGAGGAGAGATCAAGCTCGTGTTTGTTAACCTGTACTTACACGCACGCACAAGTAAACGGAGCGTCCTGCTGAGATCGAAGCGCTTCATCGTGGGTTTCTTTAATACGAAGCGCTCAGGTGGGTTCATGTCTCGCCTCGTTTATGACCTCTTCGATAAAGATATTTCGTCAGACGCTGGGATTTCAAACACGGTTCCCCAACCGCAACAACCCAAATGATCTGCAAATTTGATGACAGACGCACGCATGGCACGAGAGAACGGAAACCTTACCGCACATCTCACGTGTGAGCTAGCGCTTTGAGTCGGCTGGCCCGTCGAGTGCGCCAGTTTCTCCAGTCCTACCCTAGTGGCAACTAGCACTTAGATACGCTATGTGACATTGCACAGCATCTGGGATCGGCCCAGATTTACCCAGCGCATCACTACTTTCGGGTTCGGCCCAGGTTGTAGCCGGAGAGGTTGTAAAGTTTTGTCGCCGGAGAACAATAAACAATTCATGCTATTGTGGTCCCCATCGTCGCCGTCCTGTGCACTTTCGCGTGTCCGGTCCACTTTCGCGTCCCATGTGCACACATAAATTCATTGACATTCCAGTTGCTTTCTTAACACAACGTCGTTTTATGCATTGAAGCACAAAAGTAATTGGAACGCCAATGCATTTCTCCGCAAAGTTCGCAAATTAATATCTCGAAGCTAGTGTTATCCTGAGAATTCGTTCCAAGTGGATCCGCCTTGCGACTTGTGCGGCTAGAGAGAGAGAGAGAGAAAATGATTTAATGAAAGGCAAGGAGGTTAACCAGGACTGAGCCCGGTTGGCTACCCTACACTGGGGGAAGGGAAAAGGGGAGAGAGATTAAGAGAAGAATAGAAAGTCCGCTGTTGATATCGCCGACGTTGCAACAGATCTGTGTGATGCGGACTGATTGATCATCAGTGATTGATCACTGATGATGAATCAGTCCGCATCATAGACGGTCACTCAGTCCTGTAGTTTTCAAAAATCGCAGCAGCGCTTTTCTGCCTTTTGCAGCTGTGATGTTCGAGGCCATGGTCCCAAGATCTTGCTCAAGGTGAATGATCTTTATCTAGCCCATTGAGAACGTTGCAGAGGTCATGTCTTTCGTTTTGAAAAGATGGGCAGTAGCATAGTAGGTGTTCTATAGTCTCATCGACACCGCAGGCACAATTTTTAAATTGCAATGTGGACCATAAGGTTATCAGTTAAAAACGTAATTAGTAAGTTTTTTTAATTAGTCGATTATGCATTTCGATTTTTTTTGTACAAATAATGTCCGCATCTTCGAGTAGACCAGCTCATGAACTAGAATTGTGCTATCTGCCACAGGCAACCATTAAAAAATTTTGAAAGTGTTCGCTGAAACACCCGGTATATATATAAACGAGAAGAAAGGAAACCGAGAGACTCGATTTTTATTAGTCATATCACAAGAAGCCAACAAAAAATGGCACGAAGGACAGCATAGGGGAAATTATTTGTATACGAGAGAACGTAAGATAGGAATCCTTCCTACGCACACACACTCAAGCGCTGGCGTACGAAGAACGTAAGGGGTCAAAGAAAGCGACAGAAAGTGGTGTCAAGTGCACGTTTCAAATAGAGATATCAGAACGTTGACTTCATGTCGTCGACGAGAACCGGTTTCGGGGCCTTTCTTTGTAATTTTCGTCCTGGCTTCATTAGAAACAAAACTGAGAGCGCTATGCACCCGGCGGAAAAGTGGGTGGGGTGACGTCACTTAAAAAAAAATACGGTGGCTTTCTCCAGAACCTCCGGAAGAAGAACTACGTAAAAGATTACATAGGGGAAACAACTTCATCGCATGCTTCTGAACACGCTCGACAAATTTTCAAATACAACTCACGCCCTAAAACGTAAATTAAAAATTTTTCAATAAATGAACGTCATACTGTTCAATTACCGAACCGATTGTTAGTCGCGACACCTAACGGAGCCACATCAAGAACGACAAAAATTATGCAGATAAAACGCGCACCTTGAAATCTATGTGCAGCAACGATTTGGTGGAACGGTCCACACAACTAACGGCCTTGTGTACAGCAGTGTTGATTTTCATCCTATGCAACGCGCAATCTCGTGAAATGCTTATGTTTATGCACCATGTCGTTCACAGGTTATCCCGGGATGCCAACACCAATTAAGGCGTGCACAGTCTGAGACGTCGACGCAGCGATATCACGAGCATGAAGGCTACGTATGATGCTTGTCGAGGGAAGAATGGTGAAGAATAGGTGTCATGTACCGATCAGCACGACGAATATCTCAATGCATTTAAGGCTTCTATACTTCTTGTGTCGCAGTGGCACACGCACATTTTGGATGATGGGCCAAGAATGGGCACAGTAGCACATACCTAGTAGTGCATGCCCAATTGGAGCGGGCGCAATATAAGAAAGATAAAGAAAATCGGAGATGTCGTTCACTATCATGAACTACTCCATTATTAGGTATGCGTGCTTTAGAGATACCTATCAGCCGACGTTATCTGTGCTGGTTTTAGGTCGCGATTTATGATTTTATTACGCAGAATGGAGGTGCGCTCACTGGCACTACTTTGTCGGTCAGCATTCAGTGCAGACTTGTTCACGTGACCAACGACGTGATACGCCGGCGAAGTAGAAACCGAAAGCTTCGCCTTCAAAATATTCTTAGTAAATCGGGACGACTACTAACATCATACCATCGGTCACATCATACCATTGGTTTTTAATGTTTGGTGAGCGCTACGTGCTAAAGAAACAATGCGTATGGCCGGATTCGGCAAGCTTTATGTTCGCAGGTGCTCCTTGCCGGCTGCCTTCGCGAGTACTGTGTCCAGCATCAGGCTTAGCTGGAATATTCTCTTATGAACAATTCTAGCGTACGAGCTTTTTGTGAATACGAGCCCTTGTTATACAGAATTTTACAAGGCATAATCGCACCCCCCCCCCCCCCCCTTCTTCACGAATGGATTAAATAAATAGAACGGAACCTTGCTCAGCGGTATAGATGGCGTGTGCCGAATTATGCAGCGCAATAGAATTAAGCTTTTCTTTCGCAGAGAATTTCTTACGAAAAAGTCTAACATAAGAAGTTTTTGTGAATTCGGGCCCGGATTAGCTCCCGATCAGCCGATTCCTCTGGTTTCTGGTCTCTAGCAATCCACCTGTTAGTCGCAACACCTGACGGAGTCACAACCAAGCGCCCATTTACGTGCAACAGGTCGTGTACAGTGCCCCTGACGAGTCACTAAATAAACTTGCGGGATGTAAAAGTTTGCCTACGACACGCGCCGAGGGATCAGCAAATATGGCTGACAATCAATGGGCTGCACAGCCGCAAACCAAAGATACTGGCTAAAAATAATAATAAATACTAACCAAAAGTGTGACAGTCTATCCGGGGCTCCGTTACATCTGCCCAGGTTCTCAGGTTATGCAGGGCCGGTAGTTTGTAGCGATGACTTTAAAGTAATAATGCCTTTTCGCGCTTATCGCGCTTTGTCAGTGGTCAGAGCGACGGTCCGCTCGCGTTATCAACGGGATCAGCCGGCCGTGAGCGGTGGATGATAAGACTATTCTAAAATAAGTCATAAGGCATCGCTACGAAATCGCGGCCCAGGGACTACGCGCCTACATCGTCAGTCATTATGCCGGGAAAAGTGCCAAAGGGGAATGGAAGGTGCAGTAGCGAATAGCAGAGGACTGATTTGTGAGTCTTCGCGTTAATATTTAAGGTTTGCTTTTCACTCGCCGAACGCCTTGTTCGCGCCATTCTTGCGAACCGTTTTGCGTGTACAGGCAGCTCTCTGAACCCATGCCGGAGAGCTAAATATAGAAACAGATAGCGAAGCGCTTCACTATGATTCGCGCCGCGCACCACCGAAGTGAGTTTAAAATACCAGGCGTGGAATCGTGTAAAAACACTGAGCCACATCGCAGCGGATGCAGACATTAACGACCACTACGCTATAAGACTCCGACATTCGGAATTCCTACTATGACACGAACAGTGACGTAAATCACTGAGCTCAACCAATCAGTGAAATTAATGAGCGATCCAGCGACGAATATAACGCACCTGGAGAGAACCTGAACCGGCGAACTCACGTTCGCATCTTCGCAAAAAGTGACAGACGCTAGCAAGAGCTTAGAGTTTCATACCGACGTTACAAGAAAGCAATGTTACTCTAGAATCTGCGTGCGCCTATGGTGAGGTGCGCCGTCATCCGAACGGTTAAAGGGGAACTGGCATGACATTTTCGTATTGTCATTTGTTATCATCAAATGAAGGCCACAACTATCTGAAGCTATAGAAAAATACTGTCAAGCGTCAGGGCATTCAAATAATTTACTATAACACGGCCTCTTTGCTTCTACGAACTAGCTTCGGTTTTGCAACCACGGCAGCTGATGCGGCATGGAGCCACGAACGTTGGCTCGCTGCGTTTTCGGGCGCAGCCAGTAGAAACGCACGCAGCACTCTTGTTCATTTTTTCTTTTTTGTTCATGAGCTATATCATCGTACCTAACCTTACTGGTACGTAACGTCAGCAAATTTTGCTCTGTGTCCTGATGTATCGGTAATGTCAGTGACACCAGGTCCGGCATTTCAAGATGAAATTAAAATGTCTTAGGTTTTCCAACCTACATACTTTCTAAGTGTCATCATTTTAAGTGCGAAACGCGTTCCGCAGAGTTTCTACAACTTGTAAAATATGTGTCTTTACCATTTTAAGCCATCACAATAATGCTGGAGTCTGCTCGTCCGGTCGGCGCAGCCGTATGACCGGTGTGTTTCTAATTGTCGTAACTGTCTGCTAACTTCTAGTTGTTCCAACTGCCTCCAATTATCAAAAATAGGATATTCGAGACAAAGTAATAGAACGACGGACAGTAGAGTAAGTTGGTAGGGGACTCGTTCATGTCTCTGAAAAGGAGGCGTGCAAATGTGGACACAAGAATGGGAACAAGGACAACACATAACGCCGACACTTGTGGCTGTCCTTCTCGTAATGCAGGACAAGATTCGCAACTATCGCGGACAAAAGAAAGATCCCTGAGAAACATTTGGCAGCCTAATTATCGAAGATTCGCTGACTAACTTTTTAATTATAAATGTTTGGCCGCCAATGCCAAACGGACGTCTGTAGCTTATGTAACAAATCGGCTTTTAAACAGTCAAAGGCCGGTAATTTAGGCAGGCTGGCGCGAAAAGCTCCAGACTCACTTTCAGCGCGAAAATCAAACACGGTTACAGCGCTAAGGAAGACGAAGACATGGACACAAATTGCACAGGACCAGGTGCTGGTCATGTTTGTGTCTTCGTCTGCCTTAGCGCTGCAACCATGTTTCATAATGTAAGTGACCAACTATAGCCCAGCTTTTGCCTTAACGATTGGTCGCATTTCTATATCTGTCATGAATTTCGCTAATATTACTAATGCCTCACTTGCTTCTCATATGACATATAGTAAGCTATCCCGTATGTTGTCGCGTTGCGGAGTTGCGAGGCGTTGCGAGTTGTCGCGTTGTCGCGTTGCGAGTTGCGAGGCCCGAGATGAGCCTTCGTCGTCGCAATGTGCCCGGGTCGCTTCGAATGACTCGGAAGGCGTCTCGCTGAACGCAGCGACGGAGCTAGTATGAGCGCGTATGAAGCACGCACCATAAAAATTACGCTGAAATTGAAACATAAATAATATCATCCTCAAAAATAAACGCCCAATGCCACTTTTAGTTGAACTTAATGAGCGAATAGATGATTGAGTACAGTCTACATTGGTACCGGGGCGTCTTTTTGGCTCCACCAATCACCTTCGTTTCACTTTTCTTTCTTATCTATGGCAATGAAAGCCGGAAATAAGACAGAGACGAGTCCCACGGGAACGTAGGCTTCAGTCGCGAACGGTGTATGCCATTTATCATTGACATGACAGTTATATCACGTATCGGATTTCATTGAACGAGGGCACAAAAATGAAACTAAAGATAAGCACAATTACGTTGTAGGAAAATCACATCATTGAAAAGCAGGCTGAACATTTGGCTTTAAAAAAAAAGATAAAAACCCTAATGCTCCCGTAAGGTCAGTT
>NC_051154.1:229114223-229239082 GCF_013339745.2 Dermacentor silvarum | reverse complement strand
CCAAGAGCGCGCTCGGACTACCAAACTACCACACGCACGACCGACTTCTGCAGTTGGGTATTCATAATACACTAGAAGAATTGCAGAAGCACAAGAAAGGGCACAGATTCTGAGACTCTCCGGCACCACGGCGGGCAGACGACTCCTAACAGAGATGGGCGTCCCCCGGCTAAAGTCAAGACTCCTACCAGGGCCTTCCGAAAAGAGCAGAAAGACCACATCATCATATCCCCACGCCCACGCAATATGCATCCCCAGCGCAAACGTGGAAAGGAGGAAGGCCAGGGCCGTGGCGCTCCTACGCGGGCGACAGAACTCCCTGGCGGCAGCTGCTTCGTTGACGCGGCCAATATGGCAACAGCAAAAATTTCGCAGTAGTGTCCATCAACAACAAGGGTTCGGCCGTTAACGCAGCTTCGGTACGAGGCACGTCGTCATGTGCGGCCGAGCAAGTGGCCATTGCCTTGGCCCTCCATGGACGAAAACATGCCAACATCTTCAGCGACTCCAGGGCAGCCATCCGCGCCTTTCAGCGTTGGCGCCGTGTGTAAGAAGCCTGTCGCATCCTCGACGGTAAAAGCATTGCCACCCCACACTCTCACGTGGTTACCCCGCTCACATGGGATCCATCATGGGAGGCCCCACAAACCTCAACTAGCTGGCCCACTCCAAGGCGCGAGGTCTCGCTTTCCGCGACCATGGAGAACTCCCCGGCCAACCAGGAGTGATGGAGAACAGAGATCAACCGACAACATACAATGAAATTACGCAGTACTTTTATCTCGGCAGGAGAGACTTTCCCCTTCCTCACAAGAAGTAAATAGAGCGCAGGCATTGACCCTCAGATTATTGCAAACAGGCTCGTATCCAGCCCGGCTTTATTACACAAGCTTTATCCCGACACTGATGCAGTAGTTCTTGCAGGCACTGCAATGACTTCGCTAGCTTAGACCATATGCTCTGGCGTTGCCCCTCGTTACGAGGCACGGAACAAATAAATGAGGACAAGTGGCTCTCCGCTATCAAGAGCCCCGATGCCGGGGCGCAACTATGGGCTGTCCAGAGGGCCCACGATGCGGCGGTCGGGCATGGCCTGACTGTCCCAACGTGGGAGCGGCCCGCTGCGCGCTGAGTCGCGTACCTCAGGACGTTCATTAAAGTTTTCCATCAATCCATCCATCCATCATCAATAGACTCCAGTAATAATTGGTCTCACAACCTGCACGTCGCTGCAAATTAAAATTTCGGTGTTTTACATGCCAAAACCACGATATGATTATGAGGCACACGGCGTAGTGGGGGACTCCTTATTAATTTTGACCACCTGGTTTTCCTTAACGTGCAGCTCAATGCACGGTACACGAACGTTTTTTTTTTTTTTTTTTTGCATTTCGCAAAATCGGAACCCTCGGTTCCCTTTCTTCTCGTTCCCCCTCGAATTGTTGCAAATTGTCTTTAGGTCGTAGACAGTTACGCGAGGACCAACAGTTCATAAAGAATGATGTCAGCGTATGCGCGGTAACGGCATGCGCTTTCATAGTGGCAAGTAACAAGTATAGCATGGGGACAAACCGTGAGTCATAAAAGCAAGAAATATGTGTATGTGGTCCAGTACGATGCACGAGAGGGCAGTATGGCTTGTACATTACTGTTTGTGCGTGAATAGCGGAGCATCGCAGAACCCTCAGGTCGCATTCGAAGGCTTTCTTCTCATTTAAACTTTCTTCTATATCTCAAGTATAAGTATTAGTTCACTCGTTATTCAAGCGAAGCTTCCTGTGTCTTCGGGTTTGCTTTGTTGGTGCGTCTTCCCGAGCAGGTTGTGCAATTAGCACCGAATCTTAACCAACAATGTAGTGTCAGTGATGGCACGTCCATTCCGACATTAAATCATGACATGAAACCTGCACATATGACGTTGGCTGATAAGTATCTACAAAGCACGCAGACCTCTTAAGGAAATAGCTCGTGGTATTCGACGGCTTTGTTGATTTTATTTCTCAAATTCCACTAATCTGACTCTTGGGCCATTGGAAATGGGCCTCTGGGCATGTGTCCATTCTTCGCTAATCCTACAGAATGGCGATGCGCCCCTGGGACAGAGGGAGATACTTCTTCATCATTTGTGTTCCTCGACCATCATCATTCATCGCCTATCGTCTGGTCGCAGCCAGCGCCCCTAGCGACCAGACGACAGGCGACAAGCTTCAGGTATACCAATCATCTGTCCTTTCTGGCGTGATGTATGCCTTGCCAGTCTTGAACGTGCCGCAAAATGTGATGTCACAATTGGAACAGGACCATCGTGTTGCCCTCCGAGTCATGCTTGGCTTACCTCGTGAGGCGCAATTTGTTCCACTACTCACAGAAGCGCACCAGCTGCCCCTGAGCTTGCAAGCAGACCAGAGAGCGCTACACCATATCGAGCGGTTGCACCGAGCATCAGACGGCCAAGCACTGATTAATCGGCTGATTCAGCACCCGTTCTCTCGAATGGGGAAAATGGCGACATTGTTTGGGGACATTACTCGCAGTTCGGGAGACACTACTTCATTCACAACTCCGAAGAAGCGCAACAAATGTTCCTTCCCCATTTATCTGTCAATTCCCGAAATACACAAAACGTCTAGCCAGCCTGCTTCGGCACTATTTCAATTGGCCCAGTGCCACCCATTTGAAAAGTTTGGAGGTATATTAAAGTATTCACGGACGCATCTGTACACAGCGACGCCCAAGGCGCTTCTGCAGCTTTCTTCTGCCCTTCGACTGGCATCAGACGGGTGTTTAAAATACTACATCCAACCTCATCCACAACTGCAGAACTGGCCGCGATTGATGTTGCTCTGAAGTACGTACACGAAGAGTTAAAAGCATTGAAGGTCGCCATCTTTACAGACTCCCGTGCTGTCCTCTTGAGACTGAGACAAGATGCCAATACCCCAATTTTATGCAGTATTCAAGAAACTTCTGGCAAAATTACTTCCTGTGGGGTGTCCCTCATTGCCCATTGGATACCCTCGCAGGTGGGCATCTCTGGAAATGAAGAGGTTGATCACCTCGCTTCAAGTTGTGCCCACCACGAATGTGACTGCCCTGACATTTCCTGCATGCTTGAAAACGCTCGTCTTCTGATACGCCGACACCTCCTAAAGCAGCACCCAGACCGGCGTGTTGCAGACGGATCGTTCCCTCCCCGTGTTCGTGGCCGAGGCTTGCCCCGTCGTGCTCGAGCACTGCTATATAAGTTAAGGGTTGGGTCTGTGTTGGTGCGCGAACGCCTATACCATCAAGGACGTGTGGACAGCCCTGTCGTGTACATTTTGTGGCTCCTGTGAGACACTTGAACATCTCGTTTTAGAGTGTCCCGCATTCGTTGAGCAGCGCGCATTGCTAATTAAGGTATATAGACTTATTGGACTGCAATGTGCGACCCTTGACGATTGCATCTTTCCAAGAGGGTGTGCCTCCCGACGTGACCAGGCCCATCGAGCCCTGCTAACTTTTCTTAAAGACACTGACTTGGCCTCCCGTTTATAGACATTATTTGTATTTTGTTTTGTTCTGTCTGTGTCTCCGTCATTTCTTCATTTCCTCTTTTCTTTCCTCATGTTTTCATTTCTTCTATGCCCTCCTCCTGAAAGAGTAGGCAGGCGTTGTGCCCCTCTCGGTGGCAGTTGTCAGCTTGCTCCCTCCCTATTTCCTTCGTGTCCTTGCGTTATATGTGCACAAACCAAATAATAATAATAATAATAATAATAATATAATAATAATAATAATAATAATAATAATAATAATAATAATAATAATAATAATAATAATAATAATAATAATAATAATAATCATCATCATCATCATCGCCTTATCATTCACCGCCTTATGCTCCCGACATCCCCGCTGTCGACGTCTCTCACTGTGCATTCCCCAGATTTGGTGTCTGCATTTGAACGGTTTAGTGTGTACAGGTAAACGTCGCATGACATCACACGTTGCGTACACACTAAGGACTTTAACTCCCTGGGTGTATGAAGCGGGCTTGTTTCTATATCATGACTAACAACTTTAGCCTAAAGGTGTAACATGAAATCGTTGATGGGGTCCAATGAAGCAATCCTTTCTTTTTTTTTTTCTTTGGCGACATTTTGTGGCAAGTAAAGATGATGACAGCCGCATCGTACCACACCGCAATGTCACGAAATAAACTTTAACAAGACATCGCTGCCGAACTCTACAGTGTCAGAAATTTTCATGCGCACCGGGGCTCATATTTCCAAAAAGTTCTAACGCTAAAATTCCTCGTAAGAAAAAAAAAACAATGTCAGCCAATGGCGATGTTTAGCATTGGCTGGTCGCCTATTAGCATAGGCGGCCAGCTAATGGCAAAGGGCACTTACGAACGAAAAGCTTGGTGAATTCAACCCCACAGGGTCAGGTGTAAACATTTCTAGAGCGCAGGATGAAAATAAAGCCAATTGTACGCATCGCATCTAGTCGTACAACCATTTTAATCAACTGCTTTCCTAAACCTTCACATCATTTCGCATAGATTCCAACATGTCCGTTAGACCAGCAATTTCCTTTTTTTTTTTCTTTTAATGAGGAACTAGTCGCCGGGAGCGATATCAGAAGGTTAATCAATGTTTAGCTTTTCCGTCACCACTTACGACGCCCTTGCGCGGGTATTCCCGCCGTACGCATATCCTGTTCTAATGTGATAGTAGGAGTGCGGAAGAAAGGGGCCGGCCGCCGACCCCTCGCTTCCCGCTCTCCGTCGTCGTCGTCATCGGCGGCGGCATTCCCTTTCTCCTATCGAGGTCGATTGAGGCCAAGCGCGGGGTAGTGTTACGCGACCGCGTGTGCGTCGCCCACCGGCGGCTGAGTTGCACGGACGACCGTGACACGGACAAGTCCGAACCAGGTAACGGGGCTTTGTGCCGCCCAGCGCGGTCATTCAAATGCGCCTGAGCGCGGCTCTTTACGCAATCGCCTCGGGCCGCCGCCGCCGCCGCCGCCGTTGCTTGCAGCGCTTGGCCGAAGCTCGACTGCCTTCGGCCCGAAGCCCTTCTGACAGCCAGTGCACTGATCTTCGCAGCTATTGGCGCTGACGTCGTCTGACTTCGCTTGACCCGTCTTTTGTCGTCGCCTTGACGGCTCGTTTCTCTTGTATTTTTTTTCTTTTCTTTCTTCTTATTTCTTTCTTTTTTTCTTTCCTTCTTTTACACCTGCGTTGTCGGCAGCGTCATGGCTGTCGCCACCGCTATAGTTGCCTGTTCTACTCTCATGTATATGCATTGTACTTTGGGAAGGTTGAGATACAAAATACCTCGGCTACTCCAAAGATAAAAAAACAAAGAAAAGCAGAGAAATGAGAGAGCTGTCAGGACGCACACCTCACTTAATATCAAACAGCAGTGTGCTCTACAGCGAAAATATGGGATGCTCTATAGGATTGCTCTGGTAGACTTGGGCACGTGCCTGTCGATTATAGCTACCACGTACTAACAAAGTCGTACGCGAGGTCCAAGCGAACAACTCTGTTTGAACACCAGAAACAGCAGAGTAAATCAGGAACGGATGCCATGTATCAACCAAAAAATATGTTTTCTCCGCTCGCCTTATCCGATGCGTAGAGACTTGTTCTGGCTGCGCACACCGAGAACCTCTTTACGCCGTGTACCCGTCCACGCCGATCCTCTTTGTGAGCGAGGCACTTTATTCGCTAAGCCGAAAACATGGCCCTAACATGACATGTCTAAGTTGCTTAATGTATGGGGTGATATTACCGAATAAGAAAAGTTAAAACAGTGCAAATGGGGAGTGGGAGCAACGCTCCATGGTTAGTCAGCAGTTCGTTATGTAGGGTGCGTGTTTCGACGCATTGCAGTACTATATACTGTATACGTGGCGCACTGCGCGCGACAGCACGGAGGTATTACAATTTTATCATCTATTTAGGCAATGCGAACACACACAGATTCAATAAATACGAGCAATACAAGGAATGAAATACCGAAGGTTCACATTTGTGCCACAATTGTATACGCAACATACAGGTAAAAATGTGATGAATGGACGCCACATTATGCAGGAATCAGTGCTTGAATTCCACATTTTCTGTTGTTGCTGATCGTGACGCTAAAGTTGGCGTACTAGTGCAAGTGCTTCCTGTCCTTGCGGTTAAAGATCCGTCAAGGACCCGCAAAAGATCCTTGCGTATTGATCCTTCCTTTATTTCTTTTTTTTTTTCCTTTTGCTTCATTTTTTGTGCTCGCAGTGGCAACCAATGAGTACACATGAACGTGAGGAGTGGCTATGCATGCCAGGAGTGCAATCAGCAAGCTGATAATCAGCCATATATAAAACGCATCGCGGGTACGATTGCAGGGACACAGATCTCGCCCATTTCTGAACACTGCCGTGATCCGGTCGTCCCACACGGTTATAGAGGGTCAGAGTGGAGAAAGCGAGAGGGTATACCGGTGCCGAAAAGTGGAGGACGAGGAGGGGAGCAGGGACGTTTTAGCAGTAGACGTGACGGCTCTCACGCATGCAGCAGCTCTCTTCTCGGGCACGCGGAAGGAAGCCGCTGTCGACCCGGGTGGAAGTGGGAGGCGGAAGGAAGCCACGCGCGTGCGGGCGCGCGAGACCGTGAATGCCGGGAGGGGCGCCTAGCTCTGACGCGGTTCCTCGCGACGCCGGCCGCCAAAGGGCGCGCGAGTTGCCGCGGCCTGGCGCGCGAAAACTAAGAGAGGCAAGTAACCCGCAATTCGCAGAGGAGAGATCAAACTCGTGTTTGTTAACCTGTACTTACACGCACAACAAATAGACGGAGCGTCCTGCTGAGATCGAAGCGCTTCATCGTGCGTTTCTTTAATACGAAGCGCTCAGGTGGGTTCATGTCTCGCCTCGTTTATGACCTCTTCGATAAAGATATTTCGTCAGACGCGGGGATTTGAAACAAGGTCCCCCAACCACAACAACCCAAATGATCTGCAAATTCGATGACAGACGCACGCATGGCACGAGAGAACGGAAACCTTACCGCACATCTCACGTGTGAGCTAGCGCTTTGAGTCGGCTGGCCCGTCGAGTGCGCCAGTTTCTCCAGTCCTACCCTAGTGGCAACTAGCACTTAGATACGCTATGTGACATTGCACAGCCTCTGGGATCGGCTCAGATTTACCCAGCGCATCACTACTTTCGGGTTCGGCCCAGGTTGTAGCAGGAGAGGTTGTAAAGTTTTGTCGCCGGAGAACAATAAACAATTCATGCTATTGTGGTCCCCATCGTCGCCGTCCTGTGCACTTTCGCGTGTCCGGTCCACTTTCGCGTCCCATGTGCACACATAAATTCATTGGCATTCCAGTTGCTTTCTTAACACAACGTCGTTTTATGCATCGAAGCACAAAAGTAATTGGAACGCCAATGCATTTCTCCGCAAAGTTTCGCAAATTAATATCTCGAAACTGGTGTTATCCTGAGAATTCGTTCCAAGTGGATCCGCCTTGCGACTTGTGCGGCTAGAAGAGAGAGAGAGAGAAAATGATTTAATGAAAGGTAGGGAGGTTAACCAGGACTGAGCCCGGTTGGCTACCCTAGACTGGGGGAGGAGAAAAGGGGAGAGAGAGATATTAACAGAAGAATAGAAAGTCCGCTGTTGATATCGCCGACGTTGCAACAGATCTCTGTTCTATCACTGATGATCAATCAGTCCGCATCCATAGACGGTCACTCAGTCCTGTAGTTTTCAAAAATCGCAGCAGCAGCTTCTGCGGCCTTTTGCAGCTGTGATATTCGAGGCCATGGTCCCAAGATCTTGCTCAAGGTGAACGATCTTCTATCTAGCCCATTGAGAACGTTGCAGAGGTCATGTCTTTCGTTTTGAAAAGATGGGCAGTAGCATAGTAGGTGTTCTATAGTCTCATCGACACCGCAGGCACAATTTGTAAATTGCAATGTGGACCATAAGGTAATCAGTTAAAAACGTAATTAGTAAGTTTTTTTGAATTAGTCGATTATGCATTTTGATTTTTTTGTACAAATAATGTCCGCATCTTCGAGTAGACCAGCTCATGAACTTAGAATTGTGCTATCTGCCACAGGCAACCATTAAAAAATTTTGAAAGTGTTCGCTGAAACACCCGGTATATATATAAACGAGAAGAAAGGAAACCGAGAGACTCGATTTTTATTAGTCATATCACAAGAAGCCAACAAACAATGGCACGAAGGACAGCATAGGGGAAATTATTTGTATACGAGAGAACGTAAGATAGGAATCCTTCCTACGCACACACACTCAAGCGCTGGCGTACGAAGAACGTAAGGGGTCAAAGAAAGCGACAGAAAGTGGTGTCAAGTGCACGGTTCAAATAGAGATATCAGAACGTTGACTTCATGTCATCGACGAGAACCGGTTTCGGGGCCTTTCTTTGAAATTTTCGTCCTAGCTTCATTAGAAACAAAATTGAGAGCGCTATTCACCAGGCGGAAAAGTGGGTGTGGTGACGTCACTTAAAAAAAAATACGGTGGCTTTCTCCAGAACCTCCGGAAAAGAACTACGTAAAAGATTACATAGGGGAAACAACTTCATCGATGCTTCTGAACACGCTCGACAAAATTTCAAATACAGCTCACGCCCTAAAACGTAAATTTAAAATTTTTCAATAAATGAACGCCATACTGTTCAATTACCGAATCGATTGTTAGTCGCGACACCTAACGGAGCCACATCAAGAACGACAAAAATTATGCAGATAAAACGCACGCCTTGAAATCTATGTGCAGCAACGATTTGGTGGAACGGTCCACACAACTAACGGCCTTGCGTACAGCAGTGTTGATTTTCATCCTATGCAACGCGCAATCTCGTGAAATGCTTATGTTTATGCACCATGTCGTTCACAGGTTATCCCGGGATGCCAACACCAATTAAGGCGTGCACAGTCTGAGACGTCGACGCAGCGATATCACGAGGATGAAGGCTACGTATGATGCTTCTCGAGGGAAGAATGGTGAAGAATAGGTGTCATGTACCGATCAGCACGACGAATATCTCAATGCATTTAAGGCTTCTATACCTCTTGTGTCGCAGTGGCACACGCACATTTTGGATGATGGGCCAAGATTGGGCACAGTAGCACATACCTAGTAGCGCATGCCCAATTGGAGCGGGCGCAATATAAGAAAGATCAAGAAAATCGGAGATGTCGTTCACTATCATGAACTACTCCATTATTAGGTATGCGTGCTTTAGAGATACCCATCAGCCGACGTTATCTGTGCTGGTTTTAGGTCGCGATTTATGATTTTATTACGCAGAACGGAGGTGCGCTCACTGGCACTACTTTGTCGGTCAGCATTCAGTGCAGACTTGTTCACGTGACCAACGACGTGATACGTCGGCGAAGTAGAAACCGAAAGCTTCGCCTTCAAAATATTCTTAGTAACTCGGGACGACTACTAACATCATACCATCGGTCACATCATACCATTGGTTTTTAATGTTTGGTGAGCGCTACGTACTAAAGAAACAATGCGTATGGCCGGATTCGGCAAGCTTTATGTTCGCAGGTGCTCCTTGCCGGCTGCCTTCGCGAGTACTGTGTCCAGCATCAGGATTAGCTAGAATCTTCTCTTATGAACAATTCTAGCGTACGAGCTTTTTGTGAATACGAGCCCTTGTTATACAGAATTTTACACGGCATAATCGCACCCCCCCCCCCCCCCCTTCTTCACGAATGGATTAAATAAATAGAACGGAACCTTGCTCAGCGGTATAGATGGCGTGTGCCGAATTATGCAGCGCAATAGAATTAAGCTTTTTTTTCGTAGCGAATTTCTTACGAAAAATTCTAACATAAGAAGTTTTTGTGAATTCGGGCCCGGATTAGCTCCCGATCAGCCGATTCCTCTGGTTTCTGGTCTCTAGCAATCCACCTGTTAGTCGCAACACCTGACGGAGTCACAACCAAGCGCCCATTTACGTGCAACAGGTCGTGTACAGTGCCCCTGACGAGTCACTAAATAAACTTGCGGGATGTAAAAGTTTGCCTACGATACGCGCCGAGGGATCAGCAAATATGGCTGACAATCAATGGGCTGCACAGCCGCAAACCAAAGATACTGGCTAAAAATAATAATAAATACTAACCAAAAGTGTGACAGTCTATCCGGGGCTCCGTTACATCTGCCCAGGTTCTCAGGTTATGCAGGGCCGGTAGTTTGTAGCGATGACTTTAAAGTAATAATGCCTTTTCGCGCTTATCGCGCTTTGTCAGTGGTCAGAGCGACGGTCCGCTCGCGTTATCAACGGGATCAGCCGGCCGTGAGCGGTGGATGATAAGACTATTCTAAAATAAGTCATAAGGCATCGCTACGAAATCGCGGCCCAGGGATTACGCGCCTACATCGTCAGTCATTATGCCGGGAAAAGTGCCAAAGGGGAATGGAAGGTGCAGTAGCGAATAGCAGAGGACTGATTTGTGAGTCTTCGCGTTAATATTTAAGGTTTGCTTTTCACTCGCCGAACGCCTTGTTCGCGCCATTCTTGCGAACCGTTTTGCGTGTACAGGCAGCTCTCTGAACCCATGCCGGAGAGCTAAATATAGAAACAGATAGCGAAGCGCTTCACCATGATTCGCGCCGCGCACCACCGAAGTGAGTTTGAAATACCAGGCGTGGAATCGTGGAGATTTTACACTGAGCCACATCGCAGCGGATGCAGACATTAACGACCACTACGCTATAAGACTCCGACATTCGGAATTCCTACTATGACACGAACAGTGACGTAAATCACTGAGCTCAACCAATCAGTGAAATTAATGAGCGATCCAGCGAGGAATATAACGCACCTGGAGAGAACCTGAACCGGCGAACTCACGTTCGCATCTTCGCAAAAAGTGACAGACGCTAGCAAGAGCTTAGCGTTTCATACCGACGTTACAAGAAAGCAATGTTACTCTAGAATCTGCGTGCGCCTATGGTGAGGTGCGCCGTCATCCGAACGGTTAAAGGGGAACTGGCATGACATTTTCGTATTGTCATTTGTTATCATCAAATGAAGGCCACAACTATCTGAAGCTATAGAAAAATACTGGCAAGCGTCAGGGCATTCAAATAATTTACTATAACATGGCCTCTTTGCTTCTACGAACTAGCTTCGGTTTTGCAACCACGACAGCTGATGCGGCATGGAGCCACGATACGTTGGCTCGCTGCGTTTTCGGGCGCAGCCAGTAGAAACGCACGCAGCACTCTTGTTAATTTTTTCTTTTTTGTTCATGAGCTATATCATCGTACCTAACCTTACTGGTACGTAACGTCAGCAAATTTTGCTCTGTGTCCTGATGTATCGGTAATGTCAGTGACACCAGGTCCGGCATTTGAAGATGAAATTAAAATGTCTTACGTTTTCCAACCTACATACTTTCTGAGTGTCATAATTTTAAGTGCGAAACGCGTTCGGCAGAGTTTCTACAACTTGTAAAATATGTGTCTTTACCATTTTAAGCCATCATAATAATGCTGGAGTCTGCTCGTCCGGTCAGCGCAGCCGTATGACCGGTGTGTTTCTAATTCTCGTAACTGTCTGCTAACTTCTAGTTGTTGTTACAACTGTCTCCAATTGTCAAAAATAGGATATTCGAGATGAAGTAATAGAACGACGGACTGTAGAGTAAGTTGGTAGGGGACTCGTTCATGTCTCTGAAAAGGAGTCGTGC
Organism: Dermacentor silvarum; assembly: GCF_013339745.2. Taxonomy (NCBI): domain Eukaryota; kingdom Metazoa; phylum Arthropoda; class Arachnida; order Ixodida; family Ixodidae; genus Dermacentor; species Dermacentor silvarum. Next base: position 229,227,358 of record NC_051154.1, on the reverse strand, counting down.
AAATGCGGACACAAGAATGGGAACAAGGACAACACATAACGCCGACACTTGTGGCTGTCCTTCTCGTAATGCAGGATAAGATTCGCAACCATCGCGGACAAAAGAAAGCTCCCTGAGAAACATTTGGCAGCCTAATTATCGAAGATTCGCTGACTAACTTTTTAGTTATCAATGTTTGGCCGCCAATGCCAAACGGACGTCTGTAGCTTATGTAACAAATCGGCTTTTAAACAATCAAAGGCCGGTAATTTAGGCAGGCTGGCGCGAAAAGCTCCAGACTCACTTTCAGCGCGAAAATCAAACACGGTTACAGCGCTAAGGAAGACGAAGACATGGACACAAATTGCACAGGACCAGGTGCTGGTCATGTTTGTGTCTTCGTCTGCCTTAGCGCTGCAACCATGTTTCATAATGTAAGTGACCAACTATAGCCCAGCTTTTGGCCTTAACGATTGGTCGCATTTCTATATCTGTCATGAATTTCGCTAATATTACTAATGCCTCACTTGCTTCTCATATGACATATAGTAAGCTATCCCGTATGTTGTCGCGTTGCGGAGTTGCGAGGCGTTGCGAGTTGTCGCGTTGTCGCGTTGCGAGTTGCGAGGCCCGAGATGAGCCTTGTCGTCGCAATGTGCCCGGGTCGCTTCGAATGAACTCGGAAGGCGTCTCGCTGAACGCAGTGACGGAGCTAGTATGAGCGCGTATGAAGCACGCACCATAAAAATTACGCTGAAATTGAAACATAAATAATATCATCCTCAAAAATAAACGCCCAATGCCACTTTTAGTTGAACTTAATGAGCGAATAGATGATTGAGTACAGTCTACATTGGTACCGGGGCGTCCTTTTGGCTCCACCAATTACCTTCGTTTCACTCTTCTTTCTTATCTATGGCAATGAAAGCCGGAAATAAGACAGAGACGAGTCCCACGGGAACGTAGGCTTCAGTCGCGAACGGTGTATGCCATTTATCACTGACATGACAGTTATACCACGTATCGGTTTTCATTGAACGAGGGCACAAAAATGAAACTAAAGATAAGCACAATTACGTTGTAGGAAAATCACATCATTGGAAAGCAGGCTGAACATTTGGACTTAAAAAAAAGATAAAAACCTATAATGCTGCCCGTAAGGTCAGTTGCACCATCGGGAAATGCGTGGTTACGCAAACAGTGTTCTGAAGTGGAACAGAGTAAATGCGCATAAATCATATTTATGGGGGAAATACGAAGTATACCGTGTCTCAATCGTTGACTATAGAGCAGGCCTTACATGATCGTTTCGTGGATTGTGACAACGATGCACAAGCGACTCCTTCCACTTGCTTTCGATTTGGTGTAAGCTTTTCTATACGGGCAGAGTGTGGTAACATCGAGTGGTAACAGCGCTTTATTACGGGTTCTTCTTTTGTTTACTTTTGCTGAGTGACCAAGATTGTGACTTTTTTTCTTGTTCGTAATTATGTCGTTATTGAAAGTTATATGTTCACTCGTTATCCACTTTCAATGTTTTCCTAAAGTTTCATTTCTATTTCGTTTTATTCCTTCCCCTTTTCGTTTGGGCTCTGTGCGGTTCTCATTTTCTTCAATATACATTAAAACTACGTCTTGTAACAAGTTGCAGCAGCCGTCTTAGCGCTTATACGAGAGAGTTAAAAACCTATACGAAACATAGACGGATTAAAGGAGAAATGCAGGGAAGTTAACCCGAACAGAAAATCTTGGTTTGCTACCCAACACTGGAGAAAGGGTGGGGCGTGAGGGGTGGAAAGTAAAGGAGAAAATAGATAACCTTAATGAAGTCATACAGCAGTGAAGAACGTCCAGGAGTCGGGAATATCTGCTGGGAGCCTTCTTCGGTACCCCAATACCTCATATATTACCTCAATATACGTTTATTCGCACCTCTCATGGTTGAATCACAAAGCTTGTTCGCGAAAGTGACCATCGCTTTCCTTCGTTTGTCTTTTCTTTCTTTCCTTTCTTTTTGTTTCTTCAAGCCTCACAAGAACACCACTAGAAGAAACCACGACGATCGTGTACGGCTTCCTTACCAGACGTCTTTGGAGAATGACGCATGTTGCAAACGGGGAACTTTGTACAGAACGCTTCGGAGAAGGCGCTTACCCAATAGAGCAGTGCGCGCTTCTCGAAAGCGCATCTCTTTGCATAGGAAATATTGGCGAGACGCGCTAAATCACCCATTGTTTGCCTTCGCGAGACGAAAAGGAAACAGTCGAAAGAAATCGCCTGGGAAAAAAAAAAAAAAAAAAAAGCTTTGCGTTCTGAGTCAGGCGGTGGTGTTGACAAAGCTGGAAGGCACAGACTCACCGATGCGTGAAACGAGTGAGAAATCCCCCTCGCACGCAGAAGCTGCGAGGAACAAGGTGACAAAATTTGGCGTAAAGGAACGTGCGACGTTAAAGTGACCAGAAGGGTCCTGTACAGAATGCGCACTGCACCATTCTCTGCGCCCTCGTCTTGCTTAAGCGTTAATCAAGTGTCCTCGAAACTCAGCAAATATTCCGCTATTTTTCTCCACATTAAAGAAATCCTCCTGTACGAGTACAGTATCCGGCCAACCGCCACGTCAGCTGTTCGGTCGATTAAAAAAAAAAAAAACCTTTTAACAAAAAAATTTGTTAGCTGATTGTCTAATGCGGTATCAAATTAATCAAAGCTGATGCTGTGTCAAATCATACGTATGATTTCCGTCACTTTTGTGAATTCGTTCATAGAAGTACAGTTAAAAAGGCAATCGAACGGATTAACAAGTTGGGCTGACACTTTTTATGAAAGCGAAATGTTATTATGTGGCGGACGAGAAGAGACTTGAGTGAGCTCAACATACATGTATAAGCACTTATTCACTATTTACGACTGGGCAGCGCCTGCACTAAGCAGTTTCTGTATCGCATTGTCCACGCTGAAATCTCTCACTGTGAATGCGGCAAAGCAAGAAAAGACGTAACACTTCTCTTAATGTACTGCAAACACTACACTACAAGACGCTGACTGGTGTCCAAATTAATGAGGCTTGATCGAAGTCCAATGAGTACAAACAAGGGGTTGAACCCGCGGCTAATAACTACTCTTCGAAACCGTCCACCAGTTTTTCTAAAAAGATTCTTTGGAATCTAGTCACTGTCCACCAATTTTAGAATAAGAAGTGAATGTAAACCCTGTGACGGAATTTAGGATGACGCTGTATTTTGCGTTTCATTTTCTTTTCTGGAAGCAGCGAATTGCGTCGTTTTCGTTAGCTATTGCGATAATTTCTGTTTTGAGTATTTTTGTGGTTGATAACAATTTAAGATTCATTTCCTTCTCTATTGTGACCTTTCGTGGTTTGTCATTTTTGTGCTTAGTGTCATTTTATAAAGTGTTACATTTTTGTGTGATTTTGTAACTTTTGATATATTTCTATTTTCCCCAAGCGACACGGAGCAGCCGGTACCATCTCCTGGAGCCATGGCACCTCCTTGTGTAGTCATGTCAATAATTAAAAAAAAAACTGATCATATTAGGTTCCTATGGGAAATCCATAGTTAGTCATAGTTATCCATAGTTCATCCCATCAATTTAAATGTAAAAGACATCCTTGCTCATCAGCGCGGAGTCCGCAGAAAATACCCGCCGCCTCACCCACAACTTAGCGGGGAAGAGGCCGCCGATTGGCGCAAAATACAGACCGGGGTATTCCCCCATCTAAAACTGCTAAATGCCACGTATCCCACCCGCTATAGGGCCACGTGCCCTTGGTGCGGTGGCATACCTACACTAATACATGTGACCTGGGAGTGTAGTAAGCACCCTCATAGGCCCACTAATAATATCTCAATGGGGCAGTGGGAGGCACAGCTCACCCGTTCCGGCTTGGCAGGACAAAAGTCCTTAATTAGCCAGGTCAGGCAGGCGGCAGAGGCCAGTGGGGCCCTGGACTGAGGGGCTCCGACAACCGCTATACTTAAAATATTTTCCAGCCAAATAAAGTTTCTATATATATATATATATATATATATATATATATATATATATATATATATATATGGGACAACGTCCAACAAGAACGTCATCTCTTTTGTAGCGGCTAAAAGGAACATTGATAAATGTCTACTGCAGTTTTCCGTGTCGAAATTGCGTCTCAGCAGAATCATGGGCACACTGTGCGCACCGTGTGATCCTTTGGCAGCGTAGCACAGTCACCATCCCAGCGTGATCATATGCTTTCGCTTGGATATGTGTAGCTGAGCACACATTTCGATTTACTGTGACTCAAAAAAAAGTGGAACAAACCATCGAAGACATCGTTAATGTCAGCGATAGCTTTCTTGTGTGAGCTGCTGCATATCCCCATGCCATCCGTAATATGACCAGATTTCTCGGACGCAAAAGCGAGCGGGACCGCGGGACGGGGGGAGGAGATGGAAACGAGATGCAACATTTATTATAAAACCTAATAAAACTTGTTGTTGGTCCAGTTGGTGCAAACTTCATACAACCAAAAGACGCATATACAACGAAAAAACGCTCTTTCCTTTCGCCTGTCTTTTCCTCGGTGTGTTGCGTCTTTTCGTTGTATGAAGGATTTATTCCCAGTGTTGTTTATGTGAAGGGAAACTGGGCCTGTGTTCACAAAAACCTCTTTACGCTAAAATTGCTCTTGAGAGAAAATTGCAGTAAATCAATGTGCTGGACACCCAATCCTGATGCTGGAAACATTATTAGCAAAGGCGGCCAGCCAATGGCAAAAAGCACTCACGAACGAAAAGCTTTGTGAATTCGGCCCCTGTTTTCCAAGATTGTTATTAAATTTGCACTTGCATTTTGGCATTATTCCACATGCTTCCAACACTACATACATGAAGAGAAATACGGCGTGATCAGTGGCTCAGTGCGCTTTTGGCTTGGCTGCAGCTCGTTAGCCAATGCGTTGAGAAGTCCATTGTAGTTGGATCCAGAAAATTTACGAGCCATAATTGGTCGGTGCGTTATAGAAGGGGTGTGATCTAATAACGACTCCGAAAGTGAACCGCTTGCTTGCCATCACGCGATTGAACAGAATCGCGCTTTCGTCAGCAAGAGCGCCATTCTGAGAAATTGAGAGCAGACGAACGGTTCGCTTTCCGAACCGTAATAAAACCGCAGATGTTCCTGCCGGCTTCGCTTGGCCTTCGAGGCTATTTGAAGGTGGCGCGACCACACCCGAGATGAAGTGCATGAACAGTCGATTCGGCACGACAGGGCGGGGATTTCGGAATAACTGGGATCTGCAGAGGCCAAAGCGCGACAAAGCACCACCCCACATGGGACACGTCCCATTTAAGAACGTGTCCCGCTTAAATCGGGACGTCTGGTCACCTTAGCCATTAGTGAATCACGAAACCTTATGGCGCATCAGCAGGCACACGAAGTGGCAATCTCGCTGCCAACAACATTGTCGAATGATACCACGACACAGTGTTATCTTGCTGTAATGATTGCGTCCCTGTTGAAGCTGCGTAGCAACCTCTACTATACACCCATAGTACCCTCTGTAACTTCATTGCAATAAATCGGCCACGCTCGAAGCAGATGTGTCTGTTGCAGATGGGGCGCTATCGCTTCAAATATCTTTCTGCGAATATGCTCCGTCACAAGTGATTTGAGGAACTTTACAATGACTCGCAACAGGCTGACTAGGATAACATAAAACTTCTTAACCCTTCCCCAACCAGAAAATGGGAGCAAGCGAAGCTTGTCCTGGGGGCACCTAAGCTAACCATGATGCGCCGGCGGCGATGGAGAGAACGACGTCACTGACGGTACGCCTGCAGTCCACCGCTTTCGCTTGCGTTCGATGTCTCGAGTTTGCTCGGCGGAGTGGTTAGCAGCATTCGCCCGCCATTGCCGCTTGCGATTCTTCGAAATTAAATTGCTTCAAAATTAAATCTGTCCGTTACGTAAGACAATGAATAGCAATGGCTCACACCCACGTAAACACGACCTCCCCATTACGATGACAAAAGAGAAGTGAAATTTTACGCTGGAATGACAAGCGGCAACGCAGCCAGCTGTGGAAGCAGACGACGACGACGAACGAGGGAGCAGTTGCACGAGCGCAACCCGAGTGGCGTCAACGAGCCAGCTGCGGAAGGAGACAACGACGCTCGAGCCAATGCTGATGATGATAGTTTTTTTTTTTGCGTACAGGGACGCCACCGAAATCTGTACCTTACAACAAGCTTCGCTAGAAAAGTGGTTCATGGTTCCGAAGCCGCCCAAAGATGATGACAGCCTCTGGCGCATTTACTAGCCAGATGTTGACGAGAGGTTGATAAAAGACTTAGGATGCATCAAGCCGACAATCAGGCTGTTAAAGGCTCTGAAGGACAAACACAAGTGGCCACTGTCTTCTTACTCTATTAAGACCGTGGTGAGGCACCACGGACTGGATAAACGGAACAAAGTGTACTGGCAGAATGAGCACCGGAGCACAGTGTTGCTTCATGTCCTTGAGAAGCTCCGTGCAGTGTTGGATCCTTCTGGGCCAGGTATTTGTTCTCTCTTGGACAAAAAACGTGAGTAATTCCAGACACGACAGACTACGTACACCTTGTGTCACCTTGGCACATCCATTCTGGAGAAGTGACCAAGAATGTTCTTCTTGGTCTTGGACCAAGTTGTCTGCTCGGCAAGACAGCAGCCAGCAGATACCTAGTGGTCCAAGCCAGTAAAAAACTTGGGTCACTGGAATGTGGCCATTATTTATTGTGCGAGATCATCGAACCACCTAAAGTATCCGAAGTAGCTAACGAAAGCTATCACTTTAGATGTGCTGCACAGTTGCTGAAATTGCGGTGTTTTAATAATTGAGTTACATTACACAAACTTTACGGCAGAATACGTCTACCTTTCGGTGGTAGTCTTTTAGAAACGCATCGAAAGGAAACGTAAAAAAAAAGTGGTCCCTAATGAGGATGGATTAACTTGCATGTGCTTGTCCCGTGCTGTTGAAAGTAGCTCTCGGTCGACGGAGAACTAGAAGCCGCCGTATTCGGTTGAGCCATCCGTCGAGCAACTAAACAATTTCTTCGTAACTGCCTACTCTCTCGATCGCCTTTGCGATCATCGAGATCTATGCAGACTTGCTACTCCTCTAGTTTGGCAACCATGCGCGCTCGCCATTTCCAAGTGCCAATCACCTGTCGATCCAGTCGAGACGCGCTCGTGCGATCACGATGAGTGAAAGATGACGTGCTTCAGGCAAGCATTATGGCGCTTTCCAGTGGGCGAACAGGAGCACCCCTCACTGTGATTGAACCTCTCGCCAGAGCGCTTTTAGAGCAGCCGAAAGTATTCCTGTCCGACAAATTGAAAATGCTTCGGTTCAGTCAGAGCTACGTTACAACACTGCAGTGATCAGAAGTGTGCACGTGCGAGGAGGTCTGCCAGCCCTTGCAACATTTTCGCTGTCTAGCTAAACATCTTCGTCGTCACCACCGAATCACATTATCATCATCGTCAGCAACAAAAACACTAATGTAGAGACCCCACAATCATAAAACCTTAATTGCGGAAGGTATCAAGGCGGTTACCTTTATTTTTGTCTTCCTTATAGTTCCGTTCTTTTTAAGTGTGCGTGCGTGCGTGCGTGCGTGTGTGTGTGTGTGTGTGTGTGTGTGTGTGTGTGTGTGTGTGTGTGTGTGTGTGTGTGTGTGTGTGTGTGTGTGTGTGTGTGTGTGTGTGTGTGTGTGTGTGTGTGTGTGTGTGTGTGTGTGTGTTTGTGTGTGCGTGTGTGCGTTTTTTTTCGCAGGCTTGGTGGTGTTTGTGTGCCTGTGATAGGTGAGGATGTGGTATATGGGGAAAATGGTAGCGTAAACTTTCTTAACAGTGGTTTATAGTAGCCAGCTCTTATATAGCATTCCTCCACTTTGTCTAGTTATGAAACAAGCATAACAAGATAATTTACTTGAAGTGGTGCAAACATTGAATTAAGCATTTTAACATCTGCTATATGTACACTAGCCAAATGTCGTTGAATTGATGGGGTTTGATGCCTATGGTATGTGTGTGTGTGTCTGTGGGTGTGTGTGTGGTGGGGGGGGGGGGGGGGGAGGAGGCGCTTGTTTCTTCAGTCCTATCGGTAGCACGGCCCAGCACCACATGGAGGGGAGATGGTGGGAGAGAAAGAGGAGATTGTTGGGGTGGTGGAGTTATGACGAGGCAAAGCGAAGCAGGGAGCAGATCTCAAACAAGGCATATTCTTCTACACAAAGTGTGCAACAGCTGCCGCCATATTTACCGCGATGCAACGGTCTGTTTCACGCTAAAATTACTAGAGGGAGATTTACGTGCTGCAATCCTTCAGCTACTGCAATAACCATGGACATAACGTGGATCTTTGTACGATTTGGAACGGTCTTGTTGAGAAAGCGCGTTACGACTTTGCGAACATTCTTCACCGTTCAACTGCGTTAGGTGCTTGGCTCACAACGTTTCTTGCGAGCAGTCAAGCGTTTTACGTGTGCAGCTAATTCGTTTTTATGGCGTAATGTTCAACGCACAGATGAATTTCGACTTGAGAGCACATGTATCGCTGGTTCTTGATTATTTGTTAACAGCAAGACATGCCACGGGTAAACGGGTAACGTAGTTTCGCTGTTATAAGGGAGCCTTTCTTCTGCAATAGCCGGTAAACAATTGAATGCTACTTTGGAGAAGTCATTGCCAGATAATTAATTTGCGAGAACAAATTAGGTTTAGCAAGGCTAGCGTAAAATCCTACAAGGAAGTTGGAAGCCAGAGCGACGAAGTTGGGACAAACGCTCGCACCCTCTATTACCACAGACACACGCGCCCGCAGATACGTGACAGATTTCCCTTTGTTAAACTTGGTAGGAAACTTTGTGGATTGATCGCCCCTTTTAGATCAGCAACTGCGGCGGTCAGCGCTGCGAAATCTGTCGAAATGAAACTCCAAACAGTTCTATCTAATGTCAACGATGGCCTTCAGAGCTCGTAGGCCACCTCCATGAGGCTCTTGATTTCATTTACCAGGAAGCTCGCCATCCACGGTCCGGTATTGTGCGACTTTCGGGCAGCTTGGATCCCACGAGGGGCTCATCGTTGACAAAAAATAACTTCTTAATGGCACAGTTTACAATGAGCAGGACATCGTTCTTCAGTGGCTACCAGGTCGCTAATGGCGTCGAAGCAAACGATCGAGCGCACGCAGGACGCCCGATCTGCCTATGACGTCATCCGCACGACTGGTCATTTCGTACTTCAGCAAGGGATAGCCGCGTTATGCCGACGTTCCCACAGTAGCGGTGGTGTCTGAAGCAGTCGCAAGATGGCCGCCGAAAAATCGAGTGAAACCAGGCTGCGCCGGTCGGAAGCGCTTCGAGCCCCAGCAGCGAAAGAGCTCGAAATGGGAAGCCCACTTCTGCCGCCCTTCGTTCAGCGCCGCGCGTCTCTGCCGCGGCGGCGGCGGCGGATTGGGGACGGAAGGGGTCGTTCGCTCGCTCGCCCGCGCTGGCGTAACTTGCGCCCGTCGGAGATGAAAAAGAAAAGACAAGGAATGGGGGTCGATTCCGTTTCCTTTTCTTCTTCACTTTCCGCCGTTTCCTTGCACAACCTGCCGTCGCTCGGCGTCCCTTCCTCTCCGCCTGTCGTTTTCACCTTCCTCCTCCCCCGAAGGAAAGAAAGCAGGGCAACAATAAACGCGTTCCGGTCTGACCTACAATGCACTCAACTTGGCCTTGACTTGGAGCGTTACATGAGCAAAGCGAGACTGACGCTCGCGCTGCCCGCCGGTCGGCCACCCTGGCCGGCCTCTCACGTGACGGCGTCTGCAGAGCCTATTGGAACGGAAGTTGCGCAGCCTTTTCTTCGGAGGGGGGCGCAGGGGGGGGGGGGGGGGGGGGCTTTGCTGGTAACGAAGCTTTCTGGGTGCACGGCACACACTTGCGTGCAAGCTTCCTTCGGAGAGAAAATTTCGGAGAGCTTAAATTGCGAAGTCTCAAACTCTTCGGCGGCGTAAGCATGCAGCTCGCGAATGATGGCTCCATTCTGCACTTGAGTGCGGTGCCGGTGAAGTGCACCACACGCCACTTGTTGCTGGCGTGTGGTGCACTTCGTGGCTATGCGCTGCATATGCTTCGACCGCGAAGTATCTGAGCCTTATCGTAGATTTCACATTACGAAAACGTTTGTGAACCGTTGCGCGGTGGCCAACCGCACTGTCGGCACGACTTCTGGAACGTCAGTAGAGTAAGTGGCGTAAATAGTACAGGTCGCGTTGTAAGCTGTTATGGCCGCCACATATATGACGTATATGCACGTGTGCTGGTACTGTGACTTACCGCACAGAGATTTGATCCTGTTTCGTGATTGGGTCGATAGGGTGGTCACTGCGCTACGCATAAGCGTGTGCTGCGCACATTTGAACCATCTTTACACAAAGGAAAAATATAACAAAATATAGTTCAAACGAGCGCATTCATGCCTAACTCCTTTTGCCAGGACATTTCAACAGTCGTTACCGTTAGGAAAAAAAGTGAACCTGCTGCAGCACAGATTGTTATCTATGTGTTGTTGCCCAACTGTCTATTGTAACTGCGTGTCATGGCAAGCGATTCAGGGGCAGAGGTTGTCGGGAGCTAGCTCTGCAGTCTATAGGGTTATACGCGCGGTCACGCGTGGAGCTGTGGTAGCTCTACGTGTCACATGGCATGATGGCCTTTTTGATTATATCGCAATATTTAACGTGTCTGCGCATATTGATGACTGTGCCCGGCTGCTGCGGTTAGGGGGCTTCTGTGCTGGCGTTTATATCAGATGCGCGAGGCATGTCTCTCGTAAACGCAGAAGCGACAAGACACACGTATGTGTTGCATGAAGCAGCGACGGTTAGAAGCACGGACGATGTTAATGGCTAAGTCGAGCTAAGCACGTGAGTCAGCCATGGATTGGCCGGCATCTTCCAGAAAATAGGCATATCAAGCACATGACAAGAAGTTTGCTGAACATTCTGGAAATGGCGCATGACTGTAGCACCGTAGGAAAGGTATAGCCTTCGGCGGGCGAACGCTTCCTCCTGCCACAACGTTTGCAGGGTGCGTGTTTGGACATACTCGACAAGTTTAAAAATCTGCTCGACGTCGGCATCTTATGCAAACTTGCGCGGTTACGCAACGTCAGACACTGTGGCCACGGCACATATATAAGAGTGGCGCGGATCGTCGTTGACGCCGAAGGAAGACGTCGACGGCGCTTCGCTGGACCGATATTCGACAAGCCGGAAAAAAAAAAAGAGGAAAAAAAAAGAAGCCACCGAAAAAGGCACCGCAACGGTTTGTCGAAGTGCGTCTTCGTATACGAGCTTTCACTTCCAGGGAAAGCTGTTACATAAAACATGTTCTCGCGCTATGACTCCCGGTGTGCAAGAGCTCAAAAAAAAAAAAAAAATAAGACCCATCGAAGTAAAGAAAAACAGCACAAACGCAGCACAAAATGTCAGATTGGAAAAGAGGAACCCAAAAGAGGGGGGTAAAAATGGCTTCGACTACCCCCGATGTCCCTCCCCAACCTCAACGTGCCCAAATACGTGTGACAAATGTGGAGCTTAGAGAGAAGAAGAAGAAAAAAAATACGAAACTAAATACAACACCATCCAGTCGTGCGAGCAAGTTAAAAAGTGCCATGGAAAGGGCCTGCTCAATTTCTGTGCATATATGCGGGACACGAGGAAAAGACGAGACTTCGGCGGCGGCGCGGGATAGCCTCAAAAACGGAAATGCGGGCATTCCTACTCTGGGCGGCGAGCAGTGGTGGCCGCCTTGAATAATTCCCCGAAATGGCAGATGCGCCAGAAAGAAGTTTTCGCCGAGCCAGACCTTTGCTTCAGCCGTCAAAGAAAGCTTATTCAAATACATGTCACGTTTATGCGTTGAGCGCTCAAGTTGATTACGTGGTAGTCTCATAAAACAACTACGGGTATAAATAATGGCAATGAAAATGTATTTTACAATGTAGAGCCCCTGTTCTTCAAGCACGCTCCAATTCAGGTTTAATGAAATCGGAAAACAATCACACCATATAAAACGCTCCCACACACACATACACGACACTTGTGTGTGTGTGTATGTGTGTGTGGGGTGGGGGGGGGGGGGGAGTACGTGCTTGCGTGAGTGCGTGTAGGACGCACGCACGCACGCTTGTTTTTTTATTATTGCAATTGTTCTGGTATTGCAGAAGAGAAGAGTTCACGAATCCTTCAGTGCAATTTACCTTAATTTTCGCTTCTACCTAAAGTCCTCCTGCCCCCTCTTAACATGCTCGCCTTAAAGTTGAACTTTGTGATTTCTGAGCAAAATTTTGTCCCTGTAGTTTCCTACTTCACGTGGTGTCGTCCACGCCGATGAAGCATTTGAATTTGGAGCCAAATACACGCAGTAGTTTGCATACGACGAGGTCGCATCCGGCTTGGATGTTCACCTATCAAACCTCGCACACTGAATGACAGCCATGCGAGAGCTTGGAGAGGCAACATGTAACGTATACTTACGTAACTTTGTGACCGATATCCGTGTGAAATATCAATCTTTCCAAATGCATCAGATAAAGCTGGTCAGCTAGCAGTGCTGCATGTTCATTTCCTGTTTAGCATCCGAAATATTTGGTGGCACATGTAGTCGACCGTACCACATGGGCCCCAAATTATTGCGGTTGGTGGCTTTTGGCGCTTTAGAGTTGGTAAAGAGTAGTACTCTGAACTGCCTGAACAATGCTTCTTATCGCCCGCTGGAACGAGCCATAAGGCTGTTTCAGTACAGAATAGAAGTAGCACCCGCTCAAAGAAAAAGAATCAAAGAAAGTACCTTGAGGCCACTGTAAGAAAGCTATGCTGCGTGCCAACATCTCGAGAAGACAACTGCCCCTTCTTTATGACGCGTAGCAAGCAGGTCACAAAAATATTGCAGGCCATAGTCAACATTTCAAAAGCGCCGTCTGCAGACACCGAAATGACCGCAGTCGTGCGTGAATCCTCTGAAAAGTATACTACCTGACTTATCCGTAGTTATTTGTTATTTCTTGTTCTTTTTCACTGCAACACGAAGCTGCTTTGCGTCTTTTACTTACAAACGCAGTATTTTCGGCGATCTTCCATGCTTCGCCATTTCTCACTCTGTATAGATTTTGTATCTGTTGCTGGCGGCCTCTTAGCCGGCTTTAAAATAATTTTGGAAATGGGTCAAAGGAGACATTTTTTCATATTTGTTTCATATTTGTTTCATATTTGCTGCTGAATGTGATCTAGTTTAATATGTTGACAAAAACAAACACTGCGTTTAACACCATATCTTGAGCAAGCAGTCGACAAAATATGTAAGTAGTGGATCGCTCTCCGCGTGCTGTTTGTTTCAAGGCCACGGTGAAGCTCCGTGTATACCTGTGTCAAATCTATACCTTCACTGGTCAGTATGTTTCGCGGACCAACCTCTTTAAGCGCACAAAAGTCCGTCCGTCCGTCCGTCCGTCCGTCCGTCCGTTCGTTCGTTCGTTCGTTCGTTCGTTCGTTCGTTCGTTCGTTCGTTCGTTCGTTCGTTCGTTCGTTCGTTCGTTCGTTCGTTCGTTCGTTCGCTTGCTTGCTTGGCGCCTCGGAAAGCTCGCATCAAATTTTGAGTGGTATATGTGAAATAAAATGGCATATGCGGAAAGGCAGAATGTATTGAATGGCAGAGTGGGCATTTACCCCTGAAGAGATATCGCGCCGCCTTCCGGAACAATATACAAGTTCACCATGTCACCATATGCGAAATAATCAAAATATAACGATTTTGTGAAACAATTTGTCATTTATAGTTATTTTTGGAGAAATATCTTTTCGTATAGCCCAAAAATAGTAATATACCATTCCAGACACTGTAACTAGAAAGTTATATAAGTTGATAGCAACGGTAGCGTGTTCAATGATTATTAAATGTGGGCTATTGATTATAATTGCTTGGTACGAACATTGTGTAATACTTATCAAGACTGCGGACACTTTGTAAGTATTTCAGGTAAAGCCGATTACAGCCTCAAGTGAATTTCTTGGTTACTTGCTAAAATAGTGCCATTTTTTTTTTTTTGAGATCGCTGTTGTATCACGTGGTAACAGCGCGTCTCTTGTCGAGAATGCATGAAACAGTGCTCGCATCGAAGTTCTCGCGTTTCTTGCCGTAAATATACTTCGTTGTTTCTTGTTTGGCTTGCCTTAACGTGAGTTTTCTTGTGTAAGTACACATTTTTTGCCTAGTGCTGTTCTTTGTTCTCGCAAACAATCATAGCCGACCCGTCATATTCCAGCGTTGATTTACGTAGTTACGTCTCCCATTACATACTACTACCTTTTCTGCTGTCAACATAAGCTATCTGAAAAGCATAAACTGCGCGCGCGATCTGTATGCCTTCAACGATGCGTGGGCTAGTTCACCTGCTCTGAATGAGAGACTAAACGTCTCTCTTTCAAAGCGAAATAAAATAAAATGAAAATATAAATTGCTAGCTTTTTCTATTATTTTGTCTTCTGATTTACATAGTAAAATGAAAAAGCCCGCGCCGCGAGGCGCTCTCCTTGAGTGCACATATTACAAATGCTCAGTGGGAACTCGCTAAATTGCGGCATGTTCAGAGCGTAGAACAACTAGGATTCTCAGAGGATCATCAATAAGCGCATGGACAAAAGAGTCCAACAGCCACTGACACCAAGGAAAGCACAACAAGTTGTTTTTTTTCTCGATATCAATGACTGTTAGTGTCTTTTCTATTGAATGCTAGTGCATGTACTCTTTCGTGAAATCAGTGCAGTGACGCGTATTGACACGACATGTCTGTTGAGGTACAAAAGTGCAAATATAAAAAAAAAAAAACTGTCAGCATGAAAGAACTTGGAAATTAAGCGCTGTGGTTGCTTGCTCAGTTCTGACACACAATTATAGCTGTCTGCAATACCGCGTGGCCACGCAACTGAACTTTCCTTGATGTTACAGCCGTAATGATGAAAAGTCATGCAAATGTTGTTTGCTAAGAGCGAAAACATGACACATAGTCACGCAAATCTAGCAAAAATGTAGTAATGGTTGCTGTTACTACGTTTTTGCTAGCTTGTCTACATTCTTTTCTCTGGGCACAACGCAGGGAAGAAAAGAAGCATCGAACGATAGCAACGAGTAATAATGAAATAATGTCACTAAAGAAACGTAAAAAAAAAAAGAACCTAGGCACCGCAAATGACCCGTGGCCATGCGTTGCGGTTCTCCTGCGCCGAGTGTCACAAATGTCTCGCACAACAGCACCGCAGGTTGCTAGGTCAGAGGGACGATTCACAAAGACGTACCTGTGGAAGTGTTGAAGATGTCCCTGTAACGGGCCGCGGCCCTGAGACAGTTGACGTTGAACAGAGGCGGGAACCAGTCCGGGGGTCCCGCCATGGGCCGCAGCGCCTTCCAGAGCCGGTAGAAGCGCAGTAGGCCCTGGCTCACGACCACGCACCCGGCCACGGCGATTGTGGCGAGTAGCACGCGCTGAGTGGCCGTGGTCACAGTCAGCAGCATCACGTACTTCCACGAAAAGGCCGACGTAGCGCTGGACACGGCCGAAAACGTGCTCGCCACGATGTTCAGCATCGTGTGCCCCTGGTTGCGTGCTTACAGCTTACTCGGGTCGCAGGTGCCGGCAGCTACGTCTCTTGGTTGACACAGAGCGGGACGCACTACCTCACCACGCGCAATCCATCGGGTCTGTTGTCGATACGACTTGCGCGCTGGTGTCCTGTTTGGGTCCCTTCAGAAATCTGCGCGTTGAGTCGAAAGCGCCCGCTGTCTCTCTTCCTTCGGACAAGTGGGACTAAGCTCCTCGGTTGGCGTAGATGACTCCTGGATTTTCTTCTGGCGACTAAGGTGAGCTCAGCTTTCCTCGGTACACTGCGTGAAAGCTGGCCACTTACCACCCTTCAACTCTGTTGTACAATGTTCTTCGAATAACTAGTCCATAGTCACGACCTTTCCGTTTTAGATATTCTGCGGCGTCTTCGGCGAGGCCTTCGAGACTAGTCTGATTCAACTCAAAACATGGGCAGCCGGCGTTTACAGCGTTTACCACATATGGAAGATACAGGAGCACTGGCGCCTCTCATGCGAGTCACTCGTGATATTTGTACCAGGCAGCGCCGCGGGCTTCCCAGTATCGACGCCGATGAGTCCAGAGCACTTCCTGCAGTCCACTCGGCCTTGAGGTTTACGTCGCAGGGGGAGAGTTCCGCGCTCTTTTTACGAAGTCGCACGAGGAAAGGCGACGACGATGACAGGGCTAGCTCATCCACAAAAGCCGGAAGACGAGCTTAAAGTAACACAGCTAGACGAAAAAAAAAAAAAACTACACGGATTTCGCTGCCGTCACCGGTAGCTGCAGACGTCGTCCCTCGCGACTGTCCTCCGACGGCCGTCGAGTTGGGAGCTACTCTCGAAATGCGCCCCGTGCGCGGGTTCATCCATCGGTCGTGCGCTCTCTCTGCCGTCAGCCTCCTTCCACGCAGACGCCTCCCCCCCACTGTCTCCTCCTCGATGCGTACGTTACGCCGTGCGAGAGGGCTTGGCAGGGAAAGTGAACGGTGGGTGACGGCGGAGGTGAAAGTTGCGCTGGCGCTGCGACGGAAAGAAGGTCAAGACGACCGCTCGCCTCGTTCCAGCGGCGGCAACAGCTCCGATGGATTTCACTCCCGGTCGGCGGCAGGCGTGCGCGCTTTCCGCGGAACAAGCGCTTCGTGGATCGAGGGAAAGGCGGCTGGAACGTATAACAGCTGCAGCACTCGTATTACTTACGGGCTGCCCCAGCTACACTTTCGTCAATATCACTCGTAACGCCAGCTGGCACCAACGCAGAGTCCACGCGTATATCCGCTAAAGGCGGACAATTGGCTGCATTGATACGAGCAGTGTCGTCGTTTTGACGAATTTGCCGCTACATCTAGCAGATTTATGGAACGTCTAAGCGACACAAATGTGCCGATGTGCATAATTAGATCGGAACCACGATTTGAGTAGGAGGCCACCTGGGGTTCTTTAACGTGCACCCAATGCACCGTATACACAGGCGTTTTTTGGTTTTTTTTTTGGTTTTTTTTGCATTTCAGCCCCATCGAAATGCGGCCGCCGCGGCCAGGATTTGAACCCATCACCTCGTGCTCAGCAGCGTACAACGCCAAAGCCACTAAGAAACCACAGCGGGTGGAACAAATGTACGCTTACCGGATAGTAAATTTTTTTTGCGGATTTGGCATCATGATTTTCTCGGCGCAATATTGCAGGATTCACAAGAATATTTGGTGAGTTTTAGTGGGGTTTGATTGCTGTTTTCCAGGAATTTGAATTTCGCAGGGATATTCCGGGCAGTTGCAGCGCGTGTCTTTGACAGACATTGACAGAGACAACTCTTCCAGCACTTCCGTATTGTAAAGCACGGAGGAGCTTCCGAAACATAATCGATAACCACTTTGCGATAACCGTAAACAAGGGCCTCAGACCTATTGTAACCTTCTATTTCGTTTCTTACAAGGTGCCGCAATAATTGATAGTTGTAGGCCTTGGCTGTTTACTATACATTATAGATATATCTTATGGTCGAAGCTATTCATGGCGGGTCCAGTGGAAAACGTTGTTTTAGCGGAACCCTTGCAAGAAAACTTAGCAACACTGGCAATGAGGCTGTAACAAACAGTGCCAACGCCAAAGCACCAACGTATCCGCTGCATTTAGTCGCATGTAGCTTGGGCTGCGACCCATAACAGGAGCGCTGCTTTGGCGCCGGCCGAATGCCTTCACGTTCGCGCCGCGCCTGTGCCAATCCATCAGGTCTAAAAAAATTGTGCAGAAGCCATCATCGATTATTGTCATTGTAATCGAAACGAACGAACGAACGAACGAACGAACGCCACCAGTATACCTGGTGTCCGAAGCAGACGTGGCGTTTATGGTACAACAGAAAAATAGCACGAGCGACTCTACGTACTAAAATCGAGCCAAAGTTTCGGCAATTCGGCGCTGCTTCTTAAACGTAGATTGGAAAGAGGAATACGAGTTGGTTTTAATGGAAGGTGAAAAGGTTGTGGTCACAGGCTCAGCGTGCTACTCCTGATCAAGGCTGACAGAAGGGGGGGGGGGGGGGGGGGACGCGTACACATCAACAGCGTATTTACACACGCGTAACGCGTTTTCTCACTTTTCCAACGTCTATACAAACCAGCCGAAATCAGCACATTCCTCTCAAAGAGCATGCAGCGGACACTAACACACACACACGCAGTGCCATGCTGCAAAATCTGCTTCATTCCTGTGGGTCTTAGAAAAGCCTCAGGACTACCGCCTGTGCATTCATATCTACGACGTGTATCTCAGGGGAGCTGGAGTTGACCGACTGCAAGAAGATGCATGTGAGGCGACCCGCCGGGGTTGTTTAATTAGTGGCTTTGGCGTTGCGCTGCTAAACACAACGTCGCGGGATCAAATCCCGGCCGCGGCGGTCGCATTTCCATGGTGGCGAAATACAAAAAGGCACCCGTCCATTGGATGCACGTTAAAGAACCCCAGGTGGTCAACATTATTCCGGAGTCCCTCACTATGGCGTGCCTCATAATCAGATCGTGGTTTTGGCACGTAAAACCCCACAATTCAATTTAATGCATGTCAGGCCTATTGCGTCCTACGCCGAGTTCCGTTCATGAGATTCATCTGTCGTGTGGTAAGAAATATATCGGGCAGACAGGCAAATGGGGTAGAACGTGAGAGCGTGATTTAGACATAAGAAATAAGACGCTTGTTCACGTGTCTGTACACTATACGAGGAGCACTCGTGTACACCGCTGTTTAATTGTATTAGGGTATCTGGGAGGGAGAAAATGACGCACGCTAGCTGCTAGGGGCCTATACTTTCTGTATACGTCGGAATGGTGACGCGTGTATGCAGGGACGCCTTGCTTCTTCCTGGGAAAAGTGAATTCGATGTGATTTATACGCTTAATTGGTTACACTTGGCGAATGTTCGCCTTCACCGTGCGCGCGTCTGAGAGCCTGGTTGATATAGCCGTTATTTGTTTTCAGTAAACGACAGTTGTAAGTGAGCACCCCCTGTCCTGTGTCGTTCCTCGTCCCTGTTATACAGGGTGTCCCAACTATCATGCACCAAGATTTAAAAAATATGCAAATGCCACGTAGCTGGACAGAACCAAGGTAATGTTGTTTGCCGTCGCTGGGAGATACTCAACTTACTTTTTTGGATGCCACCAATTACATAATTAGTCTTAGTTCACTAATGAATCTTTCAAATATTATAATTAGATTAAAGTGCCAATGAGAAAATTGTAGAGCAACATGAGAAACTCCCCGATACAGCTTTCTGTTGCTCAATACGTGCTACATAAAAGTGTCTTTTTCCGAGCGTGAAAGAATCCCGCGAATACACGCAAAATTACCGCGCGACTGGCCGCTTGAGGCACTTTGCGTGTATTCGCGGGCTTCTTTCACGCTCGGAAAAAAAAAAAAACTTAATGTAGCAAGTATTGAGGAACAGAAAGCTGTATCGGGAGTTACTCATGTGGCTATACAATTTTCTCATTGGCACTTTGCATCTAATTATAATATTTGAGAAGTTGATTATTTAGAGTAAGTTTGTAATTGGGCGGAACCACTTCGCAACGGTTGGTGGGCAACCACTGCAACGCGACACAGTTACGCACTAAATGTCGATGACCATCTGCCCCTACGTACCCGGAGGTTTTAGTGATTGCAGAGCTTCTTGTGTTTATTGCTGTAAAGGAAGTTTGTGTGTGCGGCTGGAGTTATAGCATTGCTCCCGCTGTTGCTGCCGCCACCACTGCCGCGACCGCCGCCACCGCCGCCATCGCCTGTAGCTCACGCAAAAGAACGCTGTCGTGAACACATGAGTAAAATATTTCTAGCTTACAGGTGGCAGGTAATGTTACAATATCGCTGTAAAGGTCACACATTATTTCCTGGAGCTTCCTGAAAACGCCTCAAACCTTCAATAGGCCAGTCGGTGGAATAGGGACATCCCAGGGCTGGATGTTGGCCGGCTATTGGCCGTCACCAGATATCATTACTTTGGCAGAATAAAAAAAAGTATCAGCATTGATGTGACATATTAGCTCATTGAATAAATTAAAAAGTTATTGCATCGAAAATCGCTACAAACTATTTCAATTTTGCGCTTCAATTATTTAGTGACATTGTCTACCTGAAAGAGAATAAAATGGGCTGCAAGAACAGGGAGGTTAACCAGAGAGAGAGAGAGAAGTCATAAGGGAAAGGCAGGGAGGTTAACCAGGCTGAGCCCGGTAGGCTACCCTGCACTGGGGAAGGGGGAGAAGGGATTGAAAGAGGAGAAGGAAGAGAGAAGTTCACAGTTCACACCTCACACATTTACAGTCAAGCGTTCATGGCTAAGTTTCATCACAGGCGGTCATGTAGGCTTGTGCACTTCAAAAAGCGCAGCAGTGCCTTTGTAGCCCTGTATATAGAAGACGCACGAGGCCATGGGCCCAAGATCTTCTCCTCCGTAAAAGGCCTGTCGTCTAAGTGCCCCAAAGCAGTCCGAAGCGCAATCCTCTCTTCTTCGTATCTAGGGCAGTCACATAAGAGATGTCTGGTGGTTTCCTCAACACCACATGTGCTGCAGTTCGCGCTGTCCGCCATTCCAATTAGGAATGAATAGGAGTTCGTAAAAGAAACTCCTAATCGCAGGCGGCACAGTAAGGTTTCTTCACGTCGTTTAAAACCGGGTAAAAGTCGTAATTGCATCTGTGGGTCCATGGCATATAGGCGCTGGTTGGTAAACTCTGGTGTATGCCATTTTCTTAGAGTTATAGTATGGGCAAGACTGCTGAGGTGCCGCGCTGCGTCCGTTCTTGACAATGGTATGGGGATTCTTTCATATTCGTTATGTGCTTCACGGGCAGCTTTGTCGGCACATTCATTGCCAGTGATGTTGCAGTGCCCAGGTAGCCACTGAAATACAATGTCGTGGCCTCTGACCACCGCTTGATGGTAGCGTACTCGTATCTCTGCTACCAATTGTTCATGTGGGCTGCGGCGCAGAGCTGATAAAAGTGACTGTAGGGCTGCCTTTGAGTCACAGAATATAGCCCAATTATTTGGTGATTGTTCGTGCACATAAAGCACTGCGCTACGGAGGGCGGCAAGTTCAGACCCTGTCGATGTTGTGACGTGGCTGATCTTGAACTTCTTGCAGAATGATGCCGACGGAATAACTACCGCACCAGTAGAGCTGGTCAGAGTCGAAGAGCCATCTGTATAAATGTGAATTCGATCAAAGTAGGAATCATGCAGCATATGTAGAGCAGCTTGATTCAGGGCACAAGTTGGCAAGTCGGACTTCTTTGTAACTCCTGGAATGGAGAGCCGCACTTGGTGGCTGCCGGAGACACCACAAAGGACAAGGTGGTATTGCGGCAGGCGTGAAGTCCGATGGAAGAGAAGATCGATAGGAGGTTACAGTGCCCGAAAAAGTTGCATCTGGCCTACTTTCCGAGAGAGAAGCAAGGCGTTGAGACTGTAGTCGGGAAAGGTGCCGAAGATGATTTCGAAGGGTGTCTGTGGCGACATACGTTCTGATGGGATGTTCCCTGGCGATGGCAATTGTTGCAGCTGTTGAGGTGCATCGCGGTAGGCCAAGACACGTTCTAAGTGCTTGAGCTTGCATGCTCTCAAGCACTCTGAGGTTAGTTCTCCGGGCGCTTGACAACACCGGGGTGCTGTAGCGCAAGAAAACCATAAAAAGCGCTTTGTATAGTTGCAGCATAGAACGCACCGACGGTCCCCATGCTTTTCCGGCGATGGCTTTGAAGAGGTGACTGATCGATAGGAGTCTTTTCCTTAGGTAGGATACATGGGGGCTCCAGGAGAGGTCGCGGTCAACAGTGATCCCTAAAAGCCGATGGTTCTTTTTGTACAAAATAGGCTGGCCATTAATAGACACAGGATATTCGGCCATCGATTTTCTCGTGAAGGCGACTAACGCGCATTTTTCTGTTGAAACGCCGAGACCTTGTCTCTGAAGATAAGCAGACGTCATCGTTGCAGCCTTTTGTAACCTTGCGCGAACTTGCGGGCGAGTTACTCCAGAAGCCCAGATGCAGATGTCATCTGCGTAAATTGATAGACTGATAGGCTGTGGCAAGGATTCCGCCAGCCCAATCAGAGCCAGGTTGAACAAAACTGGACTCAAAACGCCACCTTGTGGAACCCCACGGTTGGTATAGTGGTCGGTAGTTTGACCATCTTCAGTGACTACAAAGAAGCTCCTTTGGGTCAGGTAGCTACGAATCCACCGAAAAGTGCGGCCTCCGATTCCGGTTGGCTGCCCTGTGCTTATAAAGAGGAAAAGAGTCACGAAAGACGAGATAGGAAGAGGTGAAGACTGAACAATATAAAACTGTCGGTGTGAGCGCTGTCTGAAGGCACCACATAGTCAGCTACAGTGCCAATGTGTTTTCTCGTCTCCTACGTAGCGTAAGACTGTGTCATCAAGTTTCATAGAGCTTACATTGTCTTGCATTGCGTATGCGTGCTCCAGCGCGGGTTTGTGCCTGCAAGTTGTCTGCGATCATCTTGTCCTTTCTTTCATCTTTACTTCCCTTCTCCCTTCTTCCCAAAGAGTAGTCAGGCGTTGTGCCCCTCTCGGTGACAATTGCCAGCTAGCTTCATCACTATATCCCTCTCTGTCTATCGTATGTGTGCTTTCATATTGTCACGTTGTATTGACGGTGAAGAGAAACGCAGTCCGAAAAAAATTCGCCGACGGTTACGATACTCCCTAATGCGAAATTTGCGCGCAGCTCATTACGTATTTTCATTTCGCGATATATTAATTGGCTAGCGCAGACAATCTATATCGTTGCAAATGGAGCGAAGTGTGGCGCGACTGCCTCGCTAATTGGGAGATCGCGAGAGGCAGCGCGTGGGTGACGCGTGGGCGCGATTCACAACAGCCGCCGCAGACAGACCTCCGCTCATGCAGCGCTTTCTTTCCATATATTGTATCGGTGGACGCGCTCGCCGCATGCCATCGGTGAACAGACGACGGTGTGCTACTCTGGCGCCATCTCGTAGTGGTCGTCGCCCGTCTTGCGAGGAGCTATGCGTTTCTTCTTACGCTGTCGCCATACCCTTCTCCGCTTTCGGCCTCATGGTTCTGCTGCACCATCTTCCTCCGCTTTCCTCCTCGCGCTCTCTTCGCTATCGCTGTCTTTCATCGCCCGCTGCGCTCTGCTTTCTCTCTTTCATTCTTCGCTGTGCTCGTTCGTTCGGTTACGCTGAGGGACAACGCCGATACCGACGCTCAACGCAAGAGCGGGCGCCTAAGAGCTTTACTCTAAATTTTCACCGACGATTATGATACTGCCTAATACGAAATTTGAGCGCAGCTCTATACGTGAAGAAGTATGCGTCTAAATAGTTTTGTATTATCATTGTAGGTACACGGTTTAAATTAGGAAGAGAACGCTATGAGTAGCGTGGCTGGCGCGGAAAATCTGTCTTGTGTAGCACATTGCAAACGGAGCGAAGTATGGCGCGACTACCTCGCTAAGTCGGGAGATCGCGAGAGGCAGCGTGTGGGTGACGCGTAGGGCGCGATTCACAGCAGCCGCCGCAAACAGACCTCTGCTCATGCAGCGCTTTGTTTCCATATATTGTATCGGTGAACGTGCTCGCGGCATGCCTTTTCGATGACGTCATCGGTGAACAGACGTCGGTGGGCCACTCTGGCGCCATCTCGTAGCGGTCATCGACGCAAAGCCCGTCTTGCATGGCACTACGTATTTCTTCTCACGCTTTCACCATTCCTTCCTCCTCCGCTTTCCTACTCGCGCTCTCTTCGCTATCACCGTCGTTCACCGCCCGCAGCGCTCCGCGTTCACTCTTTCATTCTTCGCTGTGCTCGTTCCCTCGGTTACGCTGAGGAAGCCGAGGGACGCCGACGCTCGACGCTAGAACGGGCGTCTAAGAGCTGCACTCTAAAACTGTCAGCCACCAGTTTAGCTCTTCATTGGGTGAACTTGTGCCCACAAAAACATGTGGCACTCAAAACACTAAAATAGCGGCGCTATCGCCGTCGTTCACCACCCGCTGCGCTCGGCGTTCACTCTTTCATTCTTCGCTGTGCTCGTTCGCTCGGTTACGCCGAGGAAGCCGAGGGACGCCGACGCTCGACGCTGGAACGGGCGCTTAAGAGCTGCACTCTAAAACGGTCAGCCACGAATTTAACTCTTCATTGGGTGAACTTGTACCCACAAAAACAGGTGGCGCTCAAGACACTACGATAGCGGCGAACACAATTGTCGATCGTCGAAAAATCTGATGTACGGGTCAAGTGCGTCGGCTATGATGGCAAAAACTTCAAGCGCATAACCAGACGAGGACGGCGAAAGAAGACTGAGACACGCGAGGTTGTACGCTTGAAGTTTTTGTCATGTCTGACCAACACGCCCAAACAGCCACGTTATTGAGCTAGGATGTCATTTCTGCATGGCTCCTCGTAGACTCCAGCATAATCGCTAGTGCTCGCGTAGGTTCTATGAGCTACAATGCGCGTGCGTTTTGCCCCGCGCTTTCGCTGAGCGCGATATACTGAACGCGATAGTACAACCCTATACGCGTCGCGCATGCAATCTGATTACAGACAGGATTCTTTCACTATATCCCAGCTAACGTTAGCCAAGCTGCGTAACCAAAAAAAATTATTTAGAAAACACTGTGCAAGATGAGATCTTAAGACCTACAGTGTTCGGTCGCCACACCTCTGACGACCGAACACCGTAGGTTTTGTGGCTGTACCTTGTACCGCCTTTTTAATTTTCTTAAATTTTTTGGACAGTTTTGCTGGCGGTAGCTGGGACATACGGTAGAATTGGCGATAACATTCAAGAATGTTCAGGTTACAGCAAGGCGCGTCTAGCGCACAGCGATAACTTTGTAACATTCGCTAGCGTGTGAAAAACGGTGACCAGAAAAATATAAATAAGTACATGAGTCCATATCGAGTAACAATAGCAATAATAAGCATCTGTGCGTGGGAATTAAGGGGCCTTATCTTTGGTTACCCTATACGTTTGTCGCTTTAAGACACGCGGCGCTTTGTTTGCGGTTGCTGTACGAGTTGGAAAGCGCTTCATCGTCTGCGGCGCTACAGATGAATCATCATCATCATCAGCCTATATTTATGTCCACTGCAGGACGATGGCCTCTCCCTGCGATCTCCAATTACCCCTGTCTTGCGCAAGCTGATTCCAATTTCTACCTGCAAATTTTCTGATTTCATCACCCCACCTAGTTTTCTGTCGTCCTCGACTGCGCTTCCCTTCTATTAGCACCCATTCTGTAACTCTAATGGCCCACCGGTTACCTACCCTACGCATTACATAGCCTACCCAGCTCCATTTCTTTCTCTTACTGTCAACTAGAACGCCCGCTATATGCCCGTTTGCTCTCTGATCCACACCGCTCTCTTCCTGTTTCTTAACGTTACACCTAACATTTTTCGATCCATCGCTCTTTGTGTGGTCCTTAACTTGTTCTCGAGCTTCTTCGTTAACCTCCAAGTTTCTGCCCCATATGTTAGCACCGGTAGAACACAATGATTGCACACTTTTCTTTACAACGACAGTGGTAAGCTCCCGGTCAGGATTTGGCAATGCCGGTGGTATGCACTCCAACCCATTTTTATTATTCTGCAGAATTCCGTCGCATGATCAGAGTCCCCTGTGAGTAATTGACCTAGATAAACGTACTCCTGTACAGACTCTAGATGAAGATGAATACGAAATTGCAATGCCGCTGTACACTTGATAGTTACAAAGGCGCTGGTAAAGATTTCAATGCTCCAGATGGAGTGCAGCATGACACCGAGCACCGGCAAGCATGTTCAAAGTGGACCAGGTCGTCAGCATCCATGGATTCATGGTACCATGCGTTAAGCAGTGCAGGGTACCAGCGCTGGCTATGGCCGGCCTGCACCGCGTCTCTCTCGGTGTGTTACTAAATAGGGCTGACGTCAGCCGCTGGGCACTATAGCACTTGTGATGCCCACATCCAGACCGATTCCACGGCAGCACTGAGCACAGAATTGCATACGCTTCCGTGCTCCATGTATATAGAAAGTTTCAGTTGTTCCTTCAACAGAAGCAGGACACTTGTGCCTCGAGTCCAGCTATCAAAGCCGGCTTCTCGAAATCACAAGCACGTGTGGCTAAATGATGCTTTCTCCACTCGCTACGCTGTGCATTCAGGTTTTGTTCGCAGCCTAGATAATCTAAGCACTGGTTCGGGTAAGTAGGTGTTGCTGACCCATGTGGAAGCACGTGAAATATACAGAGCGTTTCACCTAACTAGAACCAAACATTAAAAAAAATCATGATGCAGAATAGACGAATGTCACCAGTGGTCAGAGAACGGAGCCCCGTAGATACACAGGGGACTTGGTGGCATGACTACAAAGCAGTCCTGCGCATCGTAAAGGTCACTTACTGCCCCTAACCTCTTCAAGTGGGTCTTCTTCCCAATTATCGCCGGTCAGGACAACAACACAGCCGCATAACGCTGTCATACGGTACAACTGAATAAGAGAAAGGGAGCCGCTTGGCCGTTCTACCACTGTGCATTGAGTTAGACACAAAAGGTGCTACAGAAGACGCGGGAAAAGGAGAACACCGGTCGCGGCTCGCGTAAAGGAAGGATTTGTCAAGGGTTTTGCAGCGGCGGATCTTCGTTTTCCTGTATCCTTCTCACTGCGGCGGGTTGTTCCCGGCCCACTGGCGGTGACGAATGACTGCGTGGCGTGACAGCAGCCGCAGCGCGCTTCGTGGGGTCGCGTCTCTGGGCCGACGCTGTAGCGTGGACAGCCATGCGCTCACGCGCCTCACTCGGCGCGTGTGCGCGGACGGCGCTGGCGGTGTGGGACGCGCTGTTGACTTTCCCGCTTCTGCACGTGTCCCAACGTTGACTTAGGTGTCATGAGCCGCAAGCGAGCGGACGTGCATTTTTCACTGTTTACTGCTGTTGTTCCGGACGCTTAAAAGAGGAATGCGAAACGACCTTGAGTTTTGTTTCTCTCTTTGCCGCGCGTGCTGTGCCGAGAGATTGCGCATACTAGCGTGACAAGCTCATATAAATAGTCTGGAGGTTGTTGCAGAATAAGTGACTTTCGGTTGTTGAGCAGCGAATAGTAACGTTGACTGTTCGGTGTTCTCGCGATGGCTCGCGCCGATCTCGGTGACAACACCAAAGGGTGTGCGAGTCGTCGTGAGAACATTTTTTGTAGGCTTAAAGGTGCTCTTGTTCGCAATTGGAATTCGCTGACATGTTAGCTTGAGCTCCTGCTGCATGGTTGCAGGAGGGAGAGCGCGGAAAACGGGAAGTTCGCCACTGCGAATATTGACTGTCTGTCCTGTACTCGATTAAACGATTTAAAAGAAGAAAGGATGGACGAGATGGTTTCTAAATAGAGAAAATGAAATGCGCATACAAAAGGCGAAAATGAAGGCGACTACTTTTAAAGCTTGTCGCTACGTTTGTGTGTCTTTAAAGAAGAGTGGTTTAAAGCACTTTGTGCTAACAACGGCCTGGACAGGCGTCACAGGATTCTCTCTTATCACGATGAAATTGACCTTACAGTGGGCCTTGCCACGCACTCGGACGCATCAACGCGGCCAGAGCATGCATGCATTCCGTGTTGTCGGCAGAAAGACAACGTTCACGGTATGCGCCCCGTTTGTCGGGCAGCTGAAGACACGGTGCAATGAAGGCCCGCGCGTTTCTTTGAGTCCAGTCGCGGCATGGCTACGGTTCACACAGCAACGTAAGGAGCAAGACGCGATAGACACGGTAAGCGCAGCGTCATTTGTCGCGTCCCGCCTGCTTACTGAGCGCGTGTGGTGCTTTGTGGGTAGCGTCTTCGTGTTTACAGCTGCGAACTTCACTCTTCTTCTTCCTGCTTGCTGTCCCTCTTTCCTTCTTCCCCCTCTCACTTTTCATGCATTCTGGCCAATGTTCCAGTGTCGCATTAAACCGTTACGATGCGGTCAGCACTTCCCATTCAGCCAATCTCTTTGTAACTCTCCGCTACGAAGGGCGATTGGCCAGTCTTCACAGCGCTGTCTGGTTTGCACTCTGTAGCGAGGGATGTCACAGGGACAGGGCCGGGGCGGAATTCACAGACCTTTTGCTTGCAATCATTTACCATTGGCCAGCCGCTTTCGCTAATGATGTCCGACATAATTATTGGCTGGAATGTGCTCTTCCAAACAATATTTTCGTAAGAACTCTCTTCATGAATGTTGGCCCAGGTGCCTTATTGTGTCATCGCGGCCCACAACTGTTTTCAAGGACTATCCGCTTAACTATAGGGCGTTCTGCGTGCCACAATCTGGCTGCGTCTGTTTGGAATCTAGGGCCGCATTCCCGAAGCTTTTAATGCGTAAAAGCTTTTTTGTCATTGGGCGACTACCACTGGTAACAAGTCTAACATCGTGATTTGCTCGCGCCTAGCTGCTTCTACGAACACGTTTAGCGTTAGAACTATATCTGTGAATACTGGCCCTGATGGTCACAGAAGCAGACTTCACAGCCCATATAGTCGTAAAGCTTCTCATACGTACATGTCGTCCGCCATTGGTAATCACTGCGGCAATGCTCTCGTTATCACATCCGATCGATATGATACCAGCGGCGGGCTCAGATGGAACGCTTTCGAACGAGAGCCCACATTCACAAAAGCCTCTTAAGCTCAATTGTTCGTAAAAGCAAATTAGAGCCAATTCTCACGCTGGGCACGTCCTTAGCGAAGGCGTTCCGATCGGCCAATGACAGTGAGCACTTACAAATGTAAAGCTTCGTGAATTCGACCCCCTGTCTTACATAGGTGAATTTTTTGTGAGTACAGGCTCAGTTTAGGAATTCGAGCATGGGAGGAGGCGCTACAGCCTCTTGTGTGCCTTTTTCTATTACTAATTTTATATTTACCGAAATTTTAGAAAGGTTTTGAAAGGTAAAGAGCGAGCCTCCTTATCAAACCACGATTTCACTCGCGTCATGCTCTCCCGATCTTGAGGCGTAAACAACCACGTCCCTCATGGGCGTCTGCTAAGAGCGTGATGACTGCACTCTTCAGCAGTCGAATTGCGGTTTTACCGGGTGAAATTCGCGGGATTTCATTTTGGCCGCCAAAATTAGGAGCGTCAGCTTTTGCATGTCTGGAACCGGTTATTAACTCCTCGGCTGACGGACTTGCATTAGTATCAATCATTAGGATCATTAGGATCAATCGTCTGACTGTTTTGTTTTAAAAGTTAGTCTAATTTTCATTATTAGAGTCATTTAAGAATATCGCTGTGGTAAGAGCAATTTCGAGGAAATCATTTAATTTTAAAGAAATTTCAAACACGTTTTCTAAAATGCCCTGTATAAATGCGGTCTCGAAAGCTAGAACGGCTAATCGAACTGTTCACAGAGAAGCTTCTCCAATTTGGTGTTCTCTAAAATAGGGCAAGACTTTCCATTTCGGAAACTCGGGAATTTTTTAAATTATCATTATTTATTGTTCATGCGAATGCTTTGTCTCTCTCTCTCTCTTATTCTTTCGTTTTTTAACGTGAATAGTTTTCTTTCGCGCGTTTTTGTGGTGAGTTGTTAGACTTTCACCGCTGATACAATGATGCCGACGTAAAGGGCAACCTATAGTTGCGGTTCGCATTCGTCGCCCAACGCCAACTATATTATGCTCCTTGAGACGCATTTGCTGTATACCTATACACAACGCTATAGATGCGCTGGTTAACGGCTCTATTCACCACGGAATTACCCAATGAGGCAACGAACGCTACCTAAATATCCTCACTACAACGAATATACGTCGTCAAGCTTGGGCATGATTTAGAGCACTGCACGGGCTCGGGCTTACCCGAAAGCCCGGGCCGGGTAGGGCAATTTTTTCACGGGTTCGGGCTGGGCTCGGGCACGGCATGTGCTTTGTGACCCGGGCCCGGGCCGGGCTCGGACTTTCTGGTGGTGTGCATGTAACGTGCATCGAGTTATCCTCGCGCGTCTCGACTCTGAAAAACATGTTTTTTTCGCTCTCGGGCCGGGTTCGAGCCTAAGGCACAAAGGGGTGGCGGGCCGGGCCGGGCGGGTAACGTAGAATATTTCCGGGCCCGGGCCGGGCCCGGGTCTCGCCATAAAACTTTTGGTCGGGCGGGCAGCCCAACGTAAAACCGGGCCCGGGCCGGGCCCGGGCTGAAAAAATCGGCCCGTGCAGTGCTCTAGCATGATTCCTTTAAAAGCGAATAGATATTTAGAAGCGTTCCGCTAACCGCTTACATTGACGATTAACCTCGATGTTTTCTGCATGATCTTTATTTTTTTTTTCGTCATCGTACAGTTGACTGGCCGAACAGTGTTTAGCTGCACGCCAAGGAAACAAGTATAAAACCACGGGACGCGCGTATCGCGCATATGAACACTGATTTCTACACGTCGGCCTAGACAGGCTTTCACGCGTTCAATCGAGCACACGGCAGGCCAGCTCGCGCCTCTGCGCTCGGTGCGAGCGTAGAGGACGAGGAGTGCGCCCGTTTTATGGGGGGCGCACTGGCTCAGCGCTATTCATTGTCACGAAGGCACACGCGCGAGTGAAGTCTGTGAGACGTGGCGGCAGGCACCGATGCGTTTGCCCGTGCTCCCTTCGCACTATGTTCCAAGGGCGTAAATGTTCGTCACCTCAAGAGCCAAAGGCGAAAGTTAGCGGCCGTGGTTTCCGACGATTTCTGCAACAAGGCCGCAGCAGGCGTCGTGGTGGTGCCATGCGGGAGAACCTGAAGTATTATTGCATGACGTTAGAGAGATTAGATTAGATTATGGGGTTTTACGTGCCAAAACCACGATCTGATTATGAGGCACGCCGTAGTGGGGGACTCCGGAAATTTGGACCACCCGGGGTTCGTTAACGTGCACCCAAATCCAAGTACACGGATGTTTTCGCATTTCGCCCCCCCCCCCCCATCGAAATGCGGCCGCCGTGGCCGGGATTCGATTCCGCGACCTCGTGCTGAGCAGCCCAACACCATAGCCACTGAGCAACCACTGGCCGGTATTGCATGACGTCGAGCACACGAACAAGTTGTTACGCTAGAAATGTTCGTAATAGCAAGTGACAGATAATTTTCATGTTGGGCATCTACTGAAGACGGCCGGCCAATGGCAAACAGCACTTACGAAAAAAAAAAAAAACTCTACGAATTCGACCCCTGCGCTGTATACTCATAAATATTGCGTCCAAGGTCGTCTTCGCATTGAAAGATAGGTGCCAATGGCATACGGTAGTCGGGCCCGCAAGAAAAAGCGCTTTTTTTTTTTCTCTCGTTTGAAGTGAATTAACACTCAAGATTGTTATCTGACACCTGCGTGTAACGGGTGGCTGCACGATACCGTCTAAACCTGAGTCTCGCATCCCTTGTTCACCAGGGTGATAGTAAAAGATGGAAGTATTCTTTTTTTTTTTTTTTGCTTTAAGCGACCTTTTCACGCTTCATTGCTGACCGATGACCCTCTATTCTACAGTATTAGGATATACGTATATATATATAGTATATGGTCAGCACCAAACGAAACACGCTTGCGAGTACGCAGGGATGAAAAGGCTCCGCGCCCACATAGGGCCAATTAACAATGGTGCCTGCTGGTTTTTCTCCAAGAAAAATCGGTGTATCGCACGAAGTTAAAATCAAACATGCAAGGTGGAGGAAGTATCATGAAAGGGAAAAGTTGTCATCCACCCGAATGCAGCACGAAGCAGCAAATGTTACGGGATTCTCGGAAAGAAAGCTTCGCATTTGAGGAAAACTTCGTCCTGGTCGGGGATTTGAACCTGGGACCAACGCCTTTCCGGGGTGAACACTCTACCATCTGAGCTAACCAGGAGGCTGGCTAGCCAGGTGTTTCGAGTCGTCTATTATTTCACCGTCCAGTTGCGATCTGCTAGCCTCCTGGTTAGCTCAGATGGTAGAGCGATCACCCCGGAAAGGCGTTGGTCCCAGGTTCAAATCCCGGACCAGGACGAATTTTTTCTCAACTGCGAAGCTTTCTTTCCGAGAATCCCGCAGTGGTCACCTTTGCTGCTTCATGCTGCATTCGGGTGGATGACAACTTTTCCCTTTCACAAGAATACTTTAAAATCCGTGACATCACACCGACGTTCCGGCGCAGGGGTTTCGAAGCGAAATTAAAAAAAAAGAAGGAATGAAACTTTGACCTTCACTTTCTCTTCTCACAGTCGACCTATTATCGCGAAATTAACGAAAATGTAGTTTTCAAATAATAGTTTATCAGTCTCAACTGACTGAACGTTGACTGAGCGTCCGTTTGGCAACCAGGCATGCCCTATATCAATTAAAGTATGCATGCACGCCTCGCAAGAACGCAAGTTTTCTGGCTCGAGGCGAGAACGTGCTTCTGGCAGTAGCGAAAGCAAGCAGGAGCGAAGGCAGTGGAAGGGCGACGTTTGCGCAAGATGCGGCTGCGCACGCGCAACGCCTCTTTAGTCCCGTTACATAACAGGCGCCGGCGGAATGCCCCTCTCCGGGCGTCCTCCGCCGAAGGCTACATTAGCCGCGGCGGCGCCGTCAGACCCGACTGTGTGGGCTCGGAGAGAGGCTCGCCTCGGTATTTTGCTTTCTCGCGTAGAGGAGGCGAGTTGAGTCTCTGCCGCACACCGCCTCGCGTTACGACAGTAATGGAGAGAAGGCAACGCAGTCGACACCAGCTTTTGGTCTGTACCGTCCCGCAAAACAGGAACAGCTGGAGGGGCGTCGACGCACTCGGTACTCCGCTATTATTTCTTTGTTACGTTTGTCGTTCTTAATTTAGGGACACGAAGAAGAGTGCGCGTGCGCACAAAAGCCTAAGGTAGGGAGGGTTTCACTAAGTGGCACACAAAATCTCTTTCTTTTTTTTTTTCTTCTTTTTTTTTTTTTTAATCTGTGACAGATTTATGATGCAACGCACGAGATTCGTTTGTGCGGGCGTGTGCATGCGCTACGTGTATGATTGCCTGAGCACGCACGCCTTTGCGTGCGCCTAGCGCGTTTTTGTTTCCATAAGAATTGGCGTTTTCTCTTTCTGTTATTCCGGTTGACTCGGGCATTTCCACTCGCTATAGCACCTAAGGTCAGAACATTTCTTACACTATACATGTTCGTAAGAGAAGATACGAGCCAATCGTGATCGCTGGACATATTACTATTGAACGCGGCCGGCTCTAATGGCAAATATCACTTACGAACGAAGAGCTTTGTGAATTCGGCCCCAGATATGCTTTAATTATAGACGCCGGTCGTCAGACGTCGCAGCGTGTGTGAGCCCACCGTAGTCGAAGACGTTGCTTGTCCGAATTGCCGAATGGTCGATATAGCATACTGCGTTACTGCTCGTAGTACAGATACATACACAGCGCACTGTAGATAACATTCCACCCATAAAACAGTATTTCGTTCGCAAGTGCTCGTTACCATTGACTGGCCACCTTTGCTAATAATTTATCCGCCATTCGGATTGGCTGCAATTTGATCTAGCAATTAGCATCGTCGTCACGCCTTCTATACCCTGACCCAGTGGCTCAAGCTGCCTAATAGCTTGGGTCACTAGGTATGCGCTCGTGGTAATGATACTGTCGTGGTCGTTGCATCGCTAATTATAGCGTAACGGATTTTTTGTAAAAGTAGGCCCTTGAATATTATTCACCCTCAAGAAAAATCTTCGACTAAAGTTATTCGTGAGAGAAGGTGAGAGCCAGTTGTTATGTCGCACATAATATTAGAGAAGGTGACCGGCGAATTGCAAGCAACGCTTATACGAACGAAAAGCGCTCTGGATTCGACCTCTGGCCCGTATTCACAAAAAGCTATGCTAGAATTGTTCGTATAAGCGCAAACTCCAGTCAATCCTGGGCATGCTGTTAGGGAAGACGGCCGTCCAATTACAGAGGGCATTTAAACCAAAAAAGCTCTGTGATTTCATGTCCTGCAAGTTTCAGTACTTAAACCAGGTACTTATACCCGGCGGGCTTCATACGCCGTTTTGTTACTTGGACCGCAGGGTTCAGCTAAGTTTCGAACTCTACTGTTTCACACCTTATACATGAATCCCTGACAACGCGCGAGATACGGTAGTTTAATATTTTTTTTTTTTGCGCACCAAGTGAACCGCATGCGTTCTAACCTTAATTGCGCAGGCTGGCCTCCGGCAATCTGTGTAAAGCTTAGAATTCCTCTTCCATTTGAGCGCAATTATTTGCCAGACGACAAGCGAGAACAGTAACAGCGAAAGTTGTACATTTTGTAAGAGCACCTTCTTTCTTTTTGTGTGTTTTCTCAATTGCACTGCTTTATTTTCCTCTGCTTTCACGTGTGCCTCCCTCTTTACATCTACGGGTGGAGGCTGCTCCTAGCACGGTGCTTCCACCCCCCCCCCCCCCCCTCGTTTCCCCCATTTGCCCGCGCACCTCTCGGGCGCGTTGACCCGCTTTCGGCTGTTTTCTCCGTCTTGCACGCGCACGCCTGAGCCAGCGGCGCGTCGATCGAGATTGAAAGTGGGATGCGGTTTCATTCCGGCCTCCCCATTCCGGTCAAGGATACGGACGCGGCGACGGCCTGCGTCTCGTCGCCGCGGCAGCGGCGCTTTTGTTTGGCCAGCCGGCCAGCGACCGAGCGCACCGGCGGGTGGCGTAATTCGCCGTCCAACCTCGATTCCGTCTTGCGATGCCGCCGCGCAACTGAGCAGGCACTGTCTCCCCCGCCTGCTTCGCTTTTTGGCTCGCTGCTGGGCGACTGCAGTGATAGCTACATTTCTTTGTTTGTTTCGTTTTTGTTAACGTTATGCAATATTATGAATGTTTCGTTTTTTTTTTTGTCGTCCTCTAAATTCTGGATTGTTTTTCTTGCTTGTTTAGCCGGCTACCGTACCTGTACACCTTGGTCCCGCTCGAACTCACGCACGCGTTGCTGTCATGCACATTATTTGCGCGCTACCTGTTTGCGAGTGTCTCCATCGCCTACCAGCCTTTCCTCACCCCCCTCCCCCCTTCCGCCACCATTTCTTTCTCTGCAACACTTAGCAGCTCTGGTGTTTGTTGTTTTTTAGTCATCGGCGCTTGTTCTTGGCCGCAGAAACTGACGGGCAGATCGACTTCTGTGCATCGAAGTTTGAGCAGCTGAACAATATAGGCTGCAGGAACGACAGCCGAGACGTGCCCACATTCTTCTGCGACTTGATTATGACGCGACAATAGTGAATAAAGCATGCCGACGCGGTGTATTTGCATTGAGGTATGAAGGATTGGACGGGTATATAAGCCAAATGAGGATTCCGTAAGGCGACAGCGTGAGCAAGTACGCTTGTATCGGCCCCTTATCCGCTATCTGCTCGGAAGAGTGTGGGTGAAGCGGCGGTCGCCCGTATCGATGCTTCATTCTGTCTGAGCACGTCTCAGCAGTAATGAGCAGTTATATCCCGTATACGGTTACATTGGTGACATTGCGTCAGACAATGCTGTCCGGAGAGGTCTCCACTGGACGTCGTACCAGGAACAAAGGCCCACAAGGCTGTTCAATAGCCTCTTCGCTTCAACAAGAGTCGCATTAAACCGGCTGTATACTCAATGCTGCTTTCAGAATTGAGATCCTTGGACCATGATTGTGCACGTTGCTGGTGCAGAAAGTAACGAGAGCGTTACTCAGGGCCTCAAACCT
Organism: Dermacentor silvarum; assembly: GCF_013339745.2. NCBI lineage: Eukaryota > Metazoa > Arthropoda > Arachnida > Ixodida > Ixodidae > Dermacentor > Dermacentor silvarum. The sequence continues at coordinate 229,191,501 of NC_051154.1, read as the reverse complement.
ACAGGTCTTTGCATGCGGTATATGCTTGCTGCCCATCGTCACGTGTGCGCAACTAGTGCTCTCTTTCTCTCTCTTTCTCTCACTCTCCCCTTCTGTTTCTCATTTCGTTCCTTCATCCTTTTCTCTGAGTTCAGGGTAGCAAACCGTACTTGCGTCTGATTAACCTCCTTGGTTTTCCTTTCTTCAATCTCTGTGTCTTGCCTCAAAGAAGTTGACAGGAGTAAATTCAAGTTTGTCAGCAGGAGGCGCCGCTCGCTGAAGGAGTTCTAGTCACTAAGAAGGCTATTTTAGCGAGCATCTAGTCGCATATGTGAAGCATCGAAATTGTGTAGGAAAGCGCAAGTGAACGTCTGCACGCGGGCTGCCGCTCAGATGTGGCTGCCTTTCAAGGTAACCTTGAACGCAGAGTCAACGCATCCATGGTTCGCAAACACATAGTGCTGTTTTACGCGTCTCTGTCGCTCCCTCGCTGACGTCGAAGTAGTGTTGCTGCTGCCGTACGTGTGCTTCCTTGAGCCGTCATTCACACATATCTCAGTATTGCTCGCTCTGTTAGACGCTGCAAACATTGATATTCAGGAAAGCACTGTGCGCACCATGATGAAGCTCTCGGCAAATGCAAGAACTTTGGTTTGGGCAAGTTGACGCGACATGCTGAAGCCTCAACAGAGCAAAAAGAGACGGAAAAATTAACTTACACGCACAAGACGAGCGCTGCATTCTAAACTCCACGCAATTTACTCTTAGACTCTTGGTTATGCAGCGTGTATTTCGTAGCGCATTGTACAACTCCTAACCAAACGCATGACAATAAATGTAGCTTTCTATATTTCTTTCTTGGTTCAGAAAGTACACTTTTAATCTGGTTACACACATGGTTGCACCGATGCCAGCTAGTAATTAAGATGAACTTTTCTGCAAGAAAGTTTCTTTTGCTTAAGAGTAACACCTGTTCCAGAAAAATCAGTGAAATGAAAAACACAATACCCATATAGCAGTGCACCAGTTATTTTTTGTCTGGATCTTCGTTTCACATACACTAACACTAATTTAACCTGAACAATTGTTACACAGAGGTCCATCTGGCCACATAATTTCACATAACCAGCGTCTTTTTTTCTCAAATAAAAAAAATGCAAGCCAGTGAGAAAATACCGATGTTTGCAGTCTGACATTCTGGCAGGCATCATAGAGCAAGAAATGATTCAACAAAAAATGGTTTTCAATAGTTTATTTTACGAAGAGCTACGGAGAACATATTTGGGTGAAACAATTTACAGGTAGAAAAAGGCTGTAGCGTTAGCGCTTTCCAATACACTATAGAGCTTCAAGTTTCCTGTAATCTCGTGCTCAACAAAACATCAAAATTACTCAAATGAAAAGTAGCAACGTTTACAAAGGTGGGATAAGCGGCATGTGACTTGCTATATGCGTAGCCGATATGCTTTGTTGTGAACCCACCTCAAGTTCCAGGACACTGTGGCTTACATGGAAATGAGCTTGCCGACCGGGAGGCCAAGATGCCCCACAATAATGTCACACCAGTTTCCACCACATTTTCACGACTAGACACTAATGCCCTAGTGTATGGACTTCTGCGCGATAATACCGCAGTATATTGGGCTTCGCCAGGTCATCGTCATCGCCGCCATCATGAACTCGGCGCAGAGATGAAAATACGGATACCACCCACCATGAAAAGGTGCAGGGCAAGCTTGCTGCACAGATTACGATTAGGCATGACCTTCACCCGGCGCTATACCTGCATCTCATCGGCCGGGCGGACAGTCCGAATTGTGAGGAATGCGGCATTCCTAAGACGATAGAACACCTCTTGTGCATCTGCCCGCGATTTGATGTACAGAGAAAGTAGCTGACAGACATCTTGTCAAAGTTTGTCGTTGCATCACGGACTGAAAAGGTTCTGTTGGGACCTTCGCCTGATCCTCGTCATCAGCCTGATATTCTGAAGGCTCTCAACAAATTTTTGCATGAGAGCGGACTGGACAAGGGAATTTGAAGAGTCTTAGACCATGCAAGTTTTTCACCATCATCTTCATCCTCATAATCAACGTCTTCTCTATTCTTTCTCCGTACACCCATTCTCCTTCCCCGAATAGCAGGTCAGAACATATATTCAGGCCGACCTCCCAGCTTTTCCCTCATGATATATATATATGTCAAGTTTCTTGTGCAGTCCAACAAAGCTATGTGTACTTGTAGTTCTAGGATATAATGCTGACATGTAATATTTTTTCTGGCAGTTCGAACACCAGTTTGTGTAAAAAAAATAGGAATCGTGAAAATGCTTTCCTGCCATGAATTCTATAATGGCGTGAGACCATTAAGGTTAGAGCGACCAAGAAAGCTTGTAACGCACTATCGTGTTAATTCCTAGATGTGCCTCTAGATGGACACATCTAGAATTTCTATAGATGGGCCTCTAGTCTGGCACATCTAGAAAAAGAATCACGCGTAAAATAATTTTCTTGTTATTCACCGCATTCACCGCACCGTTGTGCCTCCTGAGCCAATTTGTATGAAAATTGACTCGAATAAAAGAGAAAGAAAGAGAAAGAAAGAATAATACCATATCAGCTGTTAGAAACAGCTTTGAGACACGTGTGTTGCATAATCATTATGATTCCCATGAGAGGCGTCTTACCAGTCGCAAAGGCCTCATTTTGGACAACAGAGACCCAGTTTTGAACAATTATTTGTTGAGGTAGACAAGTATTAAACGAACATTCTAGGCTTTATATGAATGGGCCCCTTAAGTAGTACCCCATACGTATATGTACAGCCTCCCGCATATTTAGCTATATCGCGCGAGCGCGAAACGCGTCATTTTAGCGCATTCAAGCGGCGATAATCACTGAGACCGGCAGAAGTATACTCTCAAGTGCACTAAGCACTCTCCTGTGCAAGAGTCGTATAATGCGATGTTCCCTTCAGGACGACGTATGCTCATATTATAGTGTTATCGCGCGATATAGCTAAAAATGCGGGAGGCTGGGCACTTATTCTGTACTGTTTCACAAAAACTAAGAGTAATTGAGTGCGCTCCTAGAGAAGGCATTTCGATTCAGAAAGCCGTGAAAGGGTGGATAAAATTTGCGTAAGGAGAGAATGAATTAAGTAGAGGTGGGAGATCAATATACTCAAGCGAGTGATCTTGGTCAATTTAGAGCACGAGCATATAGAGTTCACTGGGAGAGGCCTTCGTCTTGCAGTAGACATAAGCATTGCGACAATGATGATGACGACGAAGATGACTGAATTTAAGGCAAAACTAGTGAAATCCTTCATTCTTCCTTCAACTTGTGTGACATTGCGGCTGCCCATTAGAGTGAACAATTCTTTAATGCCGAAAATAAACGTGAAATGCAATAACGCTGTTTTACAGAGACTTAACTTCGGCTTGTCGGTTAATTTCTATAGCAACAAAACAGCGCTATTTATCCGCTCTCTGGAATGACACCGAGTGTTAAAAAAATCGCAAGCAGTAAGCAGCAGGGCAGTATCTATTCCTGTTGGCCAACGTTTACCCCAATAGTTCAGCGATGAATAATTTTGGATAAACACAAACTCATTTCACAGATTGTTTTTGTTAGAAGGATTTAGCAACATTACAGCACTTAGGAAATATGCGTAAGCATTAAACACACTTGTAATATATAACTATAGATTCATGACACTGAAGAGCTCACTTGTCTTTACTTGGCGTGGGCCCTGCTTTGTACAGGAAGTGCAGAGATACCTTCTGGAAACTATTCTTCATGAAAAATCGCGTGCACTTATGGTCTTCAGACTGGTCGGTCCGTATCCCCCAATTTTTCTAAGCACTTTCTACCGTGTGGCCGCTGTCCCCATGCCTTATCCTTTCGTCTTTTGAAAGCTCAACAGGTTGAAATCGCTCTCAGCAGAGCGGGGAACGCGCGTCGCGTTCGAGAAGCAAGACGGGCCCCGAATCGGCTCCGGGCGAAATCTTCTTTTCGTGCCAACCACACGCGCTAGTGCCTTACCTCATATGTCAAACGCTTCCTAAAGGTGAGCACCTTTCAACCGTTACGGCCATTGTTGCATTCCAACCTTTTTTCGGACCGTATCGACGTCGGAAAGTCTGATCCTTGCCAGCCGCCGCGCTAGGTCATGCCTCGCTAGAGGCTAGGCCTATCACCGGACGCGCACCCATCCCCAACAGCCATGGATGTGCAATCGCAGGTTGAAGACCTCGACCCGACAACGTTCAGAGCGAGTGAGTGGACCACGATACTCCGCGCGTACAAGGGTGGAAAACCAAGCCCAGAAATGCTGGTTGTACCTCCTCATGGAGCCCCTGTTCGAACTAAGTCTCCCGCGTCCGCCGTCGGTACTGCGGCCGACGCTACCCCTGCGACCTTCAAGCCAAGATACCGCGCTCAACAACAACAGCTGCGCGTGACGCACGCAGTCGCACTGGGAAGTACGCAACTTGCTTCATTCCCTCCCGACACTATAAGGGTAGTTTTCCGACCAAGAGGAGGCCTCGCTTTGAACGGAGCCATGACAGAGCCACTCATGCAAGCTCTACAAGTCACCGCCGCTGACCGGAACCTAGGAGAGTTTCACCTGCGGATCCACCCTACGAACAACACCTTCACGGTCGCTACATCTCACGAGTCAACGGCCCTTCACCTCGTCCAACTCAAGGAAGTGGTCCTCCAAGAGACCAGCTACCCTGTCGCCGCCTACATCGCACCACCGCCCGCTGCTGCGCGCGGAGTCATCTCGCGAGGCTACTGGGCGGAAACACCGGAACAGATGCTACGGGACCTCCAGACCCGCAACCCGGAAGCTGATATCATCGCAGCCCGCAGAATGAGCAGGACCCTCTCCATATTGATCACATTTGCGCATGGGTCAGTCCCTCACACCATATGTTACATGATTGTAGTGTATAGATGCACGCCATACAAGGGAAGTCCAGACGCGTGCACAAACTGTCGTCGACCGGGCCACAGATACGACGTGTGCCCCCACCCCAAGAGTGGTCTTGGCCCGCGGTGCGGGGACAAGCATGAACAGCAAGATCTTCCCTCCTGCATCCCGATCTGCATTCTCTGTGGGGGGGGGGGGGGGGGGGGCAGCATCTCACGGGCACCGGCTCGTGCAAGGCAAGAAAGGCCACCGCGAAACGACGCAGCCCACCGCCCCAGAAGACAAAGTGCCCTATCAAGAAGGACTTTCCCCCGCTTAGCACGACCCTCCCGTCTACCTCTACATGGGCTTCCAAGGCTGCCAAGACGAACATCACGACCTCCCAGGACCCGGAAGTGAAGGCTCTGCGGGAAAAGGTAAATCAGCTCAGCGTAGCCCTCTCTACATCCACCCCTGCTCTACCCCCCACTCCACCACCACCACCTTCTTCATCCACCCCGTCCGACCAACCTCCTCCGAAAAAGAGGAGGCCTGATGAGAGCCCAGCCCAACCTATAGACCTGGAAGCCAAATTTCAGGATCTCGCCCTAAACCTGGAAGCCAAATTCACAGAGCGCATTACTGCGCAGGTCACTGCACAGTGCCAGACTATGATTGAAGCTACCATTACCCTTATAATGGATAGGATCATATCTAGCATCATGACCAAAGTAGAGGAGCGTTTAGCTCACCTTATACCTGGACTCTCAGCGGCCTCTCCTCCGGCAGTCCCACCTTCCACACCCCTCCTTCGTCCCGCCACCCTTCAACATGGCTCATCCGAAGGGCCATAATTCTTTACAAATTACTCAATGGAATTACAGGGGCATTCGGCGAAAGTGCGACCCTCTGCAACAGATTATCGCCAATTCTTTGTCTCCACCAGACATTATCGCTATCCAGGACGCCAATGTTTGCAGGCAACTGCCAGGATACGCTGTTATCCCCTCGGACTCCACTGATCTTCCTCGGGTGGTTACATACGTCTGTAACTCCTTGCATTACTGCGGTGCACGACATTACCTCCCCTATTGCTCACACCTTCACCAAAATTTTATCCCCTACCCCTGCACAATCTCCCCTGTTCATTCTTAACTGCTATCTTCTCCCGCGACAGCCTATTCACCTACTCCGTCCACTCCTCAATTCCGTAATCCAAATGGCCGTATCAAACCCCATCCTGGTTGTAGGCGATTTTAATTGCGCTCACGTGTACTGGGGCTATCGACGCACCAACCACAGAGGCACAATTTTATACAATGAAACGCTGGTGCTCCACCTAACCATCTTTAATGATTTCAGCCTACCTACGCGGGTTGGTAACAGCGTTACTGCCGATACTGGCCCAGATCTCACGCTTGGTAGAAACTTGGCCCATCTACAGTGGGAAAGAACGCAAGCCACACTAGGTAGCGACCACCACGTAATTCGCATAGCAGTAAGCTATCGCCGACCTGAGCGCAAATTTACCGCTAGGCACACTAATTGGGACCAGCTCCGTAAATTTAGGCAAGCGCAGCCAGCACAGGCCCCCTTCGACCTAGACACCTGGACTACTCAGTTACAGAAGGATATTCGCCATCATAACCAAACGCTCGATACTACTCCAGAGAACCCTGATATCGACAGTAAGCTGGCCCACCTTCTTGAAGCTCAAGAAAATATAACGCAAAGGTGGAAAACTCAAAAGCACAACAGGAAACTGAATTTTCACACATCATAAACATATTAAGAATGCGTCAAGATATAAAAAAAACGTCTGTATTTTTTTCTTTATATATATACAGCTGTCGCTTTAAACACACACGAATAAACCAGGACAGGATGCACAAACTATTGGTACGCAGTCACGGTTCGTGGGAAAAAAATTCCGGCAGGAGCCATCTCACGATTAATGTCGACGCTAATGGAATCAGCACTGAAGCAATGTAGCGATTCACCGTATTTGCCAAATTCTTCACTTCTGTTTAGCCGATTTAATCAATTTTATTAGCTCAACGCTCCCAACTTGATGCACGCGCTGGTCCCATTCTGTTCACTCCACTTCTTTCTTCGCGCTCGGCTGCTTTTGATGCCTATTTTTTCACTTTGGTGTAGCTGAATTTTTCAATTTTCTGTTACTGGCTTCTTAAATTCTTGTATCTTGTTTCCGTTGTCTATTCGGGATACGCCCAGAGGCCCTATAGTTGGCGTGCAAGAGTTTAAATAGGGGCGGACATACAGAAAAGTGCGTGCAGTTCCCAAAGAATGCTAATCGCATTAAAATAGGCACCAACTTGACATTTTAGCGGGCGGCGCAGGCGGATGAGAGAGAGAAAAACGTTTATTTAAAAAAAATCAATGAAAGGCAAATTCTGTGGTGTTTCCGGCGAGGTGCACCACACAGGATTATATTGATTTTTTTTCTAATTGAGCTCTGACATCAATCCGACGCCAGGGGTGCTTTATATGTATAGTTTATATAGGGCTTCCTTAATTTTTGATCGTGTCAGACGTACTAAGAGGGAGCAAAACTGAGCGCCATGCAGGCAAATGGCCTAATCGAGTCGAAGCCTCAAATAGATTCAGAGTCGCCGACACGAAGAGAGAAAAATGGCGCACCGACTCCTAATAACTTCGTGCCGGTTAGTTATAACCTCACCCTGCTCGTCAACCTGACGTTTTCTTTCTCTATTTCGTATCCAGACTTTATCGCCACGTGCAAACATGGTGCAGCGTCACGACGCCCGATGTCGATTCTGAGAAATTGCGAACGCGTGGAAGTTCGTTCACCACGGTTGCGTGCTAATTATTTCTCGACCCGACGGTGGCGGCGGATGTTACTGTCTGGAGTAATGGGTGCGGCTGTCAAATGCCTCCCACGACATATTACGAAGAAAGAGAAGCGGAGTACAAGAACAGAGAGGGTGGATAGAGTTCGAAGTTCAAGGAAGGCCGTTCACGAGCTCGTGACGGGTTCCTTCTCTTTATTTTTTTTTTTTTTTAAGCGGCGGTGAGGCTTATTTTTTGCCCTGAGATTCGGTCACGTTTGCTATGGCATGGAATCGCAGGAAAAAAAGCATGCAGTTAAACAAAAATCGTGAGCCATTCCAGGAATCTCTGCGAAGTTGGATGACCAGTGAAGCTGTTTGGCACACGACGCAGAGCACACGGCTTGCGTCGTCTTGCATGGCGAGCCGCTTGCGGCTGGCCTCTCGGGAACGATCTTCATCGGTGTTTGCCTCCCGCCGCCGCCAGATTGCATTTTCCCCGTTGTTATGGCCGTCGCTCTTCGTAGGCGTGCTGCTCCTCGGGAGTGCGCACTATACGCGGCATCCGCATTACGACGAGAGAAGTGACATTTAAAATGGAGAACGGCAGCTTGTCTTGCCGACAACGCATGACGGTGCCGCAGCCCCGGGAGAATGGAAGGAAACTAGGCACGCACAAGCCTGGAACGACGACAAAGAGAGGGCGGTGTGAACATGGCCGACGCGGGCCGCACAGCGATAAATCTTTGAGAAACGTTTAATATCTACCAGACAGTCTACTGATCTTGAAAATGGCGCCTATTGATGACTAATTTACTCTAAATGTATATCCAAGTGATGAGACGTATAAGGTGTCGTTTAGAATAAAGCGATTTTATATCACATGCGTCCGCGTTCCATCTATGGGTCTCAGCTCAGCTTACCTTTGTGATTAAGGCTGGCTTTGTGGCTCTAACTTTGCCTGTTACATTCCTATTCTCTTGTTTTTGTTGCTGATTTCTTCGCCTTCTAAGGTTCATAAGCCATCTTTCACGAAATAAACAATTTAGTTGGTAGCCAGCGTACGTCTTGTGTTTTCTTCTTTTGTCCCTTTGTTAGCGCTATTTGCTTCCAAATCATGTGTCAACTAACTCACCAACTAGTGTTATTACAAGATAAGCTTTAAATGGTGGAACTTTTTTCAAGTATTCCCTTACGCAAGTTCCCTCTGCGATTAGCTACCACCGCGGCGATCGTCTCTTTATCATACCGATGGCGCGAACATGAATGGCAGGGGCCCGAGTGCCGGCCAATGAGGAAACGCTCTAAGGTATAAGAGAAGTTTTTGAATACTGGGGCAGTGGTCTAATTCACGAAGTTTTCTGTTTGTGAGTACTATTCGCCATTGGCCTGCCGCATTAGCTAATAATATGTCCAGCATCACGATTGGCTGATATCTGCTTATACAACAAGTCTTGGGCGGAAAGTTTTCATTTATCGAGGGCGAGGGGGGGGGGGGTGCTGGGGCCCGACCCGTCGTGCAAGCCCCACTCATATGTATATATATATATATATATATATATATATATATATATATATATATATATAGCCTAGAGCTTGGCAACCTCGGTCTTGGCAACCTCGAGCTGCGTCACCACCATTCCGCCGGTCAGCCAACATCCGCCGCTCACCTTCTCCACGTCGACACTCCCCAAGCGACACTCGCCAACAACCGCGCTCGTTGCTCGCTCGCACCGTCTCTTATCTCCACACGGCTCTGACCTTTATGCGCCGTGCATTCGCCGCTCAGTTTCCGTTGAAGCGATAGACCGCACGTACCTTCGCCGCTGCGGCGTATATATGCGCTTGCTGCCAGCGTTTTGACAGTCGTTGTCTGCAGTCATTCAGTGTGATCTATTCACGTTTGTTTGTGCGCGCTCACACCACGCTTGTTCATTCAGTTAGTAATAGTCGGGTCACATTTTCCAACGCACGCTACACATGCAATGCTGCCCGGATCGGCAGTGCAGCGCTACAGGTGTGTCCCTTCGCACGCGCTGCCCACGGGAAGCGCTTCTCATCAACACCACCGTTTCACACGCGCCTTCTCGTGGTCATCGAGTCTCTCTTCATGTCGGTCTACTTACGCCGCAGCACACCTGCTTACTTAATCAGCTCATGTTTACTACAATTCATATTGCTACCAAAGCCACTCACCTTACTTCGTATGACATTGCTGTGTTGCTATCGCATTCGTTGCTTCGCCCTTAGGGCGAAACTGTGACATTTTTTCATCCGTTTTCGTTTCTATTTATTTATCATTTCTTTAATTCAATTAGTGTGTGCAAGTAATTTCCCCTATGTTTCTCTTGGTGTCAATGTTTGTTGGCTTCTTATGATTTGATTAATAAAATCGGGCCCCTCGGTTCCCTTTCTCCGACGGCTTATACGAATTTAACGTCGTGTCGTTTGGACATTTTAATGCGCCAGCAACCTTTGAACGCATTATGGACACAGTTCTGCACGATTTGAAGTGGCACACGTGCTTATGTTACCTAGACGACGTTGTTATTTTTTCCCCTGACTTCACCACGTATCTTCAACGCCTACGGCGTGTTTTGACGTGCCTAACAAACGCTGGCCTACAAATGAACCTAAAGAAGTGCCGATTTGCAGCGCGGCAGCTCTGATACTAGGTTACGTCGTCTCGAAGGGTTGAATCCTCCCCGATCCAGCCAAACTTCGTGCCGTCGCCGAATTCCCTAAACCAACGTCCGTCAAAGAACTGCGCAGTTTCGTAGGCTTGTGTTCCTACTTCAGGCGCTCCATTCGCAATTTCGCCTCCGTCATATCACCCCTCACGAAGCTCCTTGGAAGCAACGGACCCCTCCATTGGTGGTCGTCCGAGTGCGACGAGGCATTCGCTAAGCTCCGTCGTTTGCTGACGTCTCCTCCCATTTTGCGCCACTACGACCAAACGGCACCTATTGACGTACACACAGATGCCAGCGGTGTTGGCCTCGGTGCTGTCCTAGCACAGCGCAAACAAGGGTTTCCTGAATATGCTGTGGCATATGCAAGCCGTACGCTTACTAAAGCCGAGACCATATAGCCGTCATGGAAAAATTATGTCTGGCGATCATCTGGGCGCTTACTAAGTTCCGGCCCTATTTGTATGGTCGCCAATTCGAGGTCGTCATGAACAACCATGCACTATGCAGGCTGTCGTCATTGAAGGATCCCTCAGGCCATCTCGCCCGCTAGGCGTTTCGCTAACAGGATTACGATATCCGCGTACTGTACCGCAACGCACGCCAGCATGCTGACGCTGACGCCCTCTCACGTTCTCCCTTGCCTGACGACAATGCCTGCTGCTCACTATCCCAGCTTGACGTTTCTTCCATCGACATTGGGACCATCGCTTTCGAGCAGCGCAAGGACCCTTGGATTGCCTCCATCATAGACTTCCTTGCTGATCCGTCATTGCAGCCACCCACTCGTGCGTTACGCCGTGAAGCTCGTCATTACGCCATTCGCGACGACCTGCTTCACCGACGCAATTACACCTCGGACGGCCGCCAGTGGTTATTAGTAGTACCTCGAAGCCTGCGTTCTGAAATCTGCGCATCGTTCCACTCTGATCCACAGTGTGTACACTCGGGAATTTTCAAAACCTACCAGCGCCTCCGACAACGCTGCTACTGGAGAGGAATGTACAACTACGTTCAAAAGTTCATTCACTCATGCCCCGACTTACAGCGCCGGAAATCTTAACCCCAGCTCTCACCAGGTGGTCTACAGCCTCTACCCTGCCCTACCCGGCCGTTCGGGCACGTTGGAATCGATTTGTATGGGCCACTTCCCTTGACGTCGGCTGGTAACCGCTGGGCCATTGTGACAGTAGATCACCTTACCCGATACGCCGAAACCGCCGCTCTCCCAGCAACTACAGCGCGCGATGTTGCCTCATTCCTGCTTCGCCGATTCATCCTGCGGCATGGTTCACCTCAAGAACTGCTCAGCGATCGCGGACGCGTATTCCTGTCGGAAGTGGTTGAAGCGATTCTCAAAGAGTGCCACGTTGTTCATCGTACGACTACGGCGTACCATTCGCAAACGAATGTCCTCACAGAACGCTTAAACCATACGCTCGGCGACATCCTTTCAATGTACTTATACGTCGCCTCCGACCACACAAACTCGGACGCCATTCTGCCATTTGTAACCTACGCGTGTAATACCGCTACGCAGAGTACCACTGGATTTTCACCCTATTTCTTACTGCATGGTCGGCACCCTTCGGGCACACCATCGACACAATTCTGCCGTACCGGCCGGATGCATCCGAGTGCGTGCCTATTTCTGTCACGTTCAGGCATGCAGAAGAGTGCCACGACCTCGCACGGGCCTTTACTTCCAATGATCAGTAGCGCCAGAGGAGCACTCGTGGTGACGCCACTTCCACGGTCACCTTCGATCCAGAAGCGCTCGTGTGACTCTCAGTCCCTTTCAATGGCCCTGGCCTCTCATCAAAACTGGTTGCGAAGTATGAAGGCCCTTATCGTGTTCTCGAACGCGCATCTCCTGTGAACTATGTAATAGAACCAGTTGAGCCATCTTCAGATATGCGCCGCCGTGGACGAAACATTGTCCATGTCGACCGTCTAAAGCCATACTATACGACCCGCTCATCGTGTCGAGCTGTGAGGTCGCCGGACGGCTCCCTTATCGCTCCCGGGGGTGATTGTAGTGAAGAAGAGAGACGCTAGTGGGTTCAGCGCTATACTGGCTCTAAACGCTAGTGGGTCGAGCGCTCTCGCTCGGCAATGGCTCTCGTGCTTGGAAGCTGTGGCTGCCCTGCCAGTCGACGTTGCGCTGCTCTGAGCTCTGCCAAATAAACACCTTTAGAATATATATATATATATCACGATCAGCCTATATTTATGGACACGGCAGGAGGAAGGCCTCTCCATGTGACCTCCAATTACCCCTGTCTTGCGCTAGCTGATTCCAACTTGCGCCTGCAAATTTCCTAACTTCGTCAGCCCACCTAGTTTTCTGCCATCCTCGACTGCGCTTCCCTACTCTTGGTATCTATTCGTAACTCTAATGATCCAACGGTTATCCATCCTACGCATTACATGGCCTGCCCAGCTCCATTTTATCGTCTTAATCTCAACTATAATGTTGGCTATCCCCGTTTGCTCTCTGATCCACACCGCTCTCTTCCTGTCTCTTAACGTTAGGCCTAACATTTTTCGTTCCATCGCTCTTTGTGTGGCCCTTAACTTGTTCTCGAGCTTCTTTGTTAACCACCAAGTTTCTGCCCCATATGCTAGCACTGGTAGAATGCAATGATTGTACACTTCTCTTTTCAACGACAGTGGTAAGCTTCCAGTGAGGATTTCGCAATGCCTGCCGTGCACTCCAACCCTATTTTATTCTTCTGTAAATTTCTTTCTCATGATCAGGGTCCCCTGTGAGTAATTGACCTAGATAAACGTACTCCTTTGCAGACTCTAGAGGCTGACTGGCGATCCTGAATTCTTGTTCTCTTGCCAGGCTATGGAACATTACCTTTGTTTTCTGCATATTAACCTTCAACCCCACGCTTACACTTTCTCGGTTAAGGTCCTCAATCATTTGCTGTATTTCGTCCCCATTGTTGCTGAATAGGACAATGTCATCTGCAAACCGAAGGTTGCTGAGATATTTGCCGTTGATCCTATATATAATAACAGTTGCACTTGAAGAAAGTTCGTGTAACCTCGAAGAATTCTTCACGGAGGTGCCAGCGTTATATGAGTATTTACAAAACCTCATAGTAGGAGACAGCTCGCTTTCACAGCCTCAGTCCCCTCGCACCACTAACAGACTAGCGTCTCTTGGTGGTGTAATCTTCCTTCGTGTATTTTCCTTATACTTCGCTATCACTAATACTACTTCACCTTTCCGGCAAAACTGCAGCCTCTTTTTTCTTTTTTTCCCCAGTGAGTCCGACTATAAGAGCTGCTGCGCATGACTCTTATTGATTCGGATTTCGAGTGAATCCGGCTTGGCCTCATTTTGGATACTGAGTGAATTATATATATTTATGACATCTGTATGGAAGTGGCGATGTTTCCATCCGGAATACATGTTGTAAATTATTAGCAGAGTTTTTTTTTTATGAGTTGTTAGCATTGCCTACTGAAAAGCAAAGCAATACTGAAACACATATGATTCACATGCATTTCACACGCGGTTGATATAAGACTCTGCCGAAGGGGTCACTGGTCTCCAGGCATTTTTCAGGGTCAAAAAAGCACGCAAAACAATTTCCCGCAAGGTGAACATACAGAGACATATTCGTTCTCTAGGCATAGGTTATCCATACCATTACAAATAATTGTTAGTGAGCTACCTCCTTCTCAGTAAGAAACACAATAAGCGTTGTCCTGTGTATGTATTTCAATATATTGCGTGTGTGTTTGGTGTTCACATTGGAAATTTAAAAAAAAAATGGTGAAGTGAAAAACACGGATTAAGTAGCCGCCGCTGGTGCTTCTAATGCGCTTGTCCTCCTATTGTCAGGATTTGCATAAACAAAGCGAGAGCAAGAATTAAATGCTTTGCACGTCCACGCCAGCAATGATCCAGTAAGCTTTCAGCCACATTAAACCTTGAAGTGAAAAGCTCGAGGCAACTGAAAAGGAACCTCGAATGATGTGGGTAACATAACTCTGGTAATGAGACTTTTTTAGGGGAAAGGAGCGGGAGGGGCAGGCATCGGCATTGCCGGGGCGGAGAGGGGGGGGGGGGGGGGGCTCTACACCCGTCCCCTTCCCGGAAAACTTCGGTGGGTGCTCGGGCGCCGGAGCCCCCCCCGTAGTCGGCGCCTATGCTTGACACGGTCCTGGCATATAAGAATGTTTTTTGTGTATATACGTGCTGCAGTCTCTGTGTGTAGACATAGCTTCCTCCTACTGAAAGACGGAAGCGAACGCTACCGATTTTTGTCATAAAATTAGATAACAGCTGTCAAGTTTGCACGTTTTGAGTGTGCCGACGAAACACGAAACAAAAGTCACTACTGTTGCCTGTGTCTTGCATTATTGCTGGAGTTCCTAATAGGATCTGGCAGAAAAGTTACATTGCCCCTATGTCTCTTGACTAAGTTACATTTATTAACTCCAGCTTACAATTGTGTTGAAAGGAATCGGTTCAATGTGTCCGAATGAAACTTCTGATTAGGTGACCGTTTTCGCTATTCGAAACTAACACCGAAGACATTATCAAGCGTCAGCTGGTTGTGTGGCGCCATCTACACTGGCAAGCTTGAGTTACGGCAGCGCTTTATTCAACCGTGAAGCACGATCGAGCAGCGCGGAATTCAGGCCTTTGATACTGCCGCGAAGTATGAATAAAACAAACTAACACACAAACAACCGGTCGCTTGCGATCCGATATTTTATTCATTATGGACATTATCACGGTGCACATTATAGCCTAATGAATCAAGTGGCGAAATATGCACATTATCAAACGTAGCAATACACCGATTATGATAAAATACAATTTAGACAATATTGTCCCAAAAATATGGAGATTTGGTTGACAATGGACACCTCAATAGGCAGCCGAAGACAGAACTCGTTGTCGAAACGCTGGGTCCGAGCCCTGTTTGTCCTGTTCAAGTGGTATTTTACGCGGTCTTGTCACCGGGGAAGTAAACTGAATATCAGGTAAAATTATACTATAACTATGATTTGTGTGTGCCATTTGGTCATTTCAAGCAACGCGGGCGACGATACACACATGCGTTTGCGAGCAATGCCGCCATGTGCTTTGCATGCTGCAGATATACCAGCAGACGTATAGTCCGCTTTTCAAGACAAGCCATGTCAGCTGCACAGTGATGCCACTCCTCGCCATCTCTCATCGCAGTGTGATTCTACATGGCTCCTGAACACTAGGCCCCTGGCCGTACTTTTTAATAGCTATAAATCGATTCGTGCAGTAACCCAGCACGAACAGTTGACTTTCGTTGTTCTTGCTTCTCATTCGTGTATATTTCAGCCAGTGCAATCTTGTGAACGGTAATACGTTACGAGGTATGCTCGTTCACAAATATTACCGGGCGGCTATCATTTATATGAGGACGCAATTATATAACTCGAGACCCACTTACGTAACATCAGCACCAGAAGTGATATTAACAACACGCAACTAGGCTAGTTGGTTCAATCGCTCCAATTTGTATCGCGCTAACGAACACAGCATCGCAGCGCCGAAGCTTTCTTTCGCGTTTTTCCTGTCCTCTTTGCTGAGGTGTCCTCGATAGCGCCATACAAATTGTAACATACGTAATATAGCTACAGCTGAAGAAGCTCACCTTTCGTAAGTAGGGCTTAAACGTGGTTGCTGAAGAGAGAGAGAGGGGGAGAGAGGGATATAAGGAAAGCAGCGATGTTAACCAGTCAAGAGTCCAGATGGCTAGCCTGTAAACGCTGAAAGTTTCCACAACATATATGTTGGTCATTTGCCACGTCAGTGTTGCATTTCGGTTTTCGCGCTAGAAGCGCTCTCGGAAGGGAATTTTTACGTCACGATTGTTGTATATTTAGTAAAATGCGCCAATCTTATCGGATTATTTTGTATGCATGAAACGACTTCTGGATGCGGCTGATCTCATGGTTATAACCACGTTGTAACCATGACCCGGCCGGTCGAGACTATGGATGACGCCGCTATTCGTAGTTGACCGGATATTAACCACGGCATTCGATTCGATGACCAACGATTGTGCTTGCAGTTATGGCCGTACTAAAGTTTTGAGGGCGCAATCAAGTTCGCCCAGTAAACAGTTTGGCGTCTGATCTCGAGTCACTTTGCCTTCCTGCCTCATCGCCTTCGCATCCGCGCAACCACGTGACAGTATGTTGGGCTATTCCCTATTCCAGAGTTTTTCTTTTCTATATTGACTGTTGTTGCTTAAGCATGTTTACGAAATCTGCTTTATTGCCGCACCATTTGTTTGTTTTTCATATAACCTCATCTTATCACCATTTGCTCACTGAAAAATCTATTGTTTGTGGAGAAGCCGGCGGCACAACAGTTGCCGACTTCTCCAATCTCATCAGAATAAATCACTCACACGCAGAGGATATTTGGCCCAGCCTGTTGCAACGTGGCTAGGGCAAACTTTATACGTGGCTTTAAGTTTTAATCAATTTTCATTTTAGAGATAATCACAAATGAAAATTAAAAATAAATGGCTAAAACGTAACAGTTCTCATCATCACATGCACTGAAATCACCAAATTTAAAAATAATCATTCATGACACTGCATGAGGAAGCAAAGCGTGGTTTAGAAGGTTGTTCGCAATTCAGGGCTCGTATACACACACACATACACACACACAAAAAAAGATCTCGCGCAATTGTTGGAAAGGGAAAGTCTCAATCAATCCTTATGTTTGTACATCTTATTAGCAAAGGCGGCCAGCCATTGGCAAAGAGCTCTTACGGACGAGAAGCTTCGTAAATAAGGCCCCAAATACATTACCTTTTTGCAATCTCATCAATGGGCATAAGGTAGGTTTCTACTATCTGAGAGCTTCAAAGCACATCTGCCTTGAGCCTCAGCAACTTTCGTTGACATACCGCAGGGTGTATATGCAGAAAAGTGCATGATTGACATTTTTTTAGATTGGAGCTGCAGTTCTGAAAAAAAGAAAGAAAAAAAGAGAAAGGAGAATCAAGATGAAGGAGAACAGTATTTCCAGCAGCCGTGATGTCGGCAACAACCTGGAAGCATACGTCTTGGGATATCGCAAAAGGCCCTGGCTATTGCACACGGCTCTCGTGCCCCTCTAGGCAGTAGTTTTTTTGTTCTCGGAAACACTCACACTCTCTCTCTTTTCCCCGTTACACCATCGAACAGGCGTGGCTGTTGGCAACGTGCCCCCTCCAGTTTAAATTATCCTAATCGGGTTCAGCGTGCTTTCAGTTCCACTACGAATGTGCCGTGCAGTGGAAACAAATGAGGAGCGAAACCGGATCAGCAAGCAAGATATACGCCAAATAAGGTGTCCCCGGCCGATGCTTCTGTCGGCGCCGTGGCTTAGTTGGTTAAAGCGCCTGTCTAGTAAACAGGAGATCGTGAGTTCGAATCTCACCGGTGCCTTTATTGCGCGGAGATCGTCCGCGTTCATTTTATTGCTCAGCTGCAGGGCGAGCTACACTTTAACTGGGTCCATACAATTGGTGCTTACAATTATTTTATTGCTGGGCCACCGCGTAAGCTAGGCTTGTAGCCGCAGCTCTAAGGTAATTAAATTATCCTGTTGAGTTTGTGTATTTTTTATATGTTGAAGTATCCCCGAATATCAGCCATCTTTAGCTGCATCAAATGCGGTGGCCAGCGCAAATCGTCAAGAATTTACAGCGTTTCGCCCGACACGGTCGTCAGCCTATACTTAACCACGCATTCTCATCATTTTCCAAACCCTACTTACTTCTCAACTAGACGGCACCAGCTGTGCATCACTGCCCTAGAGGCTTGTGTTTCACAAGTTCCTGTTACCGCAAAAGCGGTTTGTGGCTAGTCTGGCTAGGTCATCCGCAGACTTCCGGCATCAGGATTAAACGGAGACGTCATTGCCGATATGGCGGAACTCATCCTTCCTGCTTCAGACCAAACACGTAGAATTTTCTGCCCTTTTTCCCCATTCATACGAAGTGAATGGTGCTGTAGACTTCTGATTCCCTTTATAACACCCTGGCAACGAAGCGGTGGCGTTATCTTGTCAAATTTCGCCGAGATACGCCACGGTATGATAGTGAGTTCAAGTAGCCAGCCTGAAATTCTTCCATAAAATGTCTTATTTTCCCTTTTGTTCCATAGAATTACTTTATCACCTCCTACCAGTTTTGCTGCAATGTTCAGTTTCTTCCCAATGCTGAACTGCTGGACATTCAGTGAAAGGAATTTTTATCACAGAGCGGATGGCTAGTTTTGATCCCACTTATGCATTGTACGCCCTTTCATGAAACCTCTTCGACGACGGTATTTCTTCTACTTCTCATTTGGTTCTCTGCATGTCAGAGTTCAAGATCAGAGGCATTAAACCGGGTGCATTGTATTGCAGGTTGTTGCATAATTAATTAGTAATTAAAAAAGGCTTCAGAGCGAATTTGTAGTGTGTGAGTAGAACAAAATTCACTTGCCGTTAACGAAAACGTTGGTAGTGAGACCTAAAAAAAATGTACACGTAAAAAACACACAAAAGGCACCGGTGAGATTCGAACTCACGATCTCCTGTTTACTAGACAGGCGCTTTAACCAACTAAGCCACGGCGCCGACACGAGCCATGGTAAGGAGCACCCTATTTCCAGTATTGCGTCCTGCGATATCGAAGCTTACTGAACGCCGGCACTTTGGTGTTTCCAAAGAAAGAACAGCCGATGAGATCTGCTGTCTGAAACCACTTTTCATGGTTTCGCAAATCGCATGTATAAATTTTAATGGGATGGCGCACCCTACATTCAAATGCCATTTTACTGAAAGTTAAAAAAATAAGAAAACTTGCTATTCCACTCAAAATGCGAAGTAGTGATAGCTTGCGCAACTCCGATGACCTTTGCTTTGAGAGGCTTGTACAGTGCAACTACAGTGCATGGACGCAGAGGAGGAACAAGACACACACACACACTCTGTTTAGTGTCTTCCTCTTACTCGGCGTCCGTCTACTAGTTGAGCTACACCCAAAAACCCTCATGATGAAGGACCAACAAGCCCAAACCCTTAAGAGGCTTTCTCATTCTTTTCTTCACTTCACCTTTTAACAGTGTTTCATCTTCAACTTACTGTGACTGCTGCGATTCAACGAGCAGCCGTGCTACAGAATGCTATGGCATAGTGGCCCCGACGTTTTTGATGGTCGAAAAGTCCGGCACGAGCTGAGCAGTATAGAACTATCAGTCTGCGATCCAGGACATCTCATTGAGGAGTGCCGGTGCTGAGTGAGTATGCCGGACCAGGCTTGCAGCGCATGGTAAGTTTTGCAAGCAAGCCGTGGTGTGTCCGCCATAAAAAATGTAGGCAGTGCACTGTCGGCAGCGCAAAATAGAAAGCGGTATGATAGGCCCCATATAATACAGCCGGACTTAATTAACCAAAGACATATCCAGTTCACTGCCCAGCGTCGTCGTGCGTCAGCCTGTCTTTACTTCTTTTCAATTGTATTTCTTTCTCTCTTACAGCGAAGCTGTTAGCCTCTATAGGACCTTTCATTGGGCGAGGAGGAAAGGGCGCACGACGAGCCGTTCCTCCTCTCTGGCTTGGGCGACCCGGAGCGGCGCGGCTTGAATGTGTTGCCGGTCGCGCGCTGCGGAATGATTCGGATGTGTTTTAGCTAGTTCTGAGTGCAATTTACGGGATGTCAGTTCTTACGAGGTCGTCGAACAACCACTGTGTAGCCTTTAGCTGGAGCAGTAGCTACAGTATCTGGAAATTTCTCTTGGATGTGCAAAAATGCGACGTGCATCATCAGCCGTGGTGTGTGTATGTGTTGTGAACTATGTTGGATGTATCGGTTTTCACTCGACGAAGAGTTGTTGTAAATCATTTGCATCAGCCACCGGCATCGATCTCACGCATTTTAAGTCTAGTAGACTTCAAATCACTATGTCTACGTTAGCCTCCTGCTAGAGACCGAAGGCTTTGCTCAACACAGCGAGCACTGCGGTTGACAAATCAACATGATACACACAATTGCTTCGTGCTTAGATCGGCATTGCCTTTTTTGCCCTGTAAGGTACAATATATAAAGGGGATCGCATAAAGAGAATTCAATAGCTATCTGTAAGGACACAATTTCCGTAACGTGGGTGAATGCGTCGGAAATGACTGAACTTGGGGAACTGAAAAAAAAAGAGTTCATATTGTCACGTGCCTTGTGAGAGAACGGGTACCGGCTAATCAACTTTTCACAATATGTCCTCATTTTGCGGCAAATATAACAGAACACGGGATAACGACGCAATAAGACTCCGCATGGTCGTGCCGCATGCTTGGACTACTTGAACCACACGCTATATAGAACAAACAGATCTATAGCACAGCATTTAGTGCTGCCTCGGACGCTCGCGCAGTCTGCAGCTGGTCGTTCGACCACTCGAAAAGTGTGATTCACACTGTACAGTATACGGTTATTATTAACCAAACTATGTTATTTGTGGGCGGAAACCTTGCCCAGCAAACAAAGCAGTCGCCCAGTGTATCTACACATAACAACTTGAACGCTTGTCGAAGTAAACATTCTCCAGTAGAACGGTACCCACGCTGTTAGGATAGTCAAATGTTTCGTAACTACTCGTTGCAGCTAAACCAGAGATTAGAATTACACTGCTGAGAATGCTGCAGTAAGGTAACATTCGTGAAACGAATTTTCAGAAATACCTGATATCCCAGGCTGATTGTAAAATCAAAGAAACGCGCCCACCTCGCGCTGGGTGCTCCGTCCGCCCTAACACCAGCAGTTTACTCCAGCCGCTTAATTACTTCAGACTTAAATTCCTTCACTATGCTTCACAAGAGCATTCCCCACGTAGAAGACGCAATTTCATGCTAAATAGACCGCGCGAGTGCGAAAAAATCTACCAGAAACTGCCGCCGAGCGTATACCACAGCATACAACACGGGCGTTCGCCCAAGCCAGCAAGCCAACTGCCCATAGATGGCGCCACTGCCTGCGCAATGGCGGCGCCCATGAAAAAACGGTCTATAGTTGGCCGGGATTTTTCGTGTCCGCGTGCGCGATGCTCACACAAAAATGTGGGCCGAGAGCGGAGACAGCGCAAACAAGCGGGGAGCGCACAGTGTGCTGCTTCTCCAAGCCGCATCACATGACGTCATCAGGTGACATGAGCACTTGACGAAGATGTCATCGCGTTACGTCATGTTTGACATGACGACGTCATCTTATTACGTCATCAGGCAATATCGTCACTAGACGATGCCGTTATTCACGTATATTCGAATTGCAATCTGAAGCTGTCATGCCTGCAGCTTTTGCGTAAGTCGTACTTTACGAATTGTCTGACGCAATTTACTTTCAAAAATTCAATTAGTTCAATAACACACTTGCGCTTGGTGGAGAGCCTAAGAGAATGAGGATGTATGCTGCACTTCCGCACATGTGCGTGTGCGCGCGACGTACGTGTGCACGCCATGTGTCCGTCCTTGATACGTGGGCGCTCTGCACGTTGCATCTGTCGCACAGTGTGGGCTGCGACTGTAATCGACATTATGGCAAACACTGTCCAAAAACCGTACCTCCACCTAGCGGGCTCGACCACTAAGACAGACCTCAAACGTACGGCAGCTTATAGAAAATGGCTTTGTCTTTCAGTTTCCCCGAAACAGAAATAAGTTTTCTCATATATTCGAAAATCCGAAGCTATCATGTCGGCAGCTTGTGCGTAAGTCGTACTTCACGCATTCTCTGACGCAAATTACTTTCAAAATTGAATTAGTTCAATGTGGCACTTGCGCTTGGCGGAGGGCCTAGAGAAATGAGCATGTGTGCTGCATTTCCGCACACGTGCGTGCGCGCGTGACATACCTCGCTTGTGGTGGTGGGGCTTGTCTAACGTCGGCAACAGCTTCTCTGTAATCCACTTTCACAGGGTGGAATAGAGGCAGATTTATTTCTTCTTTTTTGTTTTTCTTGATCTCCCGTCGAGGTGATCGACGCGCGAAAGTCATGGCTGTAGTGTACGGCGCAAGTTGTTCGTAGCCGGGAGCGTCAAGAGCCTGACCTTCCGGATCTCAAGTGTCCGGATCTCAAGTAATACGCCGTAGTCCTATAGGCGGGCCTGCATCGGAGTGTACTGGAAATAAAGCAGTGTGTGTTTGTGTTCTGTAATGGCTGCCTCGTCGCTTCTCCCCTCCGAGCACTATACGCGCTCGACAATGGCCATGGACGGGAGCGGGAAATCATGCAACATTGCACCATCAATCCTACGAACGAAAAAAAAGAAAAAAAGGCTACCAGTGCAAATCTTGCATGTCAGCCTAATGAAACTAATGATCGGTATGACAAGCAAAAAAGAAAAGAAAAAAAAGAGGGGGGGGGGGCATGAGGGGGGTGGGGTGGCATTGCATTGGTTGTTTTTTGTGACGTGTCGAAGTGACAGTTTCCAGTTCAGCGGTGACCCGTGCGTTTTCTTTCCTGTTGTTACAGTGTTTTCTGCTGAAAACCTTTCTTGAACTGTACACCCAGCTAGCTCAAGCCAAGACCAGTCGCAAGTACTGGGAAGTTTATTAGTAAGGTTCGAGTTAGCTCATCTGTCCTACCTGATGGAGGGATTCTGGCACCCTTGCGAGTCTCAACTTCCTGCGGTCAGTGCACAGTGCTGCACCACTTAGCACTTGGCAAGTGCAGAGAAGTCCACATCTAAAATGTTGCGAGAGCGCAAGGTACGTAAATGGTCGTCCACATTAAAACACCTCATTTGTATTCAAGCGCTCAAGTTAAAATTTGATATGAAATCCAGCGGGCTAATCAACATTCGGTGTCACATAAAAAATTCAATTAAATTCTGGGGTTTTACTACCAAAATCATGATCTGATCATGACGCACGCCGTAGTAGGGAACTCCGGATTAATTTTGACCAGCTGGGGTTCTTTAACATGACCCCTATGCACGGGACACGGGTGTTCTTGCATTTCGCCCCCATCAAAATGCGGCCGCCGCGGCCGGGCTGCGAATTATTGCTTAGCAGCGCAATGCGAAAGCCGCTAGGCCACCGCGGCGGGTTTTCACATAAGGCTAGACTCGGTATAGATGGCATGCTGAAGTTATACTGACTTCAATATTAATGAGTTGTTTCCCCTAAAGGTGAACAACCTTAACTGGGGTCGCGCTGCCTCCGCGAGTGCCGGAAGCGCCATGCAGCCTACACAGCATACGAGACAAGGGCGCGGTACGCAACTTCACTCGGTATGCAACCTGCCCCAGGAGCCAACCTTGCGTCGTAAAAGCCAAAAGAAAATACTGCCGCGTCTAGGAATTACGGGACACTATAGTGTGCCTCGAGGCGCGCGCTCTTCGCGCGCATCCTTACCGTACCAGTGGCCCAGCAGATAGGATGTCCGCTCGACTGCGTGAGGTGCGTGGTGCGAAGCCCACCTCCGGACGTCCACCGGTTTATAAGACGTGTAGAAGCACCCCCCACCCCCGGCCGGATGTCCGACTATCGAGAGGTGCGCTGCTTGGGAGAGGTTCGCACAGAGCGCTATACTTGCGGCGCAGCAACCAAGGCAAACAAAGGAGCTTCCAATTGTCAAACAAACGTGTGCCGGTCCCATGCCGGCAATTTCGCATCAGGTGGGTGTCCCCGAATGCGCGCGGAGAGCACGCGCACTGAGGTACCGTATGAGACATCGACCACTATAGTGCACCTGTCGGCAGCGGGCGGGGAGCAGTCACGTTATTCAATGGGGAATGTCTTTTAAAAACTAACTACAACGCAACGCTTTTTCATGCACTTAAATCTCTTCGCTGACGTAACTTATATGACATTCTCTCAGCAAGCGCCGACTGTGGTTTTATTCTGGAAACCCATCTAGGCTCCCAAGGCCACTGTTATGTATCCATTTAAACTCCATATAGTGATGCTTTTACAAAGTGGATATCAGTGCAATGCGCACTCACTAATTCAGTCAAATCATTCCGCTTACGTAACCACTACGACACCTTCTTGGTACATGTCAAGTTTAATTTTCTTCCAAAAAGTCGCCAAGATTCAAAAAGACACTTTTGAAGGAAAACTCTGCAGTCAACCATCTAACAGGAGATCGTGCCAATTACGCAGTCCGTCGACCGAGAATACATAACTAACGTTTAAGGAAGGCGGCAAAGAGCATGGAGCCTATACTTGGAAATACAATGCGGGGAAAACAACTTTCAGGCGAGAGTCAGCGTCAAAGCAAGCGCCATTGCATGCTGTGTTTATAGAGAAATCGTTTTCTTCGAATTTTGGTTCCGAAGAAACGTTGGTGAGAAAATAACCCGGAAAACAGACACGTCATTTTTCAGCTAAACACGAAAAATGCAGAGCATCTATAGCGCATTGCGATAGAGGGCAATTACATGTACAGGACAAGCCGGGTCACTGAGAAATTTGTGCAAGCGCAAATGAGGATAACGTAAATGCTAAATGCACTTCTTTTTCTGTGAAATGTAGAACGGCCCCAGAATCAGGGCCTCTCAGATCAAATAACACTCTTCGTTACGGTCATGATCAGCAGGCAACAGGAGCCGATTATTGGTCCCCCTGGCCTCCGTCAAGCTGTATGCTTACAGCTTTTTTGCCAGGGGAGCCTTCAACACAACTTTGTATGTGTGTTGTGAATAAATTGAATTGAATTGTTTACAGTAAACCATTAACGATGTCACTCTACGAATGGTAATCTTAGGCTCTACAAGTGAAACTAAAAAAAAAACATAAAAGAACACCAGAAATCAGTGACTTCTCTAGCGCAGAACTCATTTATTGCGATAGCAGTAGGTGGTCATAGTTCATACAGCCATGTTCTGAGAACCTTTGCGATGCACACAACGTCGTCCTCGTCCGCTACAGTGTCGCCTGTTGTGGCCTCCGAAATACATGCGAAGAGGCCTCCAATCTCGGAGCCTCTGTGAGATGCAACACCTGCAACTCCTACGAAAGCACAAACTTGCCACCAAAGTGCAAATAACTTGACCAATGAAGGGGAATAAATGCACAGGAATGAGCTGTGAACTGACGTTGCGAAATGAGTTTGTAGGAAAAAAACGAAATGAAGAAAACAGTCAGCAAACAAAGGAAATTGAACAGGTGCAATGAGTGCTGACAAGTAGAGAACAATGTTCGACTGATAAGTAGCGGCGGAACAAGCGAGCCCCGCTCGAGGCCCTACATTGCTTTGCCATTGGCCCAAGGCAGACATACAGACAAGCTACTCAGCAAAGTACACTTCAGCTAACCAAGAAAAAAGAAGAATTAAGGCCACAACGGCTGGCCATACAGCAACGAAAAAAAGAGAAAAAAATACATGTTGCGGAAGAGCTGTAAAATAGCATATGTTATGCCCTTTTCTATATCTATCTGTCATGTGATGATATCTGCGATCTGATGATATCGTCAGCTACGGGCATTCTGCCCCTAGTTCAGCCAATCAGCATCCACTGCAAGTGATATCGCTGAAAGGGGTCTACTGAGAATAAAGCTTCTGGACAGCGAAAATACGGAATCTGCTTTATGAACATGGTAAACACGCTTTCATTGGTCAAAAACGCGAAGCTTTTAATTCGTTTTAAAAGAACCAGAGACTTCGTTTTAGAAGTTGGGCTGTAAGAAACCAACACGCACCCAGATTCAATGATGGGGCGCACATGCATTTCATATATCGTAACTAAAGTATCCCTCTGCAATCCAAGGCTTTTTTTTTTCTTGAGCGTTTTCCCCCAAGGCGTATTATGCACACTAATTAGCGAAAGGGCATGAAATAAAGGCATGCAGCCCTCTTTGATGGAGGCACTGCAGCAATGAATTCGAGCATTTGTTCTCCGTTATTCAACGGGTAATGTCATCTGGTACATTCGGCGTTAGTTTGGCTTCCCTGAGCATCTTGAACATAATGTTCTCAGTAATATAGCGCACAACCACAAAAGGTGACGAATGTCCGCTGTAGACACAGGTGTCGGGCACTTAGGACACGTTGTAGGGCTGTCACTTGCACATCCTCAGGGCGTAGATGACAGCAGGAGTCAGCGCCAAGTCTCCGAAAACAAACTTCCTCCACCCGGGAATGGTTGCGGGGAAGAAAGCAGACACATGGGGTATAAGTGCACGTGTGTCCCATCGGGAGAACGGACTTCTGGGCTTGAAGGAGAGCTCGGCGGTCCCAAGGAAGTGAGACTGATGGGTTGTCAGGGAAAGATGATGTGTGAGCCATTCGAACGGCCAGGTTGTTGAACGGATTCCAACTGTGTCCCTGAATCCAGTTCACGATGATGGTATTGTTGTTGTTGTTAAAGCGTTTATTAAAATAACCATGAAAATGTTCCGCCCCCAGTAAGTGAATTCATCAGGGAGGGGGGAGGGATAAAGGAGGAGGTTAGTTCAGATATTATTGGTCATTTTTGAGTCTTGTAGAAATTGAAGTAATCACTGAAATATGAGGCGCCGTCTCTCGGGGGGACCAGTGGGAAGGCGCCACGTGTCCAAATCCTGAGTCCTCAGAGAAAGGGGTAGGGTGCCTATCGCTATTCTCCGGCCTCGCCGAGCAGCCCCGGAGTATATATGTTGCTGATGCAGCAGCTGGTTCTCCGGACCGGAGCGGCAAGTGGCTGAAGTGTGTGGGGATGCGCGATTCTCACGCGTCCCCTGATGCTGTTTTCCCCGCATGGATGGCGTTTCCCGTAATGCGGCTTCGCCGCGTGGCTTTACGGCGGCGGCGGTCGGTGTTGTTGCGGCGTATTACGACAGATGGCGCTAGCGTATCGCGGCTCACGCCACCTAACGGCGGGGTTACTAGGGCGCAAAAGGGAGAAGGCGCTTCCTCTTTGGCGTGGGTTCGGCGAGCCCCGCGGACGCTTCGCGCGTGCACCGAATTTGCTAAATTTGCTAAATTTAAGAATACTGGGATTTGAACATCCTTTTATAATAATTGTGATAACGGCTGTTAATTATTCGAAAACTATTTGAAAAGTATTCGATATTCGATTCGCTTATGGCACTATTCAATTCGTATTCGATTCGGCCTCAAAAATCACTATTCGCACACCCCTGCTTAACACAAAGCGGGAACAACAATGGAGACAGAGGACATCCTTGCTTCAGTATTTGGTGAATTTCCACCACTTCATTACATTTTCGGCCTTACCATACAATTTGTACTCGTTTGTCTCTATATTATCTCCTTCAGCAGCTCCACGAAATCGTCATCTATGCCTTCGTGCTTGAGAATATCCCATAAAAATCCCCTGCCTACGTTGTTGCAGGCCCCTTTAACATCTAGAAATGCTATCCATAAAGGTCTAAACGGAACTGCTGAAATATCTATGCACTGATTTAGCACAAACATATTATTGTCTAAGCAACTGCCTGGTCTGAACCCATTCTGTAGTTCCCCCAGTACATAATTTTTCTCAACCCACTTCGACAGTTCTAACTTTATGGCTTGCATTGCCATTCTATGTCACCGACGGTACTGTAACTGGCCTGTACGAGCTCCTCTTATCCTTATCACCTTTGCCTTTGCAGATGAGGTTCATCTTGCTTTCAGGCCATCCAACCGGAATTTTCTTCGTTTTAATCACTTTCTCTATGGCATTAGTCAGCAGTGCCTTGCTCTTTGGACCCAGGTTTTGCATTATCTGTTTTGGGATTTCATCGGACCTAGCGTCTGTGTTATTAGGGACATCTTCCTCTGCGTTTTCCCAGTAAAAGTTTTCTATGCTAAATTTTGATCGCTCAGGCTTCTCTGTTCTTCAGCAGGGTGGTTTGCTCGGCGAGTTGGTAATGCGTCTTGATGTGGGCAGCGCGAACCAATTGAGGCGAAAGGAAACAAAGACACAGCGCAGACCATCAAATGAGGATTTTACTGAAAAATAGAAGCGCTGAAAAAACACGTCGTCCCAAGGATTAAAAGGTTGGAAAGAAACTTTTAAGTCCAAACGACACTCAGTGGTGTGGCATTGTTGGGTGGTGTTCTGTTGTTGGTGGTGTTCCCTGTTGTTCTTAGTTGTGTTGGTGGTGTTCTCTGTTGTTGCTGTATCTGTTAGTGGAACTTGGGTGCGTTAGCCAGCACCGGTAATGGGGACGGCAGCGGTTGTCGAATATCCTGTCAACCGCAGTTGTATTGTCACGTAGTAGTGACGCTGAAGTAAACAGTCGCAAAACTGTGTGTGACGAAACTGATTATTTATTGGGCGAACCTGTGCCCACAAAAGCAAGCTACACTCGAAGCACATAAAGTCCCTATATAAGAAAAGTACCGCCATCCTTTGATAAACGCCGCTTCTCTCTCTCCTGTATCTCCGATTGGACGATGATAGCGCGCGCTTTTCACTTCTTTATATTTTCTTTTTTTCCGCCTCAGAGCCACGTTGAAAGTCCTCTGCGCAGCCGCAGTCGCCGGCGGCGGCGGCGGCGCGCGCCCGGCCTGAAAGCTTCAATGTGGACTTTCTAGGTGCGCCACCGTCGACTTGGCTTTCGCAAGCAAAAAGTAAAGAAAAAAGCAAGCACTTTAGGAGAGGAGGCGGCGGAGGAAAGCGTAGATGGCGGTACTTTTCTTATATAGGGACTTTAGAAGCACAAAGATAGCGGCGACACAGACGGCGGTCGTCGAAAATCTGATCAGCGGCGAAACGCGTCGGCTTTTATAGGTGAGTCATCGTATGTTCCAGATTAATCCCTGGTGCCCGCGTGTCTTCTAGAAAGTTCTAGACAATCAGATTACATGAGCGTCGGTGACCACAGACGACGGATAGAAGCATCGATAACGTTCGAGAGGCTTCCGATGCAGGCACGACCTGCGCTGAGCGATAACGTTTAGCACTTGTTAGCCGGTGGAAAGCGGCCACCGGTGAAAGATAAACACGTATACGTGTCAATACCCTCCCCTTAAAAAGCATCGTCCCAATGCTACAAACAAACGTGAAAGCGGAAACAAAACGACGCGTAATAAAGAAAAAAAATAACAAAGTAACAAAGTAGCTAAGCTCGTTAGCGGGCGTAGAAAGGCTTAAGACGCACCACGTGAATGACTTCAGGTCGGGCCCGGCGTCGCTGTGATTGCGAAATGCCGTCTGGCACGACCTCATAGTCCAGTGCGCCAATACGTCGGATGATCTTATAGGCTCCGAAATAGCGACGTAGGAGTTTCTCGCGTGGTTGGGGGCGCGCCAAATGTCTGTCTTCTCGGGTAGCTGCGATGGGCGGGCGTGCTGGCGACGGCGGTGGACGACGGAAGTGTGGCGTTACGGGGCCCTGGCGCGAGCGCGGAAGGGGTCCTTGATGGCGGGCGACGGCGGCATAGGTCATCGCTTCCGCTTGTGGTTGAGGCGATGTCGGAACTTCTGACACTTCCAGTGACCGCTGAACCTCTTCTTTAACTATGTCAGCGATCGAGGCCACCTGAGGCGGCAACCTTGGACATAACTTCTGTAACTCTTCCCGTACGACCGCTCTGATCGTCTCTCGCAGGTAGTCGGCGCCTAGCGCTTGAGCTTCGGCGTAGTTGGTCAGGGCACGGCGGTTGTATTGCCTGGCGCGCATTTCAAGCGTCTTCTCGATCATTGTGGCCTCGTAAAGAAATTCGGCGACAGTCTTGGGCGGGTTGCGCATCAATCCGGCGAATATTTGCTCTTTGACACCCCGCATCAAGAACCGAACCTTTCTTATCTTCAGACATATCGGGATCGGCGTGGCGGAAGAGGCGAGTAATCTCCTCCGTGAAGATCGCGATGTTCTCGTTCGGCAATTGGACTCTGGTATCTAATAAAACTTCGGCCCTTTCCTTTCGCACGACATTCGTGAAGGTCCTCACGAAGTTCTCACGAAATAGGTCCCACGTCACCATGGGGTGGCCTCTCTGTTCTCAAACCAGGTCCGAGCAGCGTCATCCAATGAAAAATAAACATGGCGCAGTTTGTCGTCGTCGCTCTATTTGTTGAACGTCGCGGTCCTCTCATATGTCTCCAGCCAGGTTTCAGGGTCTTCAGCCGATGATCCACGAAAGGTCGGTGGCTCCCGAGGTTGTTACAGCAGGATGGGGGGACGCTGGTGCTGCCATTCTGGTCGTTGACTTGGCCTTGATTGCAGTGGTCTTTTCGGGAAGAAGTCCGTACTCCGGCAGAAGTCCTTGCTGCCTACGGCTAGCTCGCTGGTCCTTGGCGACGTTGGCGTTGTCCTCTGGCTTCGGGCTTGGATCGCGGTTTTGCGGGGGCGTTCGGTGCATGAACGAACTAGCACCTCTACCAGATGTCACGTAGTAGTGAGGCTGGAGTAAACAGTCGCAAAACTGTGTGTGACGAAACTGATTATTTATTGGGCGAACCTGTGCCCACAAAAGCAAGCTACACTCGAAGCACAAAGATAGCGGCGACACAGACGGCGATCGTCGAAAATCTGATCAGCGGCGATACGCGTCGGCTTTTATAGGTGAGTCATCGTATGTTCCAGATTAATCCGTGGTGCCCGCGTGTCTTCTAGAAAGTTCTAGACAATCAGATTACATGAGTGTCGGTGACCACAGACGACGGATAGAAGCATCGATAACGTTCGAGAGGCTTCCGATGCAGGCACGACCTGCGCTGAGCGATAACGTTTAACATTTGTTAGCCGGTGGAAAGCGGCCACCGGTGAAAGATAAACATGTATACGTGTCAGTATGCCTCGTATGCATCTCATGGCATCAAGATAGCCCACGCCGAGGTCCTCGCTACGTAATGAGCGATAAGAACAAGGGGATCAGAAGGGTGCAATTTTTTGTTAGTTACACATGCTGTAACTTCTGTAACATGAAGCTACAACCATATGAAATTCAATCAGATATATTAAAATCGCCTGAAGCATAGAGCACAGTATGGCCTGTTCGTGGGTTACTTAATTAAGTGGACACTATAATAAAAATTAAATTAAGAAATTTAAATTATAGACGCTTAACTAATTACCTTTCTAATCATTCACATTAGCGCACATAACTCACTTGTGGAATTGAAGCCGAGCAGTAATGAACCATTACCAATTTGGCAGTAATCCTTTACTTATCGCATTTATGTGTCGCCATTGGCGTGTTACTTGAGAACAGGACCAAATTTCTCTTCTGGGAAGACAGAGTAAGTCCCTGTTTTTTGAGGTTTCATCGATAGCTTATATTGACCTTTAAACTAAATTGTTCTAGTGCTCGCTAGGCTGTAACTGCATGCTTCATCTTTGCCCTAGCATGTAAAAGCAGAAGAGTTATGCGAACACCTGTAGTTCCGGAGAGGTCGAGTGAGATTTGGAAACAAACATATAGTGCATGTGTTAGATTGTTCTAGACATCTCGTTACATAAGCGCGAATCGTTAGTGAGCATGCGGGCGTGTTATGCTCGGAACGTCAAGGTAACGCCCAGTTTTTCTATTAGCAACGTCATTCCTTATTTTTACTCGCTCTTGCTAACCCGTCCCACTTCCTGTTAGTGAGCGGCCGTGCACTTGCCTTTAGCTTGCCTGTTTAACTCTTATTTCGTTCACGCTTCTGCGACGCTCTTTACCAGTTACACATTCAAAACCATTCCACCTCATAACGTTTCTCTTCTTTTCTTTCCTACCTTGATATCCGACAGGGACAGTTCACCGAGACGGCGTTGACCTTTGAGAGCGAAGTCACAGGCGAGGTATACTGCGGCTTCAGCGCACTGCATGCAAACACGCTCTTGTTCTTTAATGTTCTGTTAGGCGAGGGCCAAACAGAACTTAAAGAAGGGGAGAAGGAGGGGGAGGAAGAGGAGGGGGGTGCAGTTTCAGTGATGGTCACGAGTGGCGCTTTCAGGAAATGACAGGAGATACCTCAAATTTTCTTAGTGAGCAATCGAAGCTCTGCTCCCAGAATTCTTTTTAAGTGCGAATGGACTTCTTAAGCGACCCCGAAAACTCCGCCGGCATCCGCGCTCCTCCTCCTCTCCCCTAGCAACGGCGCGAGGAGCGGAGAGGAGCGTCTGTAGCAACGGCGCAGCGACGTCACGCCCCACGTGACTGCGCGCGCTCCGCCCTCCGCTCCGTGGCTGCGCGCGCCCCGCGCCGGCTCCGCACCGCTTTCCGCGCCGTGACGTCACGGCGCGTTGTGCAGATGGCGCCTCCGCGCCGTGGCTGCGCGCGCCGCGCCGGCTCCTCGCACCCTCTCCGCGCCGTGACGTCACGGCACCATGGCGCTGTGTGCCTCTCCCCCCCGTTAGGTTTGCACTCACCCTCGGCCGCCGCCTCTCCCCTCGCGCTGACAGCTCCCTCCTCGCCCGGTAACAGCCCCTCGTGTGCGTACTCTCCCCACCGCTCACCCCCTCTCCAACCGCCTGGCGTGTTTCGCTCCGCCGTCACGTGTTGTGTGTGTGGCGCCGGCGCGTCAGTCGTGCTCTCTCGCTGCCGTCTCCTTCGCTCGGCTCTGCAGTTTAGTCGCGCGCGCCCCCTCATAGCATCACCCCGTGCTTCGCACTTCCTCATACTCCCCTTCGGGGAAATGCGGGTTTTTGTAATGTGCGTGCATAATTAATGCTAAGGCCAAGTTATGTGTCAGAAACAGAGAAAGTGCCGACATTGTAAGCTTAAGTCTTCAGTGCGACGCGGCCAAGTACAGAAGTAATAGAAAGATTTTGTGATGATGCATAACGTTGAAAAGGTTGAGTTGCGGCTTTGTTGGTACGGTATTTCAGACTGGTGTTTTAGAGCAATATATATATTAAGACAATGACGCTCACAACACCAGTGCTTTTGTTTTGTTCGCCTGTCAACTCCTGATAGATTTTGCAATAAAACGCCAGTTTGTTGCATAACGGTTTTAACCGGTCGCTATTGCATCAAAGTAAAAAATGCTGAGAAATTTCTGTCCTAAATAAAATAAGAACAGAGGTCTGCAATACGCCATTCAAGCGACCACGTATGTAGTCCAGCAACCACGAGCGGTAAATTCAAGCGACTATGTGCACTGAGATCTCTGGGCAATGCGAAGCCCACACACCGTGATTTCTTGACTACTTATAACTGAAAGCATGCACCGTCTTCCTTTACGTACTGGGAAAATTGTGGTCGAAGACAATCTCTCCGATAAATACTTCGTACTGGAAGGAAGACGAAGTGTGTACATTCTGCGCTACTAGTACTTAATGGAGAACAAGAGGAGTGCCGGCTAAAGAGCTTCGCTGCTAGAAGGCGATATAAAACTTGCAGCTGAAAGAAAAGTAACGATCAGGTACATATTCTGCATGCTTATTAAAACAAGAATAGAGTATTAAGGCTGACAAGCCTTACATTATCAAAACGAACTAATGTCGCAAGTTTCAAACGAAAATATACAACAGCTAATAATGAAGACATGTTCTGAACTATAAGATGAATTTCAGGAACTATTTTGCAGGTATTAACCAATAACCAACATAAAATAAGTAAAGAGTTCATAAGGTAAAGCACAATTATACAAGAAAATTGAAAGTTCTTGTTGCTCATTGATAACTTCTTTAATTATGCCTACGTAGCAACCTGTACTTGCCACCATGAGCGAATCGCTCAGCCACTTGCTTCACGTCCGTGACGATGTGCCGGTGAATGGAAAGCAAGGCCTAGCAATCATATATTCGTTTCTTGGAGTAATTGGAGATGAGAAAAAGAGCAAAAGCCGGTTATTGGCAATCAGGAAAGTGTAGGGATACCATCTCCCTTGTTCTCACGAGAGCATCACCCACACAAAGCTACTAGTGGTAGCTTTGTGCGGGTGAAAAAAAAGAAAATGGATACATTGATTTCGCTTACTCTTCGTGCTTTCCAAAAGCAAGCGCACAATACCTCAAGTGCAACAGTACTGTAGAAACAAGGATGTTTTGGTTGAAAGCCACATTCCAGAACAGTCAAACAGCGGTCTATTATGTATCGGGGGAAGGAAAGGGGGGGGGGGGGCACTGAGGGCCCCCTCCCTCTTCCCTGGATCCGCACATGGCTGCATGATGCTGCCTTCATGCTTTTCATCATTTGCAGACGTTTTCTATTTATGTGTACACATCCGCATGGCGGGCCAGATGTTTCGCGTTGCACAAGTGCGTGAAAACGCGGCAGGAAGGCTCAGCGGGTTTGACAGAACCTGCGGAACGGCCAGCCAGACTGAGCACAGGTGTCGCGCGAGAAAGGTACGTGTTCTTTGCTGTATGCTTGCCATAGCAGCCTGCTCGGCGTTAGACAGGTGTACAATTTCGAGAGCTAAGAATTGTTCACGCGCACTTCAACGACGAGCGACTATCATTATGCATATGCAAACCACGTGGAACTGTTCCTTGTCCTAAAAATTGTTTGTTCAATGCAAACACGTGACAAGCAAAGTGATATGTGTGCGCTCAATGTTTGTGAGGAGGTGATGATTTCTAATGCCTCCCCGCTGGCGGATGTGGCCGCCCAGCGCGATTTGGCAGCTTCCTGCCAAATCTCGTTTCTGTACCCGCAGCATTGATATAAGCATAATGCAAAGCTTCCTCCTGTTGATCTGCGGTGATTTAACTGCTATATAATTTCACGTCCGATGCTGGATACGCAACCTCGCCAATATGATTCCCCTGATAGCGTCAATCTAATCAATGCACCAGTGTCAACCACGCCGCCTGCCATCGGATGGTAAAAAAAAAAAAAAATTGACGTCAGTCTCACTCAAACGCTAATGAGTTGTAGTGGTCGCTAGCAGTATGGTATCCGTGCAGCCGTAGCGAATGACGCCTAAGTATTCCTATTCCCGTTTTCGAGTGCCCACTGTTAGCTTGTTGCACGCTGCAGCGACACATATTTCGACTGTTTTGGGAGCTCTTATGGGGTGTTGCACGCCTTCTTCTTTTTTGTTTTTCGGTGACTCGGCGAAGCCAACTGCACTCTCCAACGCCAGACAGTGCAGCTCACGCGAACGATGGACTGAAATTTCCTACGCGCATGGCACTTGTGCCTGGGAATAATTGAACGTCCGGCACATCGACCCCAGTCATTTTTTTCTGGTGTGCGCGTGCCTTCTTTCTACCCTGTTGATTCTGTGTTTAGATATACTCGCACCCAGTGGCGTCCGTAGAAAAAGCATATTTTAAAATCTGGGTGCTTGATAGTTGAGATACCCTCTATATCTCACAAAAATGATGATGCTAACAAGTTCCGAGAAATAAGATATCGTACGGACGTATTTGCGCATTCATTTCCTTTCTTTCTTTCTTTTCATTTTTTTTATTTTACATTTCGTAAGTGGAGTCAATTGAACGCGAGTGCTGTGGTCGTTAACGCGAAATTGTTTTCCTTGTCCTTGCAAGATGTAAGCCTTCAATGCTTTCGTGATCTGTCAGCGCATTCAACAACTGGACAGTCCGTGTCTAGTTGTTACGCTGACCAATCATGAAGGCATTCCAACTCGCCTGTTCTCGCTACTTGTCCTGTATGTTGTTGTTTCGACCCCCCTTCAATAATTCCCAACTGGGCGATGTAAATAAATAAATAAATAAATAAATAAATAAATAAATAAATAAATAAATAAATAAATAAATTGAGTATGCTCATGCAACAAAATACCGGACTACAAACTTGACTCTCAGTTT
Source organism: Dermacentor silvarum (assembly GCF_013339745.2). Taxonomy (NCBI): domain Eukaryota; kingdom Metazoa; phylum Arthropoda; class Arachnida; order Ixodida; family Ixodidae; genus Dermacentor; species Dermacentor silvarum. The sequence continues at coordinate 229,155,466 of NC_051154.1, read as the reverse complement.
GTGCCATATGTAGTCGTAGGCAAAAATTGTACCAGAAAGCCTTCAATGCTTATATATATGCCTGCTGATCGTTCAGCACATCGGGTTATGCAAGGTATGTGTGTGTTGACTGTGGCGAATATCATAAGTGTAATACTCGAACTGAATCTTTTCCCATGGACTAACACTGCTTTTGCATCTCGCGCAATGAAGGCCCCTTTGTGTTTTTTTAGAGACACTGGTCTCAATGAGACACTTTAGTTTAGTGTTAAATGCTGTGTTTTGTGCATGTTGTGTAACTTTGTCGTGAACTGTGCCCATCGTTTCAATTGTCATCGTATCCAGAGGGAGTAGCATGCTAGGCATGCCACCAGGCAAAACACTCCAGGATCAATTAAATCTATCTCTCTCTTGAACTCAAATGCTCAAAGAGGCAGACATTTCTCGCACCCGAAATCCAAATGCATATATGACTAATCAACTAAATTTCACTAAGTTTTTAACTAATTACTTTTACGCACATATTGAAATTTGCGAATTGCAACCGGTGAGTTTGCAAGGCATATCCACTTCGAACGAATTCTGAGGATGACACCAGTTCCGAGATATGTGCTGTCAAGCTTGCAGTAGCGAAATGTAGAAAACACCCGTGTACTTAGATTTAGGTGCACGTTAAAGAACCCCAGGTGGTCCAAATTAATCCGGAGTCCCCCAATACGGCGTGCCTCATAATCAGATGGTGGCTTTGGCACGTAAAACCACATAATTTAATTTTAATTTTTTAATTTAGCTTGCAGTAAAAATACACTGTTGTTCCACTTAGTTTTCTTTATTTAACAAAACACCGTTTTATGCATTCAAGCACAATATTAACTGCAATTTCCCCGTATCTCGTCGCACACTTTGGGAATGACTGTCCCGAAAGTAGTGTAATCCTGAGAATTCGTTCCTAGTGGATACACCTTGAAAACTCACAAACTACAATTGGTAAATTGCAATATATGTAATGAAGTAATTAGTTAAAAACTTAATTAGCAACATTTTGTTCATTAGTGGAATATGCATTTCCATTTCTCGTGCAAGTAACGTCCGCCTTTTCGAGTAATCCAGCTCAAGGACTACACTTATCTCCCATAGATAGTTTTTCAAAAATTCTATATAGCCTAAAGAAAAAAAATCACCAGCCCTTCCCCTGTCGAAAATATGGGGGGAAGCGAAGCCTGTGGCAAGACGATGTTGTCGCAGGCGTTCCGCTTCGTTTGCCCTAAACTCAGGGTCGGCGGCTCTTCGCTGAGATTTGGCCTCAACATCGCGCTCCCGCAACTCGCGGTCCGCGGCTCTTCGCTGACGTTTCGCCTGGGCTTCGGAAGCACTCACGCTAGAATGGACACGTCGACCACGAGCCCTTTCCCGAGCGAATTCACGGCGCCCCTGCTCAAACGAAGCCTGCTCTTCGGCGGAGCGCACCAGGCACGCCTTCCCATTCGTTTTGATTCCAATTTCTGCAATCAGCCTCCACGATTGGTCAAAACATTTTCGGGCCACTCCCAACTGCGCCTGTATGTCACGCGACGTCATGAAAACCGTGATAGCTCCCGATCTGATATAACGTGTACACACTGATTATGCATGATTAAACCGCACAAAGGAAAAATAATCATTCCTGATTGGACGCCTTTTCACCATTAGCCCTCTGTTATTGGTCCAATGTTTTCTGGCTACGCCCACTTCACCTGTCTGTCACGCGACGTCACAAAACCGCGAGTACTCACCACGTCAAAGTGACGTGTACGCGAAAAAATGCATTAATATGCGGAACAAAACTGAAAATTTTTCCTGAATAGCCACAGACTGCCCCGTTCCGAAAGGAATAGAAGATGGTTGCCCACTGATCGCTCAGGCCCTCGCTACTCACACCTACCGGCGAGCATGTATTTATTTGCGCAGGATAAACCATTTTGCGTGGCAGTAAAACGTTATTGAGCCCTTTCGGCGTGTGTACGACATCGCTCTGCCAACTCTTCCTTGCTGAGGATCCGTTTTAGCGGCATTATTATCTTTCCGTTGCACGCCGCCGCGATTTTTGACCAGCTACCACAAGCTAAGTAAGGCGAAGCGGACCAATCGGAGAAGCCGGCACCCCCCTCATCATGCGGTAATCTGTTTTCACTGTGCTGGCTCGGCCCCATCGAAACTCTCTCCACTAGAGCGTGCTCCTCGCCTTTTTTGTCAGCCAATTAGATAAGAAAAACCGCTGAGTGTAGACAATGTTATTGGTTTTGAAAGCGAACAAAGGCGACCTCCGATAAACGAGGAGAGTGTTTGATTGGGTTGTTTAGACAACGCTGTGGGTTACCAATAACATTGTCTACACTCAGCGGTTTTTCTTATCTAATTGGCTGACAAGAGGCGAGGAGCACGCTCTAGTGGAGAGGGTTTCGATGGGGCCGAGCCAGCACAGTGAAAATAGATAACCGCGTGAAGAGGGTGGTGCCGGCTTCTCCGATTGGTCCGCTTCGCCTTACTTAGCTTGTGGTGGCTGGTCGAAAATCGCGGCGGCGTGCAACAGAAGGATAAGAATGCCGCTAAAACGGATCCTCAGTAATGAAGAGTTGGCAGAGCGATGTCGTATGCATGCCGAAAGGGCTCGATAACGTTTTACTGCCGCGCAAAAAGGTTTATTATGCGCAAATAAATACATGCTCACCGGCAGGTGTGAGTAGCGAGGGCCTGAGTGATCGGCGGCCAGCCATCTTCTATTCCTTTCGGAACGGGGCAGTCTGTGGCTATTCAGGCAAAATTTCAGTTCTGTTCGGCATATTAATGCATTTTTTTTCGCGTACACGTCCCTTTTACGTGGTGAGTTTTCGCGGTTTTGTGAAGTCGCGTGACACACAGGCGAAGTGGGCGTAGCCAGAAAACATTGGACCAATAGCAGAGGGCTAATGGTGAAAATGCGTTGAATCAGGAATGATTATTTTTCTTTTGTGCGGTTTAATCATGCATAATCAGTGTGTACACGTTATATCAAAAGGGGATCTGTCGCAGTTTTCGTGACGTCGCGTGACAGACAGGCGAAGTTGGGAATGGCCCGAAAATGTTTTGACCAGTCGTGGAGGCTCATTGCAGAAATTGAAATCAAAACAGTTTGGAATCATTTTACGCTATAGCGCCCTTGGTCTCTGCCCACTTTCAGAGTACGTCGGTTCAGCCTGGTGCGCGCAGTGCGCAGTTCACACAATTTCGCGGATGGTGCGCCATATTTGATGTATGATATACTGAAACTCGACCCCGTCAGGACTAATCTACAGCATGGGTCTGCCACCGATGACGATCGCTCACGACTCTGTAACCGAAATGACATTCCAGTTATAAAAAGTATTTCCGATGGCTGGCCACATATATAGGCGTTCGCGGGTATACTTCGCAGCTGACATGGCGCTCAACGTGGCCGCCTTGGTCACCATGGTGGTCCTGTACGTGGTTATTTTCCTCGTGGGACTGCTGGGGGCCCGCAAGAAGAGACAGCAGGCCCGGGAGATGTCTGACGCTTCCGACAGCCAACTGCTCATGAACGGGGGCCGCAGCTTTGGGATGGTCGTCAGCACCTTCACTATCGTAGGTGAGGACTGGTCACGTGATCTTTTTTTACTACCATACAGGCTGTATATGCAGGCACAACTAGCATGTTAATTACGTGGCGCCCTATTAATAAAGAAGGCGATGTTCAAGTACATGTTGACAGACAGAAGCCAGTGTTCGAACGCGTTGAAGAGGCGTGGTCTCTGCAACTCATATCGAGGACCACAGCACAATAGGTGGTCACTGTTATTTTCACAGCCGCATGCAGCCATGTCGGTCATTCCCATGACTGTATGGTGTGGTACCTCTGATAGCAGCGCGAACAGCTTGCGTCACAAACATAAACGGATGTTGCTGCCTCCGTCGCCACACGTCGTGTTCCTCGAGCTCGATATCGTCGATCAAGAATTGCAGCATCTTGTCACCGGTGCCATGTTCACAAAGCGTGCGAAGTGCGACAGCAGATGAGAAAGCCACATAACACGCGTCAGATGACGCGTTAGTGTTCCCGTGTGCAGTCACCTAAAATCGCAGTTAAGCCACGCTCCAAAGGCGTGGCTTAACCCAGCGCACTCGAGTTCGTAGCTTAGGAGTTCGGAGCCCGGTAACTTAACGCGCCCACTGAGTACCAAGCTTAAGGGATGACGAGGTCCCACTTGCCGAAGTGTTAACACAAACGCCGGTAGCACGAACGCCAACGCAAACTGGCGCGCGGTTGCTCCGACGAGAAAGGAGGCGACCGGAGATGTTAAAATCTGTCCGCTAGGAGAACAATCGGCGTTGTTGTCATGGGCGGAAACTTGAGCGACTTGAGGTTGTCTTGTCTTCAAACGGCAACCGCGAAAGGAAACATATGCAACACAGTGAGTCTTAGAGGCTGTAATAAACATCGAGAAAATACGAGAGAACAACCCGCGGCTTCTAATGCTTTGGGACGGAAGGACACTTATGACGTCACGCATCACTGCCTGAACTGGAATTGTTCTTAAACTATTGATTTCATATTGTGCCATTACGGTCGATCTAAGGCTCTGAAAGCGTCTTTTCATATAAGGCCAGGTGCTTCGCAGTCTTAAAATTGCACAGATTGAAATGTTCATGACTAAAGGGCACCTACGTTAGAAATGTATTCACAAGTTTCTTTCACAAGAGCATGGCAGTTGCGTATAATTCATTTTGAGGTTTATTTATAAACGGGACAATGATAGAGGTTACACATTTTACTTTCTTTTTTTTTTTTGTATGCGCGCGCGCTTTTGCGGCAGTGCAATAGCAACGAACAAACACATTTCCTTGATACTCACTATATACTTACGTAGAAAAGTAACTAACCTTGCTTGTTACTTACGTCAGTTCTGCTTCTTCGATAATGACGCTAATTTTCCCTACTCTGGCAGGCGACTTTTTTTTCATTGATGCGTTAGCATTATAGGAACGTACTAATGAAAAAAAAGTTGTCGCAGTTTCACCTGAAAGGCGAAGCATCAATTGCGATAGCAAATTTGTAGAGAGCTATACGGAGTAATGAAATTTGCCGCGTATCTGCGTGCTTCGCTGCAAATGTCGTCGAAAGACGATAGATAGTCTTCTGCCGGCCGTACTACATGAGTGCTGGTCTGATCCGCGGCCACCCGTGATGCTGTTCTCGTACCATTTCCGTCCTGGCATGAAGGTTTGTTTGAACAGATTTCATTTTACCGCATTATTTCATCAAGCGGCCATTTATGTTTTGCCCTGCCTCAGACAGCGCTTCCTTTATGTTGAATCGGCCGCATCTGGCTGGCACTGATAAAATTGAGGAGGCGCTGCGTGAGACATGGACGCCATCTGGCAATACATCGGGAAACATGAGCTTGTGCAGAGGGTTTCCTTCCTCCATGGCAAAGGGCGCTCGTCGGCGCGCAGTCGGGGAACGTCGTTCGTAGGCGCGCATAGCATGGCATTTTCAGCGCAGCTTAAGAAACTAGGGTCTTTAGAGTTACGTATCTATGTATTTTCTATTAAAGGAACACACCTCCTAATACTCACCTAGTGATGTTGCGCCTCAGATATGCGTAATATTTACTTTGTGATCGATAACGTTCACAAGTATGAACAGCCGTACCAGTTTAAGTAGTGTGGGCGGTAAGCAAGTGGTCCAACTTTGGCCGGGTGGCTGAATCGGGTGACAGACAGACAAACAGACAGACAGACAGACCAAATTTTCAGCGTTTAAGTTCCCCAAGAAAGACTATCGTCTTTAAAAGGTGTATGTGTGTGAAGTGTGGAAAACTGGTCACGTCGCAGGCGTAGAGAGGGGATGGGAGAGCTTAGACGATTATGCATATATATATATATATATATATATATATATATATATATATATATATATACAAGTGTACACACGCTTATACTGTATATATAGAAGTGTGTGTATATAAGTGTGCATATATATACGATATATATATATATATATATATATATATATATAAGTGTTTTTCCGAGCGTGAAAGATGCCCGCGAATACACGAAAATTGCCTCGCGACTGGCCACTCGAGGCACATTGCGTTTGTTCGCGGGCTTCTTTCACGCTCGGAAACACGCTTTTATGTAGCATGTATTGAGCAAGAGAAAGCTGTATCGGGAGTTTTTCATGTTGTTATACAATTTTTCTCATTTACACTTTTCATGTAATTATATTATTTGAGAAGTTGATGAAATAATTAAGACTAATTACGTAATTAAGTAGAATGCAAAAAATAATCGGAGTATCTCCAAGCGACGGCACACAGCATTGCCTTGGTTTTGTGCAGCTACGTGGCATTTGCATATGTTTCAATCTCGGTGCATGATAGTTGGGACATCCTGCATGCATTTATACGGGGGGTGCTTCTTTGCTTATGCTGTCTTGGAGGCGATTGGCGCTGGGGACGAATGCTAGCCGAGCCGAGATGGCCGATGGCGTCGTGTGCGCTGCTTTCTCCAGCATCTAGTTCGCGTTCAAGTGACAGGCAGCACGAAGGGGAATTCGCTCGCCGCTGCTGCACGCTTGCAGACAGCGAGTGTCCGCGGTCATCGAGTGAGATGTGTTTATGTTTGCCTGTGCGCGCTTGACGCCGAGCTTGTTGATCTAGTTAGTAAGCGAATGTTTGCAGCCGTTCATATGACCGATAAAACTACTAACTTTACTTCCTATAGCTGTCTAATAATTTGCTATCGCACTCAATGGTTCGCCGTTCGGAAGAAACTGCAACTTCTTTAAAACTGCGCCAAGCGCACCTGAATGCTTGGTCATGCTTCTTGTTCGCAGCCACCTGGGTAGACGGCGGCTTCTTGAACGGCACCGTGGAAGTGATAACAGAGCGGGGCCTGGTGTGGTGCCAGGCAGTGTTCGGCTACTCCCTCAGTCTACTCATGGGTCAGTCGGAAGAATTGGCTTCGAATCTTCCGCGTGTAGGGCGGCATTGTCATCGCTTCCATGCGGGACGAGAAGGCGGATGCAAGCTACGAGCGGATCTTGCCTTGCGGAGACATGCCGGCAATGGCTCCACCCGAGCGTCGCCTATTACTGTGCGGGGATAAACATTCATCGAATAAGCAGTTGATCACAGCATACGGTTCACTCCGTATCCAATGGCACTGTAAACTGCATTATACGATTGGTGAAATTTAGCAATACTTGGTAAACTTCACCACTCGTTGAATAGGTCAGTTTCTTTCAAAAACTTCACGAGAAGGCAAAACAGCTCTCTCCTGAAATTCCAGTGTCCTTGCGGGGAGATAAATTCCTCCGCGGTAGCGCACGGAGACATTTTATGTCTCAGTCCGTCAAGTAGAGTTCTGCGCTCTTCCACAAATGCTGGGCATTATAGCAAGTAATGTTCTATCTCCCCATGGGCGTGGCAGAACGAACACGTTGGTGAGGGCTACAGTACTATCTTGTGTTGCCACGCCGGTATTCTCACTGATCGGGTGCGAACATGGTGTAGTAAGGACGCTTCCCAACGGTTAAGTCCCTTGGTCACGCAGGACTGATATGTGGATACTCCAAGGAATGAAAGTTCTTCACAATAGTTGTCTTTGATGCTCGCTGGGTTTGTTGTAGCACTCCGTTGATCTGTGCGTTAGTGCTTCGCGCGCAAGACCATATGCACCTTCATTTCCGGACACGCTGATGTGCGATTGAAGCCGCTGAAAGTCCAGCTTAAATCTTAAACGTCTTAGACGCTTGATGATGAGCAAAACGAGAACGAGGTGAGAGCAGGAGCCAACGTTTCGACAGGTGGGCTTGTCTTCTTCAAGGCGACATATGCTCTCCTCGGCACAGTATATATAGGTAGGGTCCTTCTAAAGGGTAGAGAAGATAAGGGGGGTGGGTGAGGTAACGAGCGAGCGCGTGATAGTGGCGCGGGTGTAGAATTGAAAAGAAAGTTAATGCCCTACTGATAGTAGGTGGAGGAATTTGAGGCAGCGCCGTATGTTAGCCGGTTGACGTGTCATTGTAGGTGCCTCTTTTCGTGGAAGGGGCCTGGACGACGAGGAGGGGGAGGCGGGGCGGTATCTGCTCCACTGGAGGTCAGTGAACTATTGTGTCTGACAGAGAGAATAAAAGTAGCGGCAGAAAAATGGTGCTCGTGGGAAAAAAAAGAGAAAAACGAAAAAAAACGGGCAGAGGGGAGGTAAATATTCGAAATAAAAGAACGAAAGAAATCAATGAAAGCAAATGGAGGTTGTAATATTATTTACAATATAATACCGAAAAAAATAAGGAAAAAAACAAAAAAAGCAGAAGAAAAACATACTAAGCAACTCAATGAAAAATAACTAAGTGCTGTTGCCTAGGCTTTGAAGTTTAGCATAGCGAATAGATTCTAAAGCTCCCTTTGAAACGTTCATGCCTTTTGGTTGCAATCTTTTGAACTTATGGATGAGGTGCGATTCTCTATATTTTCTGCCTCGCACAGAACGGAAATTTGACTGTAGTATCTAGAGTTTAAGTTCATCAAAGTTATGACCTGGTTGGTTGAAATGCTCGGCGACGGCTTTAGGAAGCTTTTTAGCTGTTTCAGAAGGGTTTGGGTGCGAGCTAGTTGGTACTGATCATACATATTTAAAACAGCGCCAAAAAACACGGACAAGAAAGAACACAGGACGTGCGCTCGTCCTGTGTTCTTTCTTGTCCGTGTTTTTTGGCGCTGTTTTAAATATGTTTTTAGCTGTGTCCGCACGATGTCCGTTTAACCTGACGTTCATTGATTGTCCCGTTTCGCCGATGTATTGTTTCTTACAGAAGGAACACTCAAGCATATAAATTACATTGGAGCTAGTGTAAGTAAAGCTAGTTCTCACTTCGCGTGTGTAGCTGTTTGCGGTGCTTTTAATTTTAAGGTCACTTTGAAGGTGCCGGCAGGTTTGGCACCTGGGGCGAGAACATGCTTTTATTACGGGGGAATGCTGTTGGCCGACTTTTGCATGCACTAACATGTCTTTAACGTTTCTGTTGTGGAGACAGGTAAGCCTTAGTACATCCGGGAACGCTTTTCTCAGACGCTCGTTACTTGATAATATTGGGTGGTATTTTCGTAGGATGTAGTTTATAATTGGGAGGGCATTAGAATATTTAGTATAAAGGCTAGCGGTCTATCAGATTCTGGTGTAGGTTGTTTCTTAGCTAATGCCGACTGCCTCTCTAATCCTGACGCGACACTAAAGCCCCGTCGAGAGGAATTTGTGGATGGTTTCGCTTTGCTAGCGTTACTTTAAGGTCATTTAGGTGGTGGATATAATCGTTATCTTCGCTACAGGTTCTTCTTATTCGTTTCGCTTGTCCGACAAAAATTCCTCGCTTGCAGTGTCGCGGGTATTTATACTGGTGTAGTATAAATACTGCTGGCTATCCATAGGCTTCCGGTAAAGTGTTGTTCTCAGTTTTCCATTTTCTATGTAAACCGTCGTGTTGATGAAATTGACCTGACTAGGAAAGTGATGAGCAGTAAACTTAATGCTCGGGTGAAAGCGGTTGAAATGGCTAATTAGGTCGGTTAGCGCGTTTGTGCCGTGTTCCCATGTTATGAATATGTCGTCAATGTAACGCAGGTAGGTGTAGGGTTTTAAAAGGTATGATATTATCAGGTTTGCTTCAAGCTGTCTCATGAAAATGTTGGCATACGTGGGAGCGAATGGTGTTCCCATGTTTGTGCTGAAAGTTTGTAGGTAGTGAATAGAATGTAATTCGAAATAGTTGAGCGTGAGAACTAACTCGAGAAGTAGCAGGTAAACTTCAGGAGCGTGCGCTTGGGGATTGACTGTGAGGGACTTCGACACGGCTTCAATTCCTTCCCTCGTGGGTATGTTACTGTAAAGAGCAGAAACATCTAAAGTTACTTGAATATCGCGGTCGGAGAGGATTTGGTTAGCGTTAATCGAGCCGATCATTCGAAGGAAGTGGGGCGTAGCTTGAGTATAAGATGATAGGGTGGTTGGGATGTTTGACAGATGGTGATTCAAGAATTTAGATAGTGCCTCGGTAGGTGTGTTGTTATTTGACACTATAGGCCTGCCTGCAATTTCTGCTGTAAATATTTTTTCTACGGGAACCTTATGTATTTAAGGAAGAAGGCAAAAGCGGACGGCTTCTTTGTTATTGGGCATGATGAAGGAATATTCAGGACTGCGTGATTAGTTCCTGGGACAGCAGTTGCGCTATTGTACTTTAGACAAGGTTGCCGTTAACCGAAGTTGCCATGGGTTAGAGTCGAGTTTTGGGTAATGGGTGTGGTTGCGCAATTGTTTGAAGGCCTCATTTTTGTACTTTTCTATGGGCCAGATTACGATACTGCCGCCTTTGTCTGCCGGTTTTATTACAATATCCTTTCTTTCTGCGAGTTCTTTAAGAATTTTGTGTTCAGCGGGGGACAAATTTTTGCGCTTGCGGCAATGCCGCGTTGACTCTAGAATCTCCTTTGAGATTAGTTTTATGTATAGATCAATATGTGTATATGTATGTATATGATATATGTATAGTCAGGTCAATTTCCTCAACACGATGGTTTACCTAGAAAATGGAAAACTGAGAACAACACTTTACCGGAAGCCTACGGATAGCCATCAGTATTTAGACAACACCAGTAATCACCCGTTACACTGCAAGCGAGGAATTTTCGTCGGACAAGCGAAACGAATAAGAAGAATCTGTAGCGAACATAACGATTATATCCACCACCTAAATGACCTTAAAGTAACGCTAGCAAAACGAAACCATCCAGAAATTCCTCTCGACCGGGCTTATGATGTCGCGTCAGGATTAGAGAGGCAGTCGGCATTAGCTAAGAAACAACCTACGCCAGAATCTGATAGACCACCAGCCTTTCAAACAAAATATTCTAATGCCCTCCCAAATTATAACTACATCCTACGAAAATACCACCCAATATTATCAAGTAACGAGAGTCTGAGAAAAGCGTTCCCGGATGTACCAAGGGTTGCCTGTCTCCACAACAGAAACTTTAAAGACATGTTAGTGCATGCAAAAGTCGGCCAACAGCATTCCCCCGTAATAAAAGCATGTTCTCGCCCCAGGTGCCAAACCTGCAGGCACCTTCAAAGTGACCTTAAAATTAAAAGCACCGCAAATAGGTACACACACGAAATGAAAACTAGCTTTGCTTGCACTAGCTCCAATGTAATTTATATGGTTGAGTGTTCCTTCTGTAAGAAACAATATATGGGCGAAACGGGACAATCAATGAACGTCACGTTAAACGGACATCGCGCGGAGACAGCTAAAAAGCTTCCCAAAGCCGTCGCCGAGCATTTCAACCAACCAGGTCATAACTTTGACGAACTTAAACTCTACATACTACAGTCAAATTTCCGTTCTGCGCGAGACAGAAAATATAGAGAATCGTACCTCAACCATAAGTTCAACACATTGCAACCTATAGGCATGAACGTTTCAAAGGGAGCTTTAGAATCTATTCGCTATGCTAAACTTCAAAGCATAGGCAACAACAGCACTTAGTTATTTTTCATTGAGTTGCTTAGTTTTTTTTTCTTTTGTTTTTTGTTGTTTTTTCCTCCTTATTCGGTAGTAGATTGTGAAGAATATCCCAACCTCCCTTTACTTTCACTCATTCCTTTCGTTCTTTTATTTAGCTATTTACCCCCCCCCCCTCTATTTTTTTTCCACGAGCGCCATTTTTCTGCCGCTACTTTTATTCTCTCTGTCAGACACAATAGTTCACTGACCTCCAGTGGAGCAGATACCGCCCCCCCTCCCCCTCCTCGTCGTCCAGGCCCCTTCCACGAAAAGAGGCACCTACGATGACACGTCAACCGGCTAACATGCAGCGCTGCCTCAAATTCCTCCACCGACTATCAGTAGTGCATTAACTTTCTTTTCAATTCTACACCCTCGCCACTAACATACCCTCGTTACCTCACCCACCCGCCTTACCTTCTCTCCCCTTTAGAAGGACTCTACCTATATATACTGTGCCGAGGAGAGCATATGTCGCCTTGAAGAAAAGTCAACTTGTCGAAACGTTGGCTCCTGCTTTTTTGTGGAAATTTCTTGTGGAAATACTTGATGGAGTAGCTGAAGTGCTGCATTGCAGTCTGATAATATCACTACTGGTTTTATGGGAAAGACAAGTTTCCACAAGGCAGCTTCAATAGTTATAATTTCGATTTCCGTCGTAGAAAGAATCCGCATAAGTCGGGCAGCCCCGAGGCTCCCAGGCACAGTATCATGAAAGCTGAAGCACTAGCCTCTCGATCCGTGTCAACAAAACCCACGATGAATACTTGTAGCCTAGTGTCTATACGTGCTATCTAACTGCTCGAGCACTAAGGACTTGTGCAACAGGTGTAGCGCGCTTGGTGGTAATACGTACCAGAAATCTTTAGATGGCGTTCTACAGACTGAAATGACCACGGCGGCTCCGTTCGCTCTCTTCTTCGTGAGAAACCAATACCAAGGGCTCTGAGAGTGCTGAAAGCAACAAAAGCACGGGATTCTGTACTTTGTTGGAGATGTTGGAGCCGAGCGCTTCCATTGTCGGACTCCCTCAAGCGACAAAGCTGCGTCATTACAGTCTTTGAGAAGCGAGCAGATGCAAAGGGAGCGATTGGCACTCATGACGGACCTTTGATTCATGGTTGCGTCTAATTGCCCAAGAACAATTTTGCGGCCTTTTCTGTGTAGCGATTCCAAGATGATGTACTGCGCTCCGGGCGGCGAGGTGAAAGATAGCTAATAAAGCACTCCGATGACCACCAGTGCTGCGTGCCATCACTGACGTCTGATAACTTCCCACATGTGCATCAGCGATTCTTCGAATCACGTTGAGACGCGTAACAAGTGACGAAACGATAGTATCCACGGCTCGATGACATTGCATCCTGTAGTCACGCGTTACACCAAGGAGACGCGCTTGTCTTGTCTGCTTGATTGGTAAGCTTCCGATGCTGATTGACAATGTCGCTGCCCTTCTGTGCATTCCAGGACAGAAAGCAAAGCGTGATTTTTCATTTATATTTCTAATAAGACTGTCGCTCGGTAAACCTGCGTGTCCATGGCTGTCTTCTTGGCTATTAAAGCCAGACGATTTTGCTGATAACCACTGAACCAAATACAAATGTAATCGACGTATTTGGACACGCGTACAGACTTGTACGCTGTCTTCATGCCTCAGGCAGGCCAGCCATGGCAGCATTCAACCGTAAGGGGGTCAGGACGATTTCTTGTGGCACTCCTCGTGAAACTGACTTTTGGTCATTTAATGTCGTTCCTAATTTCACTTGCATTATGTTGCGTCTGCCTAGCCGTTGGTGGCTACCGACGATTTATTAAATATAAGAAATAAGAAACGTATCAGCAGACAGCAGCTTAATCTATGGAACAAGCACTGGCTAGCGGCTAGCATTCGACGCGTGAGGCGTGCTCGTGCCCAAGCGCCTGGTTAACTAGTGCGTCCACTTCATCGTTGTGGTCTTCTGAGACGAGACATCAATTCTTCTTGCCTTAGATGAAGCCTCCATAGCGATCTAGAGGTCGCCTAGCCTCTGGTGGTCGCAGTTGCCGAGTGGTTCCTGCTTGGGACGTCGAGGTCGATGATTGAGAGGAGGTTGTGCCTTGCGTATCGCGCGAGACTAGAAACCGAGGTACAGCAGAACACGGCGTGTCTTGTGACGTTGTGTCAGAGAAGTCTTCTTCACTCCAGCGTTTTGACAGCCAGTTTTCGTTGTCATTGAGTGAGATGTGTTCATGTTTGCTTGTGCGCGCGTGACACCATGCTAGTAAGTATACCTATGTTTACGAGTTTGTACGGCCGATAAAACTACTATCCATACTTCGTATAGCTTCCCACAAATTTTCTATCGCAATCGATGATTTGGCTTTAGGGCGAAACTGCGACTTTTTTCGATGAGCTTCCGCTAACATTGCCGCTCACTTTTTCGTTGTAGAAGCTTTCACATATTTCAGCAACTTCTAAACGCGCAATAACAGAGACACGTAGCGTCTCACTGCACAAACCGGTGGCTACACATGACCATTTTTTTTTTCAATCTGCGTGCTTTACTTGTTGGGCGCCGTCTGCCACAAGTACCAGACGACACGTGCAGCACAGAAGCGTTCTACTGACCGCAGGGCCATTTCTGCGTAATGAAGCGGAAAAGTAGTGAACTACCCTCCGGACGGATCGATCGGCATACTTCTCCTCTAGCCACCATATCAGTACAACTCTATAATTTCAATGCCCTTAACCCATGGCTTGGTTGGTCCGAAAGTTCAGCTATGTTTCGGGACGAGTGTGCTTACAGTCCCCACTTCGGACGGCGCTCGTAAGATACGAGGATGTTCCATCTTGTAATGACGATGACAATGACCTCAGTAACCGTGGCACGTATGTATACACTGTGGGGGTGGGGAGATCCATAAGAGCCCGGCCATAGCACGGCTTGCTTCACATTTTACACAGTGAGATCAATACAGTACACCTGCCAAATCAACGGCCGCTGTAGGCAACACGGCTGAGGACTGCAGCTACGCGCAACCAATCGTTTCCCCCATGAATTTAGCCCTCTTCCATCTGTAAAGGCTGCTCAGGCAATGGAGCAGCCACCACATTCACAACCTAAGAATAAAATAGTGATAACGTTGAGGAATTCTTTCTGGGGTTTTACGTGACAAAACCAGTTCTGATTATGAGGCACGCCGTAGTGGAGGGCTCCGGATTAATTTTGACCACCTGGGGTTCTTTAACGTGCACTACAACGCAAGCACACGGGCGTTTTTGCATTTCGCCTCCATCGAAATGCTGAGGAATACTTACGCCAAGCATATCAATTTAATTAGCTGGACCTGTTCTTTAATCAGTGCCCAATGTTCATCTAAAAAATGCGAGGAGCACCCATATGCCGTATACATGCGATCAAATTAACATTTCGCTACAGTGCTGTCCCCGTCCCTCGCGTCGTCCAATCTATGGACTGCGCGCCTTTAGACTTAAACATATATCTCAAAGCACATATCTTATCTCACGTGTGCCAGCAAGAGCTCTCTATACAAGCGTGCATGCTGGAGCAGCAGCTGGCTGCTGTAAGCGCGTGTCCTGTCTGTGCAGGTGGCCTGATCATCGCGGGCCCCGTGTGGCGTGCGGGCTATGTGACCATGATGGACCCGCTGCAGGAGACGTTCGGTGTCACCATGGCCAGCCTGCTGTTCCTGCCCGCGCTCGTCGGAGAGGTCTGCTGGTGCGGGTCCATCCTCAGCGCACTCGGTGCGTGCGACGTGCATTACGCACGGATGTGTGAACCTTTTTAAAACGATAGCTGTCATTGGCTCTTCCTTCGACTTTTCCACTGCTGCTGCTGTCGCTGTCTTGCACGCCGCGTGGGGAGTGGTTCAGAGCGTGTAGATACATGGCAGGAGCGCGGCAGGGAGGAAAGGCGACGCGAGAAACTCGTTTGGACCTTTCCGGATGGATGGAAGATGGATGGGTGGATGCTATGAACGTGCCCTTTGAAACGGGGCGGTGGGCGGTTACGCCACCAAGCTCTTGTTCTTATTTTCCCTAATGTACTACGTATCTTTTTCTTTAAAAAAAAAACACCCAAATAATTCCCAGCATCGAACTTCGGAGCCACTATTGGGAACTTTGTTTTTGTACGCTTCCGTTGTTTGTGGTCTCCCTATAGTTTTCTGCCACCAAACCTCCAATCGCCTTTTGCTAATCTCTAATCCGGACATGTTTACTTTCTCCCTGCTATCCCTGAACCCAAGGGCTTCAAGGAGGCCAGCCGAGCCTGAATTGACAACTGGCCATCGCGTCGCAACAATGCCCTCTGAAACCCCCTGGGCATCGCCACAATACACTATTGACTGCTGTAATTATCCGTGACCCCCCGCAAAAGCATAGCAGAAGCTGAAGCGCTTACCTTTGTACTAACGTGCAACCGTCCAGAGGGGAGGTAGATAGAATGGTAGAGAGAAGGTAGGAAGAGGAGGCAGACAATGGGCAGAACCGACGCACTCACGAAACGAGTGAATAACATGAAGTAAAGCAATGAAAGGGGCTAATTTGTGCACTTTCCCGATCACGTTGCGCTGAGTTTTACACTGGCAAAAAAAATAACAAAGAAGGGAACAAGGGCGCGGACGGATGAAGCACAACGTCCGTCCACGTCCTTGTTCCCTTCTTTGTTATTTTTTGCCAGTGTAAAACTCAGCGCGACGTAATCATGAGTGAATAACAGGCTTGACATTCTCCGCTCGCAGCTCGCATATATGGGGGGAGGGCAGGTAAGGGAAAAGACGACATAAGAAGGCAAGGAAATGCTACTACTAGGCGCGACAGCTGTTGCGGACAAACAGGATAAATTTCAGTTCAAGGTAGGGCAGGGTATGTTTCTACTATTTCTGAAAAATAAACACCATGCATATTTGTATAGAGGGGGAAAACTGACGCAGGGCGTGCAGACGCAAAGCCGCATCAAAGCGCCGTAACGTCACTAAGGAACCGGCCGCACGTCAAATCAATACTTCTGTGCCCGCCGCGTTAGAAGTGGGCTATATCGTGGCTCGAGGTCCCACGTTCGATCCCGACCGCGGTAGCCGCATTTCGACGGGGGCGAAATACAAACGCGCTTGTCTACTTAGGTTTATGTGCACGTTAAAGAACTCCAAAATTCAAAATTAATCCGGAGATCGCCACTACGGCGTGCCTGATAATCCGATTGTGGTTTTGGCACACATACAGCCCCATAATTCAAATAAAGTTTAACACTTCGGGCACGATGTGATTTGCCGTGTGAGGCAACGACAATGCTAACCTTCTCGGAGGTTATGAATAATGGCGAACAACAAACGCCTCAAGCAGACACGTATCGTTGTGTGTTCTGCGTACTACACGCAGACAAGCAGCAGTGGGGCACGCAAGGTAACGTTTATCATCAACTCAACAATCTCGTATTGCACTAAATTCTGAAGAAATAAAAACATTCGCCGTCGACACCACCGCTAATTATCCTCAATCAAAGCAAACAGCACAGAAAGCTTCGCTTACATCGATTCCCACAAGGCTGGGATCCGCGTATTTTTTTTTTTTTTTATTACTCTTATCAGATGAGCTAGCGCTTGTTGGGCAACTGCCGCTATCCTCCGCGGCGGCGTTGCGGCGATGGCGTTCTTTTGTTGAGGGCGAGGTCGCGCGTTCGATTCGCGTTCGATTTCCATGAGGGTAAAATGCAAACACGTTCGTGTACTTAAATTTAGGTG
Organism: Dermacentor silvarum; assembly: GCF_013339745.2. Taxonomy (NCBI): domain Eukaryota; kingdom Metazoa; phylum Arthropoda; class Arachnida; order Ixodida; family Ixodidae; genus Dermacentor; species Dermacentor silvarum. The sequence continues at coordinate 229,138,146 of NC_051154.1, read as the reverse complement.
CACGTTTTTGAAGACCAGGGGGTCAAAGTTAATTCGGAACCACTCCCTATACGCCATCTTTCATAATTGGGTCGTGGTTTTGGCGCGTACAACTCCAGAATGTTTTCTTTTCTTTTCTTTTTTAACTGACGCTAAAGCCTTGAAGAGCTATTATACGTGCTAGCACGTACTGTTGCTTGAGGACCAACGCATAGATAATCCATCGCGTGTTAGAATGACCGCAACAAGCAAGAACATTTACAAAACTGTGTAGCTTGGACATTTGAAGCTACAACAAACACATGCTCACAGCACATTCACGCACACACACGCGCACATATACACCCCATAAGGCAACTGCACAGCAGGTAAAATATGACAGTAAGAGTGGCGAAGTGTACTTTGTTAAAAGAAAAAAAGTGTGTATCTTTTAGTAAACGGTGCAAATATGTAAAATATATGCCACCGAAGAGCCAGCTATCCCACAAACATAAATGTCCAAGCGGCTAAGAAATAAGAAACGGGGGGAAGGTGAGTGGGGTAGAGTGCGTGAAAGAAGGAGGACCGAAGGAAATGCCACTGTATATATATAGTTGCTAATAAAAAGTAGTGTTAATATCAGCTACATTGCTGCGTTCCTAGTAAACTGCAAGTGGCAAGAGTTGATTCACTAGCGTAACTGTCTCAGGAAGCTGGTGGCCGTGACTCTGTTGATTCGAAAAAGATAGTAGCATCTAGCAGCTGCAGGCACACGTGACTTCCGGAGCATCGCTCATAAGGTGATGTATATGCACATATACACAGGGTGCTTCGCGTAACTAGGAATCAAACTTTTTTTTCTGCTTTCTGTTTGTTTTTAAGGAGGTGGTACATATATGGCAGATGCATATTGTTTGCAGTCGTCATCGGCTAATCAGCATAAGTAGTTTATAGAAAAAAGCTGATAGTCATGCTGAGAAACACCCACAGCAGTTCTCTGTATGTTCTCTCTTATGCGATTACCTTTTTTCTTGGCTCTGAAGAAATCTCGCGAAACTGTAGAAAAAGAAAGAACAAGAAGAAGAAGGAAAAAAGGAGGGGGGGGGATTTCACTAAAGGTCATTTGCGTGCCTTGATTGCACTCAAAGCTCTCAAGTGCGTTTCAGAGAAAGACGTCCACGTGCTCGCCTGAGAACGGGAGTAGTACATACCAGCTGGACCATATTTTGTGAAGATCTATTTCATTTTCCACTCAACTTATCTTGACTGGTCGATCCTGGTGATAACGGTGGCGCAGCGGCGTCCGAGCCAATGATGAAGTGCGAAAGTGATAATAAATAAAATTAAATAAATTCCGGTGTTTTACGTGCCAAACCCATGATCTAATTATGAATCAAGCCGTATAGTGGACGTCTCCTGATTAATTTTGTCCACCTGGGGTCCTTTAAAGTCCAATAATTAACCATGCGAAAATAGCTTTATGGAAACAATTACGGCATCGGGTGTTTTTAAACATACTATAAAGCATTTTAAAATTAAACTATGGGGTTTTACGTGCCAAAACCACGAACTGATTATGAGGCACGCCGTAGTGGGGGACCCCAGAATAATTTGAACCACCTGGTTTTTTTTTTTTTTTTACGTGCACCTAAATCTAAGTACACGGGTGTTTTCGCAATTCGCCCCCATCGAAATTCGCCCACCGTGAAAGCATTTTCCGAATACAACTCTCAGTATGCTCTAAAACAAACATTTTAAGAAAATGCATTGCTCAGTCGAAGTAATAACCTAACTAAGATCCCCACAACAATATTGAGAGTAGCCCATGACGACCAAAGAAATATACCCAGGGTGATATTCCATCGCCTGCGGGGTAACGCATTATTTTAATGTTTGGCTCTGTAGTTAATTGGAACACCTTCTTTTTAGGTCAGTTCCGTTTTCATGGTGATAAAGACAAGTAAAGAAAAAAAAAACATAATGCAGATCCAAACGGACACGTTTAACTCTATGCGAAGCGAAGCTTTCTTGAAGTTGTTAATGCGATGCCATAGATTAACCAATTTTTCCTTCGTGTGTCCTTGACATAAGGGGAACTGGCACGCGCATGTGCTCTCGCGTTCCCGTGCGGCGTCCGTTGGCCTTGACATGTGCGAACAATTTTTTTTATCCTTATTATAAAATTCGGTCATCGTTATACCTGCGCATGTGCGGCGCGCTATGCAGACAGCGCACACAGGTGCAGCGCCAATTCCGCTGGAGTGATAACGGCAGCAGCGTAAAACACGCGAAAAAGTCTAGTTGCATACAAGTGCGGTCCTCGCGCGCAAGCATCATATGCGCAATAATCATTACAGCGTTACACCCTGATGCACGTTCGTGAGGAGCGTTATATTGGTAACATCTTGGTGCTAGTTCGTTCATCTTTTAGAACTTTGCTCAAACAGCGCGACTGAAACAAGGACACACAGAGGAACAAATACCGCAGAACGAGCGCTGACTGCCAACTGAATTTTTTTTTATGCGAACAACGTCAGCTTCTATGTATTCAGCCCGGAATAGGCATCGTACAGATAGAATCACACTTGTCTAGAGCAGTCGAGCGGCCTGCTGCGGGCTGCAACAGCGCCGCGTACCGGCAGTCGCTGGCTTCGAGATATGTTGGATGCAAGCGCCAAAAGCCTGCTCGCGGCATGTGCACTTGCGGCCTATCTGCGATGTCAGCCTGTAAATTTGATCATAAGAGATAGTCAGTTATCTTACTGTCTTTTTCTTCTAATTTTTTTGTGTTTTTTGCTTGCTGTCGCTTGTGGAAAGACCGCTGTCCGTGATAAGCGTGTATGTGCAACGGAATGCATGCACTGGCTCTGAGAACTACACATGATTCAAGATAAAAAATGGCAATGATTCATTGGCGCCTCGGTGAATGGTGACGTCAACGGCAATTGGCACATGAAGTGATAGACGCAAACGACGACTGACGCGAAGTAAAACGCATTTTTTGCTATCTTATCAGCTGAGGCGCCGGCTGCACCCGACGAAGCAGGCAGCGAGTAAGCGCAGATCCCGCCCACCCACGTAAGTGAAAAAATCTACAGGCCGATAACATAAATGGCCGCGAGAAGCCATGCCGCATGCAGGCTTTTGGCGCCTGCATCCAACATATCTCGAACCCAGCGACTGCCGGTAAGCGGCGCTTCTGCAGTCCGCAGCCGGCCGCTCGACTGCTCTAGACAAGTGTGATTCTATCTGTACACAAATATAAGTGCATGACACAATCACAGTCCATGATGTAAAAAAAAAAGGCTATTTCTTTTTCTGATAACGCAAGACAGGGCACGCTTGATGAGGGCTGGCGTCCTTCAGATAAAAAATCAGTTGGCAGTCAGCGCTTGTTCTGTGCTACTTGTTTCTTTGTGTGTCTTTGTTTCAGTGGTGCTGCGTGAGCATAGTTCTAAAGAGCCTTATGCAGGGATTGATTTTATTGCGATAGCAATTATATGGACACTTCAACCGGATTTCTGCCGTCGGCATCGCCGTCGTCGTCGCCGTCGCCGTCAGGTTCCCTATAGATAAAATCTTCACCGCGCGCCGTATGCCCGAGCGGAAGCGTGCGGGGACGCGTGCTATCACGGAGAGCGAACGCACTCATCTCCAACGCGCAAGCAAGGAAGCAAGAAGCCAGCACCGGAGGGAGCGGGGGGGGGGGGGGGGCGCACTTCTACTCTGCCAACAACCGCGCTCGTCGCTCGCTCGCACCGTCGCTTATCTCCACACGGCTCTGACCTTTATGCGCCGTGCATTCGCCGCTCAGTTTCCGTTGAAGCGATAGACCGCACGTACATTACCTTCGCCCGTTGGTGCGGCGTATGCGCTTGCTGCCAGCGTTTTAACAGTCGTTGTCTGCAGTCATTAGAGTGTTTTAGCTGAGGGCTTGCTGTCCGCTCTGCTCAGACCAGCATATGCTAGCAAATGCCACAAAACCGCTTAGCGGGAACGCTAGTGCGGTTGCGCACAACGCTCATACCGTCAGCGGAACGAAGATCGCATTCCTCGCTCCGCTACAAAGCCGACTGAGCGGAGCGTGACAGCGTGTCTACTTGGCCTCTTCCTCGTTGTGCAGCCAAGTTGATAACGCGTCGCTCGCGTCTCCGCAAGACGCGCTTATCAAATACAAAATCTACGCAGTTCCCTGCAGTACCTCAGAGCGTGAAATCTGAGCGTAAGCGGCGCTCTGCTAAAACTGTCTATTCAGTGTGATCTATTCGTGTTTGTTTGTGCGCGCTCACACCACGCTTGTTCATTCAGTTAGTAATAGTCGGGCCACATTTTCCAACGCACGCTACGCATGCAATGCTGCCCGGGTCGGCAGTGCAGCACTACAGGTGTGTCCCTTCGCACGCGCTGCCCACGGGAAGCGCTTCTCATCAACGCCACCGTTTCACACGCACCTGTTCGTGGTCATCGAGTCTCTCTTCATGTCGGTCTACTTACGCCGCAGCACACCTGCTTACTTAATCAGCTCATGTTTACTACAATTCACATTGCTACCAAAGCCGCTCACCTTACTTCGTATGACATTGCTGTGTTGCTATCGCATTCACTGCTTCGCCCTTAGGGCGAAACTGTGACATTTTTTAAGTTTTTCGGATTTCGGCAGGTAGCATAATTCTTATAGTTCAGCTGGGTTATTCGAAGAGGCGGACATTAGTCTATAGCACGAGAAATCGAAGCACATATTCAACTGGTTAACAAAATCGACTACTGAACTTTTTAGTTAATTACTTTACGAGAGCGGTGAGCTTGTCAGCCCTTGGAATGTATTTCCAGAATGACACCAGCTTGGAGATATGCGCCATCAAACTCGTCGTAAAAATGCACTGTTCCACCTACTTTTTTTTTTTACCAAAATGCTGTTTTATACATTAACGCACAAAAGTAACTGGAACGCCCATGTATTTCGTCCCACACTGTGGTAAATAATATCTCGAAACTTGTGTCATCCTGGAAATTCATTTCAAGTGGATGCGTCTTGCAAACTCACCGGCTACAATTCGTAAATTGCAATATTTGTCGTAAAGCAATTAAGTAAGAAGTTCATTGGTCAATTTTTGTTAATTAGTTGAATTTGTGTTTCGATTTCTCCTGCTACTAATGTCCGCCTTTTCGAATAACTCAGCTCAACAATAAGAATTATGCTATCCTGCCACAGGCGATTTTTAAAAATTCCGTAAAACTTAAAAATGAACACCCGGTACATGCCGTACGGGAGCGTCAACAGGGCTCACTTTTGAACGTGCTGATTTTTTTTTTCTTGCGCTGTTAAAACGCGGGCAACAGCAAGAGAGACAAAACACAACGATACTGTCAGCTGAATTTTATTTCTAGAAGCAACGCGCATAAACTCATTTGCTGGCGCACAAAACAACAAATCATGTGAAATGCGCTCCTGCATGGCTTAAGAAAGGACGATTAATTTTCGCGTAAAGATGTGTACAGACGAAACGCCAATGAACTAACATTCGCTTTACTAACCAGCGTACCTTACACTATTTTTCTTGTGTTTTAATCAGCAATACTGTTCTGTACTCTGCATTCAATAAACAGTGACGGCAGCAGCGTTCGTCGGCGTTTTATATCGCTAGGAAAGCACATGGGGAATAACTGCATGAAACGGAACATACGACAAACGCCTGCAAGGCAATAAAGCATGCGTGTAACTGAGCTCACAAGTCTATTACTGCACGGAACGTCACGGACAACTTCCACGTCGATATTTATAGCCGTGATTTCTAAGCCATCTATGGAATCTGTGAGCGCCTGGATGCCTTGCGCAGCTCGATAAAACTATGGACTACATATTTGCAGAAGGGCATTATGTACAGTTATGTATGGGGAGAAATACGTAACGCAAGATGAAGTGGTTCACAAAAATAATGCGTTAAATTGTCACCCCACGGAACAAGATACCAAGGGTGAGGCTGGGTAGTCATCTTTACCAACGTCAGATTCATGCCAGCTTTGGGCATTTCTTGCTACTAGTAAACAGTTGGTTCTCGGGCACAAAAGGTGAGCAACTGAAGCAGTGAATGACTTATTTTACTAGCTTTTTTTATCTCAACAATGCAAAACGCAATATTTACTTAAGTTGACCAGCACGACTTATCATCTGCCTACGTAGCGTCCAAAGAAGACCGCGTCTGGCCGCGACCTTGAACACGTTAAATAAACCCATTCGATCCTTATCGCTAAACGCTACTCATCGGTTCTCATCAGAGAATATATGCATACAGTTGCGATCGAAAGATTCCTTGCCACTTCGAAGCTCAGCTCGGAATACCGTCATCCTACGTGGCTTCACATCCACAATTTATACGCGAAGACAGCGAGGTGTACCTCATAAGTGAAATACACCATAAGCAATCACAATAGCATTAGCAACCTTGTAAGTTGCAGCGTAAATCTGATTTTAAAATGGGAGAGTTGGACTGAAAAGATGGTGCTTTGCTCCATCGAAGCGCGTTCTGCACAAGCAAGCATGCAGCTTGGCGTAAGTTCCGACCCCTTCCCATTACAGCCTCTCTCTCCCACGGCCGTGTTTCGCAGGCAGCACGCTGAGCGTGGTGACCGGGCTGGACAGCTATGTGTCCGTGGGCGTGTCGGCGGCCGTGGCTGTGCTGTATACTGTCTTTGGGGGCGTCTATTCTGTCGCCTACACCGACGTAGTCCAGCTTTCATTCATCTTCATCGGACTCGTGAGTAGCAGCACATTTATTTCGTCGATCGCCGCGGCGAAATACGGCGCCCAGCTCACCGCGACAGTCGCATATTCTTCTGTTTTCTTCCATGTAAAAAAATAGGACGTTAGGCTTCTTTATAGGCTGGCTGTCCCGAAATCCCAAGTTCACCACTCAGGCATAACGAATATGAAGAAAAAAGAACAATGAAGAAAGAAAAAAAGTCGCAGTTTCGCGCGAAAGGCGAAGCATTGGTTGCGACAGCAAATCAGTAGACAGCTATACGAAGTAAGGTTAGCAGCTTTATCGAGCGTACAAATTGCAGTAAACATTCGCTTACCAACTAAATTAACAAGCATGGTGTCACGCGCAGACAGGCAAACATGAACTGATCTTCCTCGATGACCACGGACACTCGTTATCACAACGCTGGAGTGATGGAGAGCGGCAGGAGGGGCGAGCGAAAACTTCGTACTGCCTGTAACTTGAATGCGTCTTCAAAAATTGAGATTACGAGACCGCCAACACGAAGCGCGCAAGCACGCATCGCTCATGACGCCAACAGCCATCTCGGCTCATGTAACAACCTTTGTACCCGCCGCAGATTACCTCCAAGATAGGGCACGCTGGCGGTCGCAATCAGCAGTACCACCTGCCTATAATTGCTATGGCAATAAACAATCCCAACGCGCACTAGACACACTAACACAAGTCACAAGCACGTCAAAAGTGTCACTATACGGGCATTTGCACCGGCAGCATAGTCCAGTAGCCGGGGAAATCGTTTATTACCCAAGAGGGTGGGACATGTATATATATATATATATATATATATATATATATATATATATATATATATATATAAGGAAGGCCGGGATGATGAACAGTCAGGAGTCTGATTGGCTACCCTACACTGAGTACACAAAAGTCGCTTCATGTCCTAAATATATATATACCGAGTGTAGGAATGTAGGAATCATGCGGGCCCCGGGGTACAATTTCAGACAAAAGAGGTACGGCATACGTAGTTTTTGCACAATATTTTTCTGACATTTCGGCTAGGGAACCAGCCTTTTACTTACTTTGACAAAGGCTGGTCCACCAGCCGAACGTCAGAAATATATTGTGCGAAAACAACGTATGTCGTACTCGTTTCTCTGGAGCTATATATTTATATATACAGGGTGTGTCAACTATCATGCACCAAGATTTAAGAATATGCAAATGACACGTAGCTGTACAGAACCAAGGTAAAGTTGTTTGCCGTCGCTTGGAGATACTCGGGTTATTTTTCTGCATTCCGTCTAATTACATAATTAGTCTTAATTAGTTATTCAACTTCTAGCTGAAATACGATTAGATGAAAAGTGTCGAAGAGAAAATTGTAGAGCAACACGAAAAACTCGCCGATACAGCTTTCTGTTGCTTAATACGTGCTACATAAAATGGTTTTTCTGAGAGTGAAAGAAGCCCGCGAATATGCGCAAAGTGCCTCGAGCGGCCAGTCGCGCGGTAGTCTTACAGCGTACAGAGATTAAAACTAACCGTTGTTTTTTAGCGTTCCTCCAGCACACAGATTGTTGCGCGTATAAGTCAGTCACGCTGTTTAGACAGCGTGCGGCTGTATCAAACTCTTTTGCAAACACGGTATAACGATAGTCAAGCGAATTACACTTAAATTCGAAGCTAGCTGGCTAGCTTTGCTTTGCTTTGCTTTGCTTGCTTGCTTGCTTGCTTGCTTGCTTGCTTGCTTGCTTGCTTGCTTGCTTGCTTGCTTGCTTGCTTGCTTGCTTGCTTGCTTGCTCGTTCGTTCGTTGGTTCATTCGTTTGTTCGTTCGTTCTACTGTCACGCGGATATGCCAAAGTTCCATTGCAGAAAATTGTGCACCGAACAATTCTTCAGCAGTGCCGGAGCTGAAAGCGAGAGAGGAACAATCACACGCACTACAGCGATGATTCATATGCATTGGTATGCTCCTGAAAGCCATGCACAAGCGTGACGGCCTCTCAGCAACAACCGCTGCCCCGGATGTTGCAGCGCACGTTTTCCACAGTCCGAGCAGTGCACGCGCAGTTTAACCTAACCTCAATGTACGTTCAGGCGCTACATGTAAAGCGCTATGCTTCTCGCAGCTGTGGCCTATAGAGCCCCAGTTTCACAATGATTATCAAAGTCAGAGAAGGTCTTTTAAACTGCATTCGTACTTGTTTTGCATCAGCCGCTTCAATCAGCTTTGCCGTATATAAACTCATGCACTCAGCTTGCCGACGCAGTCTTTCTGTTAGTTTACCTCTTATGTTTGGGCGTAAAGTAGCCGTGCAAAGGGCAGGTCCAGGCGCAGAATACCGCTCCTGATTTTTTTATTATTGTGTATTACACAGTCATGTAGGAGTCATGACTCCTACAATTTACCCATGGCCCTCAGTCCCCAGCGGCTGCGGAGCACCTGACCAAGGCGGCGGTCAGACCTGCGACGCGGCAGAGGGTGCTAAGAATTTCGGGGTCCGGACAGGCCGCCAATGGAAACTGAACCTGGCAACGTGCAAAACGCGCACCCTATCGAGTGGGGCTAGCTTAGCAGGGCTATTTGAAGAATTATCTGGTATTGCCTGGGATATTATTGGCCTTAGTGAGGTGAGAAGAACTGGTGAGGCTTATACAGTGCTGACTAACGGCCACGTCCTCTGATACACAGGTCTTCCAGATAAGAGAGAATTCGGGGTAGGATTTCTAGTCCATAAGGACATAGCGGGCAACATTGATGACTTCTACAGCATTAATGAGAGGGTAGCAGTCGTCGTAATAAAGCTGAATAGGAGGTACAAAATGAAGGTAGTATGCAAGCCTACGCCCCAACCTCCAGTCACGATGATGAAGAAAGAGAGCAGTTTTATGAAGATGTTGAATTAGCAAAGAAAAAGATGCAAACTCCGTATATTGTTGTCATACTTCAATGCAAAAGTGTGTAAAAAGCAGGCTGGTGAGCAAGCAATTGGCAAATACGTCATGGATTCTAGGAACACTAGAGGAGAGATGTTGGTAGAATTCGCGGAAAGGAATAGGCTCCGGATAACGAATACCTTCTCCAATAAGCGCAGCTACAGGAAGTGGACCTGGAAAAGCCCTAATGGAGAAACAAGGAATGAAATAGATATCATACTATCGGCCGATCCCAGCATAGTGCAGGATGTAGAAGTGTTAGGTAGGGTAAAGCGCAGTGACCATAGGTTAAGGAGGTCTAGGATTTCTCTCAATTTAAAGAGAGAAAGAATAAAATTAGTCAAGAAGAAACAGGCCAACCTAGACGCATTAAGGGTAAACGCAGACCAATTCAAGCTGGTGCTCGCAAACAAATATGCAGCTTTAGAACAGGAAGATGAAGACAACATAGAGGCAATGAATGAAACTGTAACTAGACTGATCTCAGAAGCAGCCATTGAAGTGGGAGATAAGGCACCAAGGCAACCAGTAGGTAAGAATGAGGAGGAGGAGAGAAAGAAAAGGCAAGGATATTAGCCAGAAATTCGTCTGGTTGGCCACCCTACTCTGGGGGACGGGAAAGAGGGAATAGAAAGGCGATATAGAGAGAGGAGCGGAGGGGGGGGAGGGGGGGAGGAAGTACACGTTGCGCTCGCGCACGTACGCGGAGGGCCTGAGCAATTCAAAGGCGTTCACTTAGGCCAGTCGCCCTCAAGAAAGACAAAAGTGCCTTCACAGCTTTGTGGGCCGACGAGCGATGGGGAAGGTCTTCAAGGAGCAACTGCACGGACAACGGCTGATCGTCAAGTCGTCGCAATGCGTTCGATGATGTTTGTCTTTCCGACTGAAATTGATCGCAGTGACACAATAGATGTTCGATGTTCTCTTCGCTGCCGAAGACGTCGCACGTAGCACTTTCGGTAATTCAAATCAATGCACAGTACGCCTCCTTGAAAGCCACTCCCAACTACAGCCGGTATAGAAGCGATGCCTCACGTCAGTGAATCCCGGGTGGAGGTCGGTGTTGGAGCGAAGGGTTCAGTTCGTGTAGCCTGGTGCGCCTTATATTTGGGGTGTTCCACTCAGTTAAAGATAGTTTGCGAGCCAGGTGACGAAGCTGCCTTGCAGCGTATATCCTGGAAAGAGGAATGGGAACGCTGTGTTGTTCTTGATGTGACTCTCGGGCAGCTTTGTCTGCGAGATCGTTTCAGCCAGTAGGTAAGCTCTCCCAAGTTACAAAGGACCTAATAAAGTAATGGCAAAACATGAAAGTGTCAAACTCGAGAGATCAGATAGAATTTGCTGAACTGTCTAAACTGATCAACAAGAAGAAAGTAAGGGATATTCGAAATTATAACGTGGAAAAATTGAGGAAGCAGTAAAATATGGACGCAGCATGAAATCAGTGAGTAGAAAACTTGGCATAGTACAAGGCAAGATATATGCACTGAAAGATAAGCAGGGTAATATTATAATCAATTTCGATGAAATAGTAAAAGCAGCCGAAGAATTCAAGTGTACCAGAAAGCTGGAAGAACGCCAACATTATACTCATCCATAAGAAGGTAGGCGTTAAAGAATTGAAGAATTATAGAACCATAAGGTTGCTTTTAGTATTCTATAAAATATTCACCAAGGTAATTTTGATTATAATTAGGCCAACACTTGACTTCAGTCAACCAAGAGAACAGGCTGGCTTCAGGAAGTAATATTCTACGATGGATCATATCCATGTCATCAATGAGGAAATCGAGAAATTGGGGAGTACAATCAACCTTTGTACAATCAAGCTATCATAGATTATGAAAATGCATTTCATTCAGGAGAGATACCTGGAGTCATAAAGGCATTGCGTAGTCAAGGAGTACAGAAGACATACGTGAATATCTTGGCGCATATCTACAACGATTCCACAGCTACCTTGGTTCTCCACAAGGAACTAGAAAGTTACCTATCAAGAAATGGGTCAGGCAAGGAGGCACAATCTCTTCAATGCTGTTCACTGCATACTTAGAAGAAGCATTCAAGCTCTTAGACTGGGAAGGCTTAGGAGTGAGGATCAACGGCGAATATCTCAGTAACCTTCGGTTTGCAGATGACATTGTCCTATTCAGCAACAATGGGGACGAATTACAACAAATGGTCGAGGACCTTAACCGAGAAAATGTAAGAGTGGGGTTGAAGATTAATATCCAGAAGACAAAGGTAATGTTCAATAGCCTGGCAAGGGAACAAGAATTCAGGATCGCCAGTCAGCCTCTAGAGTCTGCAAAGGAGTACGTTTATCTAGGTCAATTACTCACAGGGGACCCTGATCACGAGAAAGAAATTTACAGAAGAATAAAATTGGGTTGGAGTGCATACGGCAGGCATTACCAAATCCAGACTGGGCACATACCACTGTCGTTGAAAAGGAAAGTGTACAATCACTGCGTTCTTTCGGTGCTAGCATATCGGGCAGAAACTTGGAGGTTAACCAAGAAGCTCGAGAACAAGTTAAGGACCGCACAAAGAGCGATGGAACGAAAAATCTTAGGACTAACGTTAAGTGACAGGAAGAGAGCGGTGTGGATCAGAGAACAAACGGGGATAGCCGATATTCTAGTTGACATTAAAAGGCAAAAATGGAGCTGTGCAGGCCATGTAATGCGTAGGATGGATAACCGGTGGACCATCAGAGTTACAGAATGGATACCAAGAGAAGGGAAGCGCAGTCGGGGACGGCAGAAAACTAGGGGGGGTGGAGGGAGGTGGGGGGGGGGGGGGGGGGGTGTTAGGAAATTTGCAGATGCAAATTGTAATCAGTTAGCGCAAGACAGGGGTAATTGGAGATCGCAGGGAAAAGCTTTCGCCATGCATGCAGTGTACATAAATACAGGCTTATGATGATTACAGAGTCGTAACCATCGGGAGGAATAGGGGGTTCGGTCAGCATTCGAGATTATCGCTGGGGCGAGGTACTTTTTACTGGAACTTACATGTCCTTATTTTAATTGCAAGTAACGTTACGAGTACATAGCGGTGTATATCACAGTGCAAACGGGGAGCAAATGGAGCTGGCCTGGCCATGTAATACATAGGGCAGATAAGCAGTGGTCTATTGGAGTTATAGAATTCAGGCCAAGGGAAGCGAAGCGTGGTTGAGGACGCCCGAAAATTAGGTGGGCTGATGAAATTGGAACATTTGGGGGTGCCAGTAGGAATTAGCGCAATGCAGGGGTAATTTGAAATCACTGGGACAGGCCTTCGTCCTGGACACAAAAATAGGCTGTTAATTATGATTATATGTCATTATATGTTATAAGTAGCTGTCAAAATACAGAATATATTTACACTATTATACAGGGTGTTTTATTTTACTTCAAAATATTTTTAATTATCTTAGGCATTTATCACAAAACTACTTATTGAGCTTGAATACTCGAAGAAGTATACATTACTTACACTCGAAATCAATGCATGTATCCGAATATAAAGATCACTAATTAACTTTCTAACTAAATAAATTATGGGGTTTTACGTGCCCATACAACGATCTTATTATGAGGCCCGCCGTAGTGGGGGACTTCGCAATAAATTGGACCACCTGTGGTTCTTTAACGTGCACCTAAATCTAAGTACACGGGTGTTCTCGCATTTCGCCCCCATCGAATTGCGGCCGCCGTAGCCGGGGTTCGATCCCGCGACCTCGTGCTTAGCAGTCCAACACAATAGCCACTAAGCAACCGCGGTGGGTTCCTTCAACAAATTACTATAGAGCATATATATAGCGATACAAGAATTGAAAACTGGAACAAATTTTGAAATAGCCATAGAAATGCACTGCTGTTGCACTTACTTTCTTTAACAAAACGCCCCTTTTTTGAAGCTCAAAAGTTACTGCAACACCAATGTATTTCGTCGCAAACTTTGGGAACGCATATCTCGAAACTGGTGTCGTCCACAGAATTCGTTCCAAGCGGATATGACTTTAAAAGTCACCGGCTGCAATTTATAAATTGCAACATGTGGCATAATGTAGTTTGTGGAAAGGTTAATTAGCCAAAAAGTGCTAATTAGACAAATAATCATTTTCATTTTTTGCGCAAATAATGCCTGCATCTGAGTGTAATTTAGCTCAAGGAGTAGAATGCCTTAGATGTCATGGGTGATTTTTGAAAATTCTTGTTAACGATAAAAAAATTTACAAGGTCTCTTATGTTGTCCTCAAGACGAACTGATGGCGAAAGCCCAAGTGTCGATGCATTAAAGACGGACACATGACATACACATCCCCCTTAATTCGCTTTGTCTACTTCGCTTAGTCATCCCTCTTAATTCGTTTCCTCATCCTATGAACTCGCTTACACATCCTCTCAATTCGCTTAGTCATCCCCCTTAATTCGCTTAGTCTACTTCACTTAGTCATTCCTTTTAATTCGCTGAATCATCCTCTTAATTCGTTTACTCATCCTCTCAGTTCGATTAGTCTAATTAGCTTAGTCATCCTACTAATTCGCTTCATCATTCTTTTAAATCGCTTAGTCGTCGATTTTAATTCTATTGACTTTAACTCGCCTCAGTCATCCACTTATTTCGCTTTATCATGCATCTTATTTCGCTTATTCATGGATATTGCTTGCTTACGGGGGCATGAGTGCTTAGGGGTGTATCAGCCATTGATGATGGTAGTTTTTGTACCTTTCGTGTCGTCGACGCGCCTTCGCTCAAAGACTTTGAAGGTATATGCCAGTGATGTGATTGATTCATGCGAAAATATAGGGGAAGTTTTCAAAAATGGCCGCAGCTGTTCCCGCAAGACCCGTCCTCAAACAATCTCCTGGCTACAGCTTTGGTATACCATGTGCTTTTAACATGGCAGATATGTTAAGAAGTGAAACGTTTCCCTGAAAAGCGTTGAATTCCGCGAATATCGAGTAAGATGTGTTCATGTTTGCTTGTGTGCACGTGACACCATGCTTGTTAATTTACTTAGTGTGCCCATGTTTACAAGATTGCAAGGTCGATAAAGCTACTATCCTTACTTCGCCTAGTTGTCCAATAATTTGCTATCGCAATCGATACTTCGCCTTTCGAGCGAAACTGCGACATTTTTTGACAAAAATAAAAATTATTGATTAATTACAAACTAAAAAAATGCAATGATTACAAATATTCAATTACACGTAATTCCTGACGTACAAGTCTGCAACAAAGTTGGGTCCTCTTGCGTGCATTATAACAAACATTGCTTAAAACTGCAGATTACACTGGATTGAACTAAGGAAAACTGTACGTATCAACTTAAGAAAACAGGGTAGGCGAAATTTTGAAAAAAAAAAGAAACAAATTTGATTTTTTGTTTTTGCGCGGTTTCAAAAGCACGGTATTTTCTCAATAAGATTCAGTCATTCCCTTGCGCGGGAGCGAAATCAGTTTGCTGAACAATGAACTATTGGCACAAGTTTAGCGGCATTGTCAACGTTCGTATAACAATAACAACAAGTAACTTTTCAAGAGCCGAGTCCAAACTCTGCTTATAGTATTATGCCTGAAGCACATTGTTTACTTTTGTGCTTGTTCGGCGTCATATCGTGACGCAGATTGATTTGGGTCTTGTTCAGCGCCTACGTATTGAAACGTGATGAGATGACCTATAAGAGTAAGCTGTTTTTTTTTATAAATGTCCGTTTCTGCGACAAATATGCGTTATGGGGCATGCGTTGACCCGCTATGATAAGAAATGTTATTGTTGTTGTTGTTGTTGTTGCTGTTGTTGTACTTGTTAGTTCCTCAAAAGTCCGGGCAGCTGGGCCAAACGCGAGGCGCACGTCGTTTTCAAAACTCGCGTTTTAGCAGCGGCGCCGACGGGTAAATGCTTACATTAAGTGAGCATGGCTACGCATTGCTTGACATTGACTTTTTATGTACCGCGGCGCATAGAGCTGTGTTTGAAAACAGTGGTCGGAACATTCAGCTGTTAAAAACACTACAATGCGCTCAAGTGTCGCGTGCACTTGAGACATTGAAAACAGCTATGGTGGTTGTTGCTCTCCCATTTGATGACGGCAGCATTCCCTGATGCAATGTCCTGAATTCATTGAGAATTTCACCAGGAAGCTAGGGATTACATCGCATTGCACAGAATTTTCACCCCGTCGATAGGGCTGCACAGCAGGCCAGTAAGGAGCCCCGGAAGGCAAGGCACCAAACCAAAAAAAGAAAAAGTGATTGTGGTGAGAAGTACCTCGCCGATGCTTAATGAGTGAGTCCATAAATTCGTATTTCTTGAGTTTTAATTTTGTAATGAAGTGGCTTTTCTACTCTACCAACAATTATCTCTAAATATAACATTTTCCTACATTTGTCTCGTCATCTACTGAGCAACCCAAAATACCAAGAATTTCTTTTTTTTTCAGTATTTAGTGCGCAGACTGGGGAATCTGCTGTAGTATAATTATTGCCATTGAGCGAAACGTTATCGTTCCACAAAGCATTTACTTTCCAATAATGCCTAAATATGAGTAAAAAACATAATGAAAGTAGGCTAGCATTATACAGCAGCAAAAATAATGAAGTCTGCAAATAACAATACAATTTAATTATTCATGCGTACATGAATGCGTACAGTTACAGCTTCATCTACTGAGCGACCTCTCTGCCTTCCTGAAACTCAGTTTCTATCTTCATCTCTCTCTCTACATCTATTGAAAAAAAAAAAGGGCTAACAATGTGACCTAAAATACATAGCTGGTATAGGGCCTAACCTGATATCTAAAATTATATTATATAGCATTCATCTAACCGCTTCAGGAACACTTTGCTTCACTAGAATTACGACGTATGAGTAGGAACTGCATAAAATTTTGGTAGCAGTTGGCATGAAGATATTCTTAAACGGGATGAAAACGCGTTCAACAGTGCGCTCAAGTCAAATCGTATGTCGGACGACGCTGATATTGATTGATATAAATATAAATTGATATTGAATGATATTGATGATACTGATTGATATAAGACAGTACCGAGACGAGCGTAACGTCGGTATGCGCGCCCGCTGCCATTGCTAATCGAAAAAAAAAACTGTTGTTAAGCTTGAATGTTGGGATTCGTCCTTCAGCAGACGCGACATCCCACATGTGCACGGTGCGCCTTTCGTTTTCAAGGATCCGGCAACGCGCACGTACGCTTTTCTCCGCAACGACACCGTCCGCAGGCCTTTCCAGCTGCTACACGCTGCACTGCGTTTACGATATAAAACAGCGCCACCGCAGCGTCACCGACGGAGGCTACAACAACAGGCTGCTCGGCTTAGAAGAGTTGCCTTCTTAACGCGAGAGCGTTAAGGGCCCCGCGGTGTCGCAGAAAATCTGGCGTCGATGTCGACGCCAGCATCGGTGTAAATGTCGGCGACCGTGGCGGAGAAAATCGTCCCCAACCACCCGAACCAACCCGAGCCCCGACCGCGCAGGCCCGCCGTGTGGCGCAAGGTGTTAGTGAAAAAAAAAATTTGAATTTCTCACAGTGAAATCTATCAGAAAAATGGTAAAGTACGACTTAACCCCAACCTACAGACATGGTGGCGTCGGATTGTAATTTGAATGTACGAGAAAACGTAATTCTGTTACGAGGAAACTCAAACACAAACCCCTTTTCCAGCATTTCTACCATACCAACATCGGCGCGCTCGGATAGGTTAGTTGCGAAATTCATATCCAGATGGCGTTCGCATCCTCGGCGGGTCAAATTGGGACTTTGCCTGCCTAATGCGTTTACCACGCGCGCGGGTCGGGACAAAAGGAAACAATTAATGAAATAATAAAAAAAGTGCTAAGGCCTTCACATTTTAATATAAGACGACTTAATTGTCCCTGGAAAAACGTCTTCCCAGCAATGCATTTCAGTTTAAAAGTGAAGCTGACTTTAAGGGTATCGGTGCAAGCTTCGTCTTTGTAAACTGGCTTTCCCACGTTCTGAGCTGCAGTAAAGCCTAATCAAAGAAAAATGCGATGCGAACGGGGCCCGATAACGTTATCGCGTTCCACTCTTAAAGGCGAAGCTTAAGCGTCGTCCAATTTTTTCCTTTTGCTACCGAGACGAGCGTAGCGTCGGTATGCTCGCCCGCTGTCATTGCTAATTGAATAAACAGTTGTTACGTTTTTATGTTGGGACTCGTCTTCAGCAGACGCGCTATCTCACAATATCAACGACAGGCTAACGTGTCGTTCTTTCTTCGAGTTGTGCATACAGCTTAAGAATGTATCCCCGATATTCCTGCGCATCAAATCCAATTTGTTTTATTGCGTCGAATAAGGGCAATAAAGAATGGAAACGAAAATTGAATGCATCGAGTTCCCAAACGTTATGAATAGTCCATGTGGGCAATGCTAATAAATAGACAAATTGTTTACGATCTACCCGAGAGCTCACACATCTCACTGTGTCATCAAGGCATGCGCAACGTTCAAAGAACATTTTGCGTCGTCTCGTGCAGCAGTTGGCCATCTCGGTAGCCCCACGATCCTCCGCAGTAGTAGTCCATGTGCCATACAAAAATGGAGTGGCTGCCCATTGCGCTGTAATCCCGCCGTCTTGAGAAGCAGGATCCACACGTGGATAGGATGGAGAGTATTCACTTCTAGTTGATTCACTTATTGCACAGATCAGAGCAAACAGCGACGATGGCCGGACCGACTAAGACGTCAAGGCAGCACGGAATATATGAATACGTGCAGAGTGCGCGCAAAGATCATCAGCCAGATTTGGCACTACTACATTTGGCAACGACGATTGAATGCTTGCCACTCCGTATTTTTCAAGAGTGCCTTGCTCGCGGCTGCAAGCTTGTTTAGAAGCTATTCCAGCCATAGTACATGCCAGTGTCTGTCTGCATTTCGCTGCTTGTGCAGGCTTCAGCGGCCTTTTTTCCCTCTTTGACAGCAGAATCTTGAGTTGTACTCTCTTCCTTGTCAGTAGCCGTTGTGTCAAGGTGCGCAGTATCGCTCATATCAGGTAGGCGCGCGTCACCGTCTACGGTTGTTACGACTATTTTTTACCACCCATACTTTCTTGCGGCTCCACGGGTACTTTCGGTGGGCTGCAAGTGGTTACGAAGCTTGAATGATGGTTGGCCTCACTCACTGTGCGATCAGCCGGAGACGTATCGGCTGTTCTTGAGGCCAATTCTATGTCGCCGTCTACCTCTTTGATGTACACGTAAGTTAATTTCTTGGATGCATTTGATGTCGAGGAGGTTTCCAGCTGCAGCGGCTGCATCCATTCTCCCCCTGAAGCAGCCTCTTGACTTGGGAGTTCTGGGATCGTGTCACAACTGGGCTTCTTGAGACTCATACTCCTGCTCGGTCGCTTGCCCGGATGCCTTTCCGACGCTTGCGATGACAGGCGAGCAAGTGACGCCGCCAGGCCGACAGCCCCACCGGTAGACAGGCGCACCGGTCACATCGAAAAGGAAGGGTGAGTGCCGAGCTGTGACCACGTTCGCGTCACTGTCAGCGTCTTCAGGATCGCTCTCCGGAACAAAGCCGGGTAATGGTGGTGGAGTCTCATCTATTGTAGTTTCCGGCGACATTGGCGGTGTCTTGCGGTCGTTGTTGCTCTCTTCCGCCAGTGATTCCCTCTCTCTCCTGTACTTCAGCGAGACATGGAAGTTTTGGGGTTGGAAATCCTTCTTGGTCGGCGCGCAGAAGTCATCGTCGTCATCATCCCCACCATCGTTGTCGCAACATGGCTGGGACGCTTCCGATAAGACGAAGCTGAGCTTGTACAGACCCGGAAGGAGGCATCGGTGTCTTTCCTCCGGTCGCGTGGGAGCATACACGCGGTTTTCTCCCGCGGCTTCCTCCGCTGTGCCTATGAATGGCTGCGTGACTGATTGAAGCCTGTCGTGTTCATCGTGCTTGACGCCTGCTGCAAATGACTGTGTTGCTGCGTTCAACGTTTCTTCTTGGTCCTGGTTGACGTCTGCTGCACAGGGTGGTGTTACTGCATTCATGCTTTCATTCTGCTCCCTGTACCCTCCTATCATGCCATGAAAAAGCTCGAGGCGTTGCAGGTTGAGCGGCGGCGCAACTTCGAGTGCGGCCAGGATCTTCTTGCACAAGCTTCTGCGGCTGGTTGCTTGGAGGTTGTGAAGATAGATGTGGCTGCGTTTGAGCCGCTGGTTGAGAAGGCTGAGACCAAGGCCCAGCAGCAAAAGTTCACACAGGTCGCGAATCTCCTGGGCAGGAAGTGCAACCAATAGGAGGGCCTCAACAGCGCCGCCATTGCTCACTTGCCCAGCCTCTACGCCACGAATACTGTGGCATTCGCGCCCAGCGAAAAGCGAGCGTGCGTCATGGGAAGGGAACGGCAGCCAGTGATCTCCTTTCCGCGTCCGGGTGCAAAGAAGCTCACCATAAGCTGCTGGTTGGTGGACGTCGCTGCGGGCCAAGTGCCGCACAGAGCCCGATGTAAGGGCCGCAGCGGTTGGGCCCTCGGTTCGATGGGTCGATAGCTCCGGAGCGTGAAGCACGATAGTACGTGCTTGAGTACGCTGGCAATGCGCTGACGCAGGCCGTGCTTGTTGCCGAGGGAGGTGCCACTCAGTGGACTTGAGAAGCAGGCTCCACAGCAGCAGCAGATGATGGTCGCAGTCATTGGCCATGGCCTCGATGAACGCGGCCAATTGGATTCCTGTAGCTAGTTGCACCACCTCGGCTCGTTGGTGATGCGCTGACGGGGAGCGTCTTCGCTGCCTAGAACACCGAGGTCGTCCACGGTGACTCTGCACAGGTAGTTGCACTGTAGAACCCTGCGCAGACGCTGCAGCTTCTCCGGGCTTGTCACGAAGACGCGTCGAAGGTTCTTGGTCCTCGTGCATCTGTACAGTGGCTTCCCCAACACCGAACCGCCTTGCCATTCGTCGATGTTGAGGTGCTGTGGATCCTCTGGCCATCGCGATGTTCGTTTCTACTTGTATTGACCGCGTGCGATCCAAGTCAATCAGGAAAGCTTTCTTGTCGGACTGGAATGGTTGTTGCTGCTTGAAAATGGCGATTCAATGAACGAGCATCAACAGCACGAGGACACGCGGGAGCACTTCTTTCTCATCGTGCAACACAGCGTGATCAGCTCAGAACAAGGAAAGACAACGATGAATCTTCGTAAACTGCTTAGTCAGTTATTTGTGTGGTGTTCATCTGGCACGTACTACGTGATTTTGAGTAGCGTCGCAGTGAAACGAAGATAAAAGACGAAGACACGTACAAAAAGATTACCCAGTTCCACGCTTGTGAAATCTGATGAAACAGCGGAGCTCGGCAAGCGTGGGTGTATAGCGTAGTGGGTGTGACACTCGCCTTCGGACCATGAGTACCGGAGTTGAAATCCCGTCTCTTTTTTCCCTTTTTCTGTCTGTGTCTCTCTTTGTCGCTCTCATTGTCTCTTTCTCTACCCTATCGCAAGTTGTGTTACAATCGTCGGTACAACGCAATCATATGGCTCCCATAAATGCATGTTCTGCAAGCGTGGGTGTTAGCCAAGAAAGTTTGTTTCGTTTTATTTATTTCTATCGCTCACTGTCTGTATCTTTTTCTTTCTCTCTCTGCGCCTCCTTTCGTCATTTCACACTCTCTCCACTTCGCTCGAAACGGCGAACACCATCGCTCCGTCGGTATCAACCTCGACCTTAAACAGCTCCGCTGTTCAAACAGCTTGTTTTAGTAGTCGAGCGTAGATACGTCTACGTCGTCTCCGCTAGTCCGACGCACAATACCAAGCCTACTAAAGCTCCTATATCGTTCTCTTCGTCGTCGACATAGAAGAGACGCGGCAATATAACCTGATCAATGTAATAAAACGTTCAATAGTGAGTCAGCGCTTGTGTTTTGTGAATAATTTTAACAGCCAAGCTGTTTAAGCCAGCCGTAATTTGTGCATGTGCCACGAAATTATCATCATCTGCATTGGCTCGAGCGTCGTCATCGTCTTCCGCAGTTTAAGCCAGCCGTAATTTGCGCACGTAGCACGAAACTTCCGCGACGTAGCTAAGGCGACCAGGTGACGCCACATAGACCCGGCTCCACCCGAGCTCGCGCCAGCTGCGCGCTACTGTGCATGCGCCGTGGCGTCATCCTGGTGCGTCTGCGCTCGCCGCCCGAGAGAAATAAATAAGTAAAAACAAAATTAGCGTTTTTGGCAAGGCAGGATTCGAGCCCGGGTACCCACGGTCCGAAGGCGAGCGTCTTAACCACTGCGCAATACACCCACTTCTTACAGCGCAAGCTGCGTATGGCTAGGCGAAACGAAAAACCGTTCGTCCCATGTTTCGCTAAACGTCTCCATTGGCTGCGCCGTCAGTTACGTCGTTCTCTACGTCGCACCCGCGCGCGCGCCATGGGCAGCGCCGTTAGTGACGTCGTTCTCTGCGTCGTACCTGCTCTGCCCGCAACGCCGGCTCCTCGGCTCGCCGTTGTAGCATGCGTTCGATATCTCCAGATAACTGGGCGTCGTGGTTAGCAGCATCCGCCCGCCATTGGCGCCTGCGTTCCACTTCGCGATTTCAACGTGGAGGTTTCGTCGCAGCCGAAGCCAAAGTACCGCTCGAGATACTCTCGCCGAAAGCGGGCGTTGGCCCCGGCGAACGCGTTCCCGCCATTGCCACGTTGACGCTGCTCTGACCGCAACGCCGCCTCATCGGCTCGCCGTTGTTGCATGAGTTCGATATCTCGAGTTAGCTCGGCGTCGTAGTTAGCAGCATCCACCCGCCATTGGCGCTTGCGTTCCACTAGCTACACAAACATGTAACCAATAATAGAGAAACGCTTCAATACAGCGTTGGGATTAACCCACTGCTAAAGCACCGGGGCCGCACGTTTCAGCTTCGCTGGTTAACCATCTGCACGGAGTGCTTCGGCGGTGTTTTTTTTTCCTTATTACATGTGAGCAGGCATCTTCAGCAACACAAGAAACAACAAAGCGCTACAGGTACATATTCAAAAGTCAGGCAAGCATGTGCATGTTTCCGATAAAGGCATCCAGTCCGGCGCTGTTTCTAGTACAGCGTACACACTACGAACATAGGCAGCAGATTTCCGAAAACACGGCCGAGTGCTTCGTGTTGGTTCAGCGTGCCTGTCACACATTCTACTGCACCAAAGGTTATGTACGCCAAGAAGCATGAACATCTCATATGGTGGGTCAGAGGGATCTTTAAAAGGTAAGAAACGAATTCTGTATTGTGTGATGTCTAGATCTTTTATAAGTGTTCTTTGGCGAATGTCCCAGAAGAACTCGGCATTCCTACAATCGAGAAAACAGTGATCAATTGTTTCAGCATGTGGACACAAACGGGAGTTTGTAGACCATGCATGGCACGAAAAAGCCCTTTTTTTCTAAGCAGGCTTTGGCAGGAAGGGTTGCCGAATGTAACTTCAAGAAAAAAGTTTTCATCCCTGGAGGAATGATCATTTGACGGCCACGCTTAAGTACATCTATGTAATAACATTCCAAATAAGGCGCACGATAATGGGGAACAGGAAACAATCTGTCTATCAGTGCAGCAGAAATTACTTTACGGGATATAGTGAAAATATCATCATCATCATCATCATCATCATCATCATCATCATCATCATCATCATCAGCCTATAGTTAGGTCCACTGCAGGACATAAATATACCCCTGTCATAAATATACCCCTACCACAGATACCCCTGTCTTGCGCTAGCTCATTCATGCTAAAGCGAGCCTTAAGAAAGTGAAAGTCTTCTACAACCTCTTTCAAGAAGACCCAAGGAGCAGGTGGTGCATCTCTGACAGATGACGACACAACTATTTCTGGAAGGTAATTGATTAATCGAAGTTGTAACATCTCTCTTAGAAATACACTCACGCTTGCAGAACGTGCATTTATGCAAAGCATGTGGTTACATTATACTGACGATTGCAACAAAACTTCCTTTCGGAGAGAGAAAGAGAAAATGAGAGCAAGAGAGAGAGAGAGATTGAGAAATAAAGAGAGAGAGAGAAAGAAAGAAAGAGAGATAACCTAGCTGCATGCAACCAAGAGACGCAATCAATCGGCCAGCTTCGCTTTGTCTTGAGCTTTGGGCGGCGTAGTGCAAGCTTTCGCTTTTTTCTTTTTTTTCGCCGTCCGTCTCGCACTGTTCGTTTACGAAGTTGTATGGTGTCCTGCAAAACTTCTGTAATTTTGCAATGGTGCACTTGTTTCTTCCTGACAAATAAAATGTCTCTATTGATGCCCACGCGA